>NC_143550.1:86852272-87168409 GCF_054136105.1 Typopeltis vanoorti
CCGACCGATTAGCATATCAGGAATCATTGTCAAGGTATTAGAGAAATTAGTCAAGAAAAGAATACAGGATTGGATAGATGAAAATGGGATATTGTATGGGGGACAACATGGTTTTGTGAAGGGTAGATCATGCCTCAGTAACTTGCTCACGTTTTATAACACAGTGACAGCTGAACTGGATAGGGGTAATGGGTTTACAGTGATACTACTGGACCTTGCCAAGGCCTTTGACAGGATACCACATGGAACCCTAATCAGTAAACTGGAGCAGATGGGGATAGATATAGGGTTGGTAAGATGGATAGGAGGGTGGTTGAAGGAGAGATACCAGAGAGTGGTTTATTCAGGAGTAGAGTCAAAAAGACGTCTTGTGACTAGTGGAGTGCCACAGGGCTCTGTTCTTGGACCACTGCTTTTCAATTTGTTCATCAATGATATTGGAAAGGATTTGAGAGGAAGTGTTCACTTGTTTGCTGATGATGCAAAGTTGGGTAGAGCAATTGTGAGTGCACAGGATGTCAAAATTTTACAGGATGATTTGGATAGTTTGGAGGACTGGGCTAGGAAAAATGGATGTCAGTTTAATGTGGCAAAGTGTAAGGTTATGCACTTTGGGGTGAAAAGAATAGCAGCAGTATATCGCATAGGTGGAACCGTACTCCAGGAGATTGATGAGGCCAGGGATTTGGGAGTGCTGGTGGATAGGGAGTTGAAGTTTAGGGGGCACATTGCAAAAGTAACTAAAACAGCTCACCAAATCACTTGGCTTATGAAAAATACTTTAACATGCAGAGAGAAGCAAGTTGTTGTTCCTCTGTATCGAGCCTTGATAAGACCCCATCTGGACTTCTGTGCCCAGTTATGGGCACCAGGGTTTCTTCGTGATGGGGAGGAAGTGGAGAGGGTCCAGAGACGAGTGACCAAGATGATAGCAGGTCTGTGGAATGAACCTTATGAGAATAGGTTGAGGATTTGTGGGTTGCAGAAATTGGACAATAGGCGAAGGAGGGGTGATATGATTGAGACATTCAAATTACTGAAGGTTTTTTATAAGATTGATCCAGAAGATATTTTTGAAAATATGACTGGTGGTGGGAGGACTAGGGGCCATGCATGGAAGCTGGGTAAGAGCGTGGTTGACAAGGGTGTTAGAGCTAGGTTTTTTACTTGGAGAGTGGTGAATGAGTGGAATAAGCTTCCAGAGTCTGTTGTGGGTGCTACGACCATGAATGAGTTCAAGGCAAGATATGATAGATACTGTGTGAATGTTGAATAGTTGTTCCAGACATGATGTTAGGGCCTCCCTCGATGAGTCTGTCGACTCCTTGGAGTTTCCTGGAACAATAATAATAATAATAATAATAATGTACATCTGGGTGATACATCTTAGCAAATGAGCACTCATTAATTGAACAATCATAGCTTCTGACACTAGAGTACCACCAACATTCAGTAAAGTTATTATTCCACATTTTTTCTTTCTTTAACTTGCAGCATAATGATAAAATTATTTTGGATTGCCTTTAGCCTATGTAGCCAATTTCTTATCATACTCTGATTTAGGTTTCGGCATAATACTCATCATTTTTCTGGCCTATACTTTATATATTTCATAACTCTTCTGACTCATATTCTCACAATATTCCTTCCATATAATCTTCCTATGGATCATTTACTTAATAAGACTGCACATCTATTTCACTCCTATCCTATTTATTCTTCGAACTCTAGGGATATATATTCAGATATCATGTTACTTTAACCCTTTTTCAGAGATTTCCATGCATTGCAGATATCCTTCCCATTCAGTAACTGATATCATGAGACCAGAAATAGTACACTCCTAAGTGGATCATAATTTCCAGCTTTGTAGTTCAGCATATAACCTGTCTTAATTGTAACATCAATATAATTAGCTACTGCCCAGGAACGAACAGCATGATCACTCTCACCAACTGGTAATAAGTCATATTCTTAACAGAGAACCCCTTCTGACACTATGAACAAATCTAACACTCTCTGACCTCTAGTTCTTTCTTTAACATGCTGCTTGAGAAAGTTGCATCACAAGAACTCAATAAATTCTGCTTCATTCTTATTATGAGATTTATCTTCTACCCAATCAATGTTTGGATAATTAAAATCACCTATAATGATCATTCATTTAGCACCCATCAGGATAAACTGGTGATGCATTTCATCGTCCTCCTGCAACAGAACTGCCAGGTCAGTAACAACACCCCACCACATTTCATCATGTTAGCATCCACTTCACACCAGAATGCCTCCAACTCACTGTTACATGGGTCATTATTACCATTATTGTACATTTCTACCCTAAATGGACTCAAGTTGTCTGACATCATTAGCAGTAGTCCCCCCACTCTCCTATCTCTTCTGTCATTCCTAAATATACTACACCCTTTACACTCAATCCCAGTTACAACATCTAATTCTGATAATCAGGTTTTATTAATACCAACAATCTTGGACCAAAACACATTCAATAAAGCAATCAACTTCTTTGTTTCTGATGCTCCTGGCATTTGTATATAAACAAATTACCACCTGGTCTTTTCTTATAATTAGATATGCAATCTGTTTGGCCTTGTAAAACTTTCTCTTTCTACTCCCCAGACACACTCAAAAGTTCATCCAAACTGAACCCAATGCGTATATTTCCACCCTTTCGCCAGATGAATAACCATGTTCAAAGCCATTCATACCTTTATCACATTGCATAACATAGCTAAACTTTCACACAGATTTTCCTTATTCCTCCTATGAACTAGTTTCCCTGCCTCTATGCATTAGATTTCAATCCCCAAAAGTAATTTTTCCATGCTCCTGATGCCAAATCCAATCAAGTGCAGGCCACCTTTCTTATACAAGCCTTTTCTGTTATTAAGTGCACTCCACACATCTAAAAACTCACATCCATGTCTTCTACACAGCCTGCACATTGAATCATTTGCTATCATTGCCCTCCTTCTTAACTCAGTACTGTCATATCTGGGTAAGCAAACCAATAATTTTTACTCTTGAACATTTCTTTCTCACTTCTCCCAACAGATCTTTCATATCCTCTCTAAATTATTAGTTTCAACAAAAATTACCACCTCTTTTCAGTTTTTCTACTGCACTTGTCATATCTTAGAAAGCATCTAATCTAAGAAAACATTCAATAAATCAACAAAAATCACTGATCTTTCAGAAGCTTCATGACAGCAAGGTTTTCACCAAAGACTAGCCTCAAACCAAATTGTTAGGTTAGAAACTTTTATGATAATACTACATGAAGGGTACATCATGATCTACTTTCTATCAACAATTTTCCTTCAAATTAATCTGTTATATGTCAGAACATTATCATCAGATCTTATATTTTGGTCTTCTAAGGCACTTATTACTGTACCAATCCACCCAGTTCTTGGTCTTCCTCTGGCTCTTTTTCCTGCAATCCTGACAAAAGCACTTTTTTTGCTCATTTTAATAATTTTTTTTTTCCAGATCTCACATATTTGTAGTTTCCAGTTTTTGATCAAATCTTATTTCTAACTCAGCTTTAAAATACAAAAGTTAAAATTGGCTTAAACCCTGTCTTGTATACAGACAGTTTAGTTTAGTTTAGACTAATTTTTCTCTTATTCCATATAATTTTATTTGGCTGACTCCTTAATATACCAGCTTTGTTAATTATCTTTATCTCTTTCCATATTGAGTTTGCCATCTTCACAGAAAATTGTGGCTAACTAGTTGAAAAGTTTTACTTGCTCCACTTAGGATGCAGTTGATGTTTTCAGTGTTCCCACCTATTTTCATAGTCTGACTTTTTAATTGCTGATTTTCATACTGAATTGATTACAGCTGTTTATTCCATCCATCCATCTTCAAGGCCCACCTTTCCTAATTGGGTTGTGGGCGCAGCAACTGCAATCCTCTAATCCTCCGTCACAATCCTCCGTCACCAAGCTCAGGTGTTCTGGTGGGACTCCCAGACATGTCCACCCAAGTTTTTGGATATAATCTATCCAGCGAGTCCTTGGCCTTCTGCATGGCCTCCTACCCTCTGGCTTGGCAAAGAGGGCCTGCTGGGTGAGCCTCTCTTGTGGCATTCTGACCAGGTGCCCGTGCTATCGTAACTGTGATCTATCAACACGGAGGAGCAGCAGTTGAGTATTGAGGGTTTTCCGAATTGCAGAGCTTCTGACCCTATCAAGTCTTGTCAGCCCACAACCCCCTCGAAGGAACCTCATTTCAGCCGCTTGGATTAATTTAGCTGTTTATTAATTTAGTTAGGATATCCTGATGAGTTCTATTGGATTTATTTAAGAGTGCAACATCTGCATAAAGTAAAGAGCTGAGTTGAATATCCCCAATTTTGATATCAGTCAATGATGCTTTCCTTCATAACATCATCCATATAGATGATGAATAACAATGGAGATAATGTGCACCTTTGTCTCACCTGATTAAACACCAATTCATATTCCTGGACCGCCTTCAATTCTAATTGCAGAAATACAACTCAAATATAGACTATGCACTGCTCAATATAATGCACCATTTTGAACTTTTTTTTGGATTCCTTCTTATATTAAGGTGAGTGATGAATTGCATCACCTAGTGTGAGACCACTGTCCTGCTTATTGGAGGCCTGAAGTGGCTTGAAAAAGCCTGATGTTTGGTTTCTAGAGGGGTTTCTGGACTACGTAGTTTAAAATTAAATTTAAAAAATTTAAAAGTTACAAAATATGCAAGGGGAGAGGGCTCAAAAGTTCTAATAAACACCTAAAACAAAAATTAATTAATTTTATGTCTTATATATTAATTAATTTTGTCTTTAATTTTAATTAAAGACATAAAATTAATTAATTTTATGTCTTTAACCCCCATCTTTTATTACAATTTGATAAAAGATGGGGGTTAAAGAAGTGTTTCTCAACCTTCTTTCATGTGTACCCCATTTTTTAATATTAATTTTTGTGGCACTGCCTCCACCTTCTCCCCTTGCAATTCTTGTGCTGAAACACTGATCAAACCCATAAGTTAGCAAAAAAAAAAAAAAAAAATAGGAATTAATTAAAATTTTTAAGTATTCATTTAAATAAATACAAATTTAAATATGTCATCAAATCATGGGAAGTCTCAAATGTTCTGAAATGTTTCTGCAAGTATAAATAAGGCTTGAAATGGTAAGACAATAGTAACACTGCAAACAGTGAGAAGTCAGTGGTCAGCGTTATTTTACTCCTATTTGTAACGACCATGATACAGGGTATAAAATGTGATACAGGGTAGTGTAGAAAAATGGATACTTCTTATGTCCAGTTAAAAATAACTGGACATAAGCAGGCATCTGACGACTGTGGAGCGTCAACGTCAAAAATTTAGGTTCACAGAATATCACTCCGAAAGTAAAATCAAGAAAGTATGCAGCAGAATATTTAGATTTCGGTTTTACAAAGACTGAAGTAAATGATAAAGAAAGACCATTGTGTGTTATTTGTTCGAAAATTTTGGCAGCTGATAGCATTAAACCGAATAAACTTAAAATGTATTTAGAAACACTTCATAAGGAGTATGTTAACAAACCTCGAGAGGTCTTTGCTGCCAAACTGAAATGTTTTGAAAAACAAAAATGTAGCATTAGAAAAGTTTTGTCTGTAAATGAAAAAGCTTTACTAGCTTCTTACAAAGTAGCATATAAAATATGCCAGGTGCAAAAATCCCTACACTATTAGAGAAGACCTAATTCTGCCAGGTGCGATCGATATTGTGGAACTATGCTTGGAGAAAGTGTTACTAAACAACTACAGTGCATACTCTATCAAATGATACTATTACTCAGCAAATTGTGATATATGTGAAGATATGCAGCACCAACTTCTGTCGATGCTTTGTGACCAATTATTCTCAATTGAGCTTGACGAGGCAACAGATATCAACAAGGATTGTTGTTTAATTGCTTATGTTCGATTTTGCGATGGATTATCAGCAGTTGAAGAGTTATTGTTTTGTAAACCAATAGAAAGAAGAGAGACAGTACCTGAATTGTTCAAAATATTGGACGATTTTATATGCAAGGCAAACATACAGTGGAAAAAATTGTGTTAGAATTTGGACTGATGGTGCTCGAGTTATGTCTGGAAGGTTTAAAAGTTTACAAACTCTTGTAAGGGAAAAATCTCCACAATCTATTTGGACACATTGCATGATTCATAGAAAAGAAGCTCTTGCTGCAAAGGAAATGAGTCCTGGTCTAAACATTGTGTTAACAACAGTTAAAATTGTGGTAAATTATATAAAAATGAGATCCTTAAAAACAAGACTGTTATCTGAACTTTGCAAAGACATGGCTGGAGCAGAACATTCGGCGTTACTATTTTACTGCAAGACAAGATGGTTATCACAGGGAAAATGTTTACAACATGTTTACGAATAAGAGATGAAATAGCAGTCGTCTTGGAAAAGGAAAATCACAAAGAAGTTTGAAGACCACTTATTTGTAATGAAATTGAGCTACTTGGTGAACATATTCGAGAAACTCAATATATTAAACCTGCAACTCCAAGGAAAAAATACACATATCTTAGAGATGAGTGACAAAATTAATGTTTTTTGTAAAAAACTAGAGTTATGGAACAAAAAAGGAAAGCAACAAAAATTAGAAATGTTTGCAAATGTGGATGAATTTATCAAAACCTACAAGGCAGAAGAGCAACACATCAAAGTTTTATTCGCAATTACTGAAAACCATTTAACAATGTTGACGAAGAATTTTAGAAACTATTTTATAACCGATGACAATATAATGGCAATGTACAAGTGGGTTAGAAACCCATTTCAAATTACACCTGAAGGTTTCTCAATTGAAAACGAGGAAATTTATAGACTTCATGTCAAGCAGTGAAATCAAAAGACAATTTGTATCTAAATCACTGTTTGAATTTTGGGCCGGTGTTATTGATAAATTTTCTGCACTGAAGTCAAGAGCTTTTCGTGCACTTTTGCCATTTCCAACATCTTATCCTTTCTGAAATCAGGTTTTCTTCAGTGGCTGCCTTAAAAACAAAATACAGATCTCAGTTAATTACAGAAAGAGAACTAAGAGTGTCAATTTCCAATGTATCACCATCATATGAAAAGCTTTTCTCTGAAACACAGGCCCAAGGAAGCCATTAATTTTTAGAGTCATTGTTATTGTTAGTTTTAGTTAGTCGCTTGGTATATTTTGCAATATTGATATGTTCCTGTAAGCATAACTAGTTTATTCAATGCAGTGGATTTCATACATTTTATTTTCAGAGTGTATTTATGTTTTTGTTTTTATATTGTTTTTGTGTCAATAAATAGTTTCAATAAAGTAGTTTTTCCTTTGATTTTCACTTTCTTTGCACCCCACAAAGAGGGTAGGGTATATGCCCCATAGGTTGAAAATCACTGGGTTAAAGCAGTTAACACACACACACACATATATATATATATATATATATATATATATATATATATATATATATGACTAGACTCTTCTCACATAAACAGTAACCTTAGTTATAGTTTGCCAGACTCACGTAGCTCTGCTATCAGACACTGGCACACTTGTGAAGTCACACGCTTGCATATGCCTAACAATAGAACTTTAGCCCAGACTGTGGCTTTAGTTCAAACTTAATTTCAGTTCATGGTCTGTTATTGTAGTGTACAATGTTTCTTTATGGTGTTTTTTGTGTTTGCTTTTAATGTTCTCATGCCTCAAGAAGTCGGCATTCTGATGAAACATGTTGTGTGTTAGATTAAATTAATTTATTTTTCTAATTCTTGGAATTCAGTCAGTAAATAATATGAACATATATATATATATATATACACACACCATATTTTTCTATAGATAACGCGCACCTAATGTATAACGTGCAGCCCAAACATTTTCATCACTCCTTTTAATGTATAGATAACGTGCATGCTCCAACTAGCGGTAGAGTTAGGAAGTACAGACAGAGGATGGAGGAATTCTTTAAAAGCACATGCATTGCTAGTAGCAGTGGTCGATTATTCTGTACATCCTGTTTTAAAATATTTCATAAAGTAAATCATTATTTGTTTATATTTTGTTATTAGATCTGAACTACCTACAGAAGACAGAAGTACTTCTCCGAGAAAATCCTACACAGCACAGTTCAAGCTTGAAGTGGTAGAAGTAGCAAAAGGAAAATGGAATCGTGAAGCTGGTAGATTGTTCAGTGTTGGAGAAAGTAGTGTTCATGAATGGTGAAAGGCTGAAATAGTCCTGAAATGTTTACATACGAAGAAACATGCTATGAGGTTCAGAAGGTGCTTAAGGCCAACCATAGGAAAAAAACTGTTTGATTGGGTTGTTAGTGAAAGAGCTAAAGGTATGAGAATATCTACCATCTGTGTGTTGCAGGAATCAAAAAGAATTGAGCAAAACAATAATATAAAGGATTTCAAGGCCTACCCATCTTGGGTTTTGGGATTAATGAAGAGAAACAATTTAAGTGCGCACTCCTCCACCAGTGTTGGACAAAATTTGCTGTGCGACTGGGAAGTGAAAGTAGCTAAATTTCGTTTGTTTCTGAGAGAAAACTTGCGTGGGGTTGATGCTTGTCACTTTGGGAATATGGATGAGGTTCCCATAAGTTTTGACATGCCTAGTTCTAGGACTGTGAATCTGAAGGGAGCAAAAGAGGTTTCAATTGCTACAACAGAGCAAGAAAGGTCTAACTTTGCTGCAGCTCTCTGTGTAACTGCAGATGGTTCCAAACTGCCACCGATGGTGATTTTCAAAAGAAAGACTGTTCCAAAAGGATGTGATTCCAAAGATATTATTGTTACTGCTAATGATAAAGGTTGGATAAATTCCAAAGTTATGAAATTTTGGTTGAAGAATGTGTGGTGAAAGAGAAAAATGGCATTTTTCATCCCAAAATCTTTGTTAGTGTTGGATTTGTGTAAGGCATGCACGACAGCAGAAGTTAAAACAAATGTAAGTATTCCAAATTGGCCGTCATTCCACGTGGTTTAACAAAAAAAATTCCAACCCCTTGATCTTACAGTAAATAAACCATTCAAAGACAATTTGCGGGCTAAGGGGGAAGACTGGATGATGAATGGCATCCATGAATATAACAAAACAGGGAAGATGAAAAGAAAGTCATATAAAGATATAGTAATGTGGATTGTAGAAAGTTGGGTTGCTATAAGTGAAAACTGTGTTAGAAATGGTTTCATTAAAGCATAAAGGAATGCAGCGGTGTCCAGTAACAATGATTATGAAGCTGAAGAAATACCAAACGAAATTTTTAACACAATTAATTCTTTCAATATTGAATCTGATGAAGAATTTTTTGGATTTGAATAGTGTAATGTTCAATAAATATTAACTAATACTGATACCTTAGTTTTGTTATTACATTTGATTTACCTCTCATACCTTTCAAATGTGTACCGTGCATGTTCATTTTTAACGAATTTAGACTTTTTTGTATAGATAACATGCACGTTATCTATCGAAAAATACGGTATATGCCTTTTCCAGATATACAAAAATTAATATTATTTCCTTGAAAATTGTTGTGGCAGTATCTATCTCCAATATTTCAATATTTTTTTTTTTTTTACAAGAAAAATGCATTATGTTTTTTAAGAAAGCAACTCCAATCCATATGATAATTAGGATTTCTACACTGAATGTTCAGGCATGATTAGCATACATACTAGAAAAAAAGAAAATTCTCTCCAGCTTATTCTCTCCAACAGAAAGTTGGAGAGAATAAGCTGGGTTCAGTCAAACAGAAATTTACAAGAGCTGGTTTTTACACTGTGTTGCAGCAAGTGCTTATTTGACTATGTAACATGTCCCCTCTGCCTAATATCAACTATTCAACGTGAAGGAAGAATTGCCAGGCTTTCCGCTCTCACTCCCGACTTTTTAATTTCTTTGTAAAAGACCTTATTTATAAAATAACAGAAGAAAAGAAAGGCAAAATAATAATAGGTGAAAGAGAAACTTGTAAAAAAGATAAGATGATAATTAATATTGACAAAACTAAACCAATGAAAATAGGAAGAAAGACAGTGGAAGTAACAATTTTAAACATTTGATAGTTTAAATTAAATACAGAATGTACTTAATTTCTTATTGTCATTCTGTACAATTAAGTACAGAATGACAACAAGATGGGTAAGAATGACAATTACAAAAAATATGAAAAAGTAACATTATCCAACAACATGAAACTAAATTCTACAATAAGTTCATTATTCTCCCTTTTATAGAGCTAGAGCTCAGACAAACAATTAGAAAAGACGTGGACAGAAAATTGCTAACCTTTGAAATGAAATGTCATAGAAAATTCAAATACAATGGATAGAATTCAAAAACAAATTATCAAACAACAAAATCTAGAATAATTTGGTCAGAGAATACATTCAGAGAAACTAGTGTATCAGGCGCTGGATGGATAGATGAAAAGATCAAAATCTGAGAGATCAATGATTAACAGAGTTACAGAGAATACAAACAAACATGCACTTTAAGTCAGAAGATGAGAGATGTTGGGCAGGAAAGAAGAAAACAGTTAATCACCATCAATTAGGGGCTCAACCTGACCTAGAACAGAAGAAATAAGAAGACAATTACAAGAGAATATACCTGACACTTATTATTAAATAACTAATTTAATAAAGCAGCATACACACCTAGCAGATAATTTACAACTATCCTTTGACATAGTTTCTTTGAGTGATGATTTACTACAGTGCCTGCTTACTGTTCTGGAGTTGAAATCTGACTCAGAAGACGAATTGCCTGCATGTCCACTATGATTTGCCTCACTTCTGTCTGCAACTTTTTGTCTTTTATATTTTTGATAGCTTTGGACTATACAGTTAGAAGAATTATCCATCATCTAGAAAATCATAAAATACCATTATGTAAAAAATCTCATCTGGCTTGTGAGTAATCAACATGCAATTTTAAACTGAAACAGCACTTTTCATCATCTTCAAAGAGGATAACAAAGTAGCATATTTCCAAGTAATGAAAAAAAAAAAAAAAAGGATCAATTTTTATTTCTCATGTAAAAGCATATATATATATATATATATTACAGAACATATATTATTACAGGAAAAAAAGGATAAGGACAGATGATTAATGAGAAAAGGAATCAGTAGAAAGAACAGCATGAATTTAGCAGAAAGCCATGTCAAAAGGCCATGGGTTTAAAGTACAGCATGTGTTTGTTAAATCTACTCTGGAAAAGATAAATGATTTTGAATTTAGTGTCAATAAAAACAATTTAAAATTAACAAAATAAATAAATAGAATGGATGTGAAGGAAATATTTATATGGAATACGCATAATAAGTTAATATTTAAATTAAGTTACCGACAGTGATTAGAATGATGAACAAAAAACTAATACTATACGGAAAATATGTTATGTCAGTAAATTACATGGCCAGTTTGCCTGTTTTACAAAAGCTTAACTTCCTGAGAGAAAACCTGCCACCTCCATATAACAATAGCAGACTAGCAGAGTTGACCAACTGAAAAGTCCTTATAAAAAGTTCATTGCATTCTGAACAAGTTTAAACCAGATCTTTCCAACCAAAAGTTTCACAACTACATTACAAAGTAAGAGAGAGAGCACAGGGATTTATAATGCATTAGTGGCTTATATAGGAAACTAGTTGACACATATATAATAATAACAAGTTGTGTATGAGTGTATGGCGTGTCAGAATAAGAAGACAGGTCACATGAAGAGGGACAGGTTAAATAATTAACTTAGATTAAGTCTGTTTAAGAAACTATCTAGAAAGATGTGATGCAAAAAGAATTAGGCTTAAAGGATTCAGAATTAAAGATGCCAAGAAATTATATTCTTGGTTTAATCCTTTAGCATTAGACATGTCTGTAAGGATATGTGCTTTGCATTATGGGATACCAAGGCAAGTGATGTGAAGTCATTAGCCTCTATATACAAGTAGCCCAGTCGTGAAATTACTTCATGCACAAACTTTGTTTGCTTACACTTGGATAAAGGATTAAACCAAGAATATAATTTCTTGGCATCTTTAATTCATAGTATAACCAAATGAAAAACCATTCAACAGTCGGAATTATGGTACATTATCAGTTAATTATGTCTCTTCACCAGTCTGTTTAGTGGGATGAAAAATTTGCTTGTAAGAGGGGAAAGCCTTATTATTTCAAGTTGAAATCTTACCTTTTCAAGGGATATGCAAAGGAAACCTTTACATGGTCTCCCTTGCAACAAGTGAATATGAAGATGTTGTACTTGTGGCATTCCACATTTTTAGCCAAAAAAAATTACAGGATAAGTTGAGATCCATAAAAATGTTTACATAAACATTATCCATAAACATTATTACAATGAAGCGTCTGCTTTCAAGATTATCATATCCTCAGATGTTTCCTCCAAATTGCTCCATGATAAATATTTGAAAACTTCAACATAAAATCTTTTGAATATACACATTCAAGTACACAATACCTTCACAATAAAAAAAAACAACCCAATAACATGACCTTAGTTTTACTACACATACACACACATACATATATACAATATGCCTTTTTGGTCATGGGAATGAACAAACTGTTCCAATGTAATCATTTTTGCTTGGTTTTGGAATAGTACCTCTTAGACTTTAATAACTGGAAATACCCACTCTTAAATCCTCGAAAAAAATTTTAGCATTTCAGTTTTATTTTTAATTAAATTCTGTTACACTTTTTAATTTTAATTTAATTTTTCTTTTAGCATATAAATGCCTTAACAAAGTCCAAAAGTATCATGGGGAATGGAAACACCATGATAAACCTTTCTTTCATGTTACACGGTGATCAGATACATTATAAAAAATTATGGAGACAACTACCATGTTAGAGCAAAACTTTAGTTTAATATAAACCAAAATGAACACGCGACGTTTCTACCTTCATATCAAGGTCATCATCTGAAGCATTCACATATATATAAAGAAACAAGCTGCACTACAATCTACATGGTTTGCTAAAGTTACTGACCAACCGTTACAACAATTATTGGCCTGACCTCTGGTGAGAAAAAAAAACCTTACTTCATCAAAGCTAGAGTCCTATTATTATTATTATCTATTAGGTTACAAAATTAAATTGAGTTGGAGAGCAACATGTTTATATATATATATATATATATAATATACCATACTTTGGTCAAACTAACAAATCTATTGAACAACGCATAGAAGAGCATAAGAGAGACATCTCATACAAAAGATCTCATGCAACTGCGTTATCCAGTCATGTTCTTTTTTCAAATAATCCTAATGATGACCAAAAAAGCCACTCTGTATGCTGGAATAGATCAGAAAATATTTTTCGCTGTGAAGATGAGTTTGAAAGGAAAATCGTAGAATCAAGGGAAATCCTACTGTACCCGGTCCACTTAAATAATAATTTAAGTTATAACATCCCAGATAGCCATGCTGCAGTTATTCAATATTGGCGTTCACGTGAACTTGCACGCACAATTGCAACAAACAATGGCACGCCAGTTGGAACAACTTGAAAAATACAACGTTTTTATGTATCAATTATGTGAGGCAATTTGTACCTGTAATTTCCAGTTTGTTTAAATAATTCAATGTTTATTAGTATTCCTTTCCTTTATAAATACCTGAAGAAGGCTGCTATATGCCGAAACTAGTAGTATTTATCATTAAAATCTTTATATGTTATCTCGGTCTTGGAGTCATTAAATCTATTTTTTTCAAATATATATATGTATGTAATTAATTTTTTAACTTGGGGATACTGTATATTAAGGTTACCAAGTAATTTTATAAGCTTGGTTATTTAGCTCCTAATCCCAAGTATGCAAACAATTAAGTTTGTGCCTGAAACATAGTTCAAGTCTAAAGATGGGTCTAGCTACTCACTGAGGAGACCTCAAAAAAGGTTGAAACCGGTCTGAGTAGTGACCCCACCCATAATGTATTGCAGTATACATCTTTTAGTGAGATGTGCTTTACATTATGGGAAAATACTAAGAATAGTGATCAGAGCTTTAGCCACCTTTACAATGAGTTGCCCTAGTGTTATACCATCTTTAGACTTGAACTATGTTTCAGGTGCAAACTTAATTGTTTGCATACTTGGAATTAGGAGTTAAATAACCAAGCTTATAAAATTACTTGGTAACCCTAATATATATATATATGGAGAGAGAGAGGAGTTGAATATCCTCTCTCTCTCTCTCTCTCTCTCTCCCCTTCACATCCTGGAGTTTATTGCATCTACTGCACCTGTAACTTACCTTATATTGATGAAACTGGACGTAATCCCTATCCGTAAAAAAAGAACACAAAAAGACACATTAAATATAACAATTTTGGTGAAGCAGGCCTCTCAGATCATGCTCTCAACACCCTACACCAAATTGATTGGAAAAGTACCTGCTCTTTACATCATACAAAAACCTGGTATGAAAGAAAATTTAAAAAAGGCTGTGAAATTCTGATTAACCACCCTGATCTCAACAATTATCATGGCATAAAAATTCCAAGAATTTGGATGGCACATATTCAGTCTGCTTAGTTTTCAGCATATATATATATATATATATATATATATATATAAACATGTTGCTCTCCAGCCCAATTTAATTTTGTAACATAATAGATAATAATAGGACTCTAGCTTTGATGTAGTAAAGGTTTTTTTTTCTTTCTCACCAGAGGTCAGGCCAATAATTGTTGTAACGGTTGGTCAGTAACTTTAGCAAACCATGTAGATTGTAGTGCAGCTTGTTTCTTTACATATATGTGTATGCTCCAGATGATGACCTCATATGAAGGTTGAAACGTCAAGTGTTCATTTTGGTTTATATTAAAGTAAAGTTTTGCTCTAACACAGTAGTTGTCTCCATAATTTTTTATAATGGAAACACCATGATACTTTTAGACTTTGCTAAGGCTTTTGACATGTTGGGGATGGAGGATATGGGATTGGATTAGACTATAAGAGGCTGGCTGGTTGACAGATATCAAAAAGTGGTATGTGTGAGTCTGTACGATTAAAGTGTTTAGTGGTGTAACCAGAAATCAGTCCTTAGTCCATTGTTATTTAATCTTTATTCATCATAACATATTAATAACAGAATCGCATTGATTTAAATGTCTTCATTTGTAAAATTTGTAAAAGTTTCATAGCCGTTGTCAATAGAATTATAGGAAAACACAAAAAAAGAGAACAATTCAACTGAAAGCACATGATATTATTTGCACTATTCGCCACAGGAGAATAGCTCCATCTGCATTAATAGATATATAAAATTAATTACAATAAAATAACTCAGTTAATAAATTATGTTTAAATATAAACAATAAATTAATTACAAATCAAGAAACACTTGCATGGTGATTATCAGTCAATATAACTTTCCAAAACTGAGAAAGTTTTAGCCACTAATTTGCGTTTGGGTTGTGAATGTGTGTGCTTCACAGCTTTCTTTGTACAGTCTTTTCAGAAGAAAATAACTCATGTGTGTGTAACACTTTGGTTTTGTGTTACTGAATCCTGTGTTTCATAGATAATGCATGGCTTGCTAAATTGGATTTGTTGGGTGCTTTAAGTAAACTGTAATCCCAATGTTCTTCAAGACAAATCTGTGCAGAATGACTAGTATGCCCATAACAACATAAGCCACAAGAGCAGGAGATTCTGCTCCCGGATAAGAAAGAGAAGGATATTTGTTTATTTATAGAGCATATATGATATCCTTTCATAGATATGCTCATCACTATGCATTTAAATAGGGAGTCAGTATCTCTTCCATTTGAAAATACTGAAGTGGTTCTGCAGGCCAGCTGCTAGAGAGTAAATGACATCAAACATGATGGCAGTATATCAGGTGGCATCCCAACCACATGGCAATACTTATATTACTACATTCTCTACCCAACTGCACATGATGGGAGTTCTAATGGGAGTAGTGTTGAGTCCATGAATGAATTGGGAGAATGAACACTATCTGTTTGGTGACCATGCCTATGAGTTTTTCAACTACTTAGTTCACAACTTAGGCCAGAAGAGATGTCACAATATATTTTGTTAGCAATGATCTAACATGAATTCTAAAACTATCAAACAAGTCTATCAACATCCTGGACTTTTTCTTAACCAGATTTCCTTCTAAAATTTATTGCAGATGTCAGTACTCCTCTTGACACCTGTGACCATAACCTTTTCCAAGTTTCCTTTTCTACAACTCAACCTTCACCCAGCCAATTTCAGCTACCATGTCTTTTGGGTACTTCAAAGATACCAAATGAGATGAACTGATGTTTACACCTCGTTATTGTGTCCCGATAACCGTTTCCAATCTCCTGATTCAAACAAGTGCTCTACAAAATAATGCAATAATCCTTTCTGGAATATTGTAAATAATCCTTCATCCCCTACTTCACACAAAACCCACAAGCACTATCCAAGCCTTTGTTTTTCAGCAAACATGCCAAACCACAGATAAAAATTCAACATCTTAAATAGTTCAAGTCAAAACACCAAACTTCACACAAATTAAACATAGCCAGAATGATCTGTAAAAACATATCAGAAAATCCAGTCTTTGACATGGCAAAATGCAAAAAACTTGCTTTCTGCTTCATCAAATTATTATTACGGGCAGCTCCAAGGAGTCCTTAGACTCATTGAGGGAGGCCCAACATCATGTCAAGAACAACTATTCAACATTCACATAGTATCTATCATACTTCACCTTGAACTCATTTACAGTCATGGCACCCACAACAGACTTTGGCAGCTTATTCCACTCATTTACCACTCTCCAAGTAAAAAACCTAGCTCTAACATCCTTGCTAACCACACTCTTACCAAGCTTCCATGGATGGCCATTAGTCCTCCTATTCTCAGAAATATCTTCTGAATTAATCTTATAGAAACCCTTCAGTAATTTGAATGTCTCAATCATATCACCCCTTTTCTGCCTATCAAACCAATTTCTGCAGCCCACAAATCTTCAACCTATTCTCATAAGGTTCATTCCATAGTCCTGCTATTATCTTGGTCATTCGTCTCTGGATCCTTTCCACCTCCTCCCCATCAAGAAGACACCTGGCGCCGATAACTGGGCACAGAGACAAACCTGTTTGTCTCTGCTCGTTCAAGTGTTTTTCAGCAACCAAGTGATTTGATGAGCTGATTTTGCCACTTTTGCGATGTGTCCCCTAAACTTCAACTGCCTATCCACCAACACTCCCAAATCCCTGGCCTCGTCAATCTCCTGCAGTACAGTTCCGCCAATGTGATATACTGCTGCTAATCTGTTGTTTATGTTGTTTATTTCTTAATGGTATATATTAGAACACAGAAAAATAAGTAAATAATTAATTTTGTAATTAAAATGAAAAGCCAAACGGCTAGTTTTCTGGCAACTTAATAGATATTAAAGGGATAAAAATCCTATGTTGTTATATAGCCAGTAAGTGAAACTCAAGATCGAGAACTACGATCTAGGAGTTTCAATGCCGAAAAACTATCAGCGAAGGCAATTCGAAGCAAAGGTGAAGCAAGCTCCCTCACTATTCTTGATATTCTCTCATAATGTAAAACACAGCTCCTAGGAGATGTAATACTGTCATTACATTATGAGGAGAGGTCACTACCCAGACCGGTTTCTTCTAGGTCTACCTACTCACTGATGAGACCTCAAAAGGTTGAAACCGGTCTAGGTAGTGACCTCTCCTCATAATGTAATGACAGTATTACATCTCCTAGGAGCTGTGTTTTACATTATGAGAGAATATCAAGAATAGTGAGAGAGCTTGCTCCACCTTTGCTTCGAATTGCCTTCGCCGATAGTTTTTCGGCAATGAAACTCCTAGATCGTAGTTCTCGATCTTGAGTTTCACTTACTGGCTATATAACAACATAGGATTTTTATCCCTTAAAATAATTAATTTATTAACTTATTGCTGATATTTTGCTGGTGATATAACCAGCATCTTCAGAGCACAAAATACAGTTTGTCACAATACGCAAGACTATAACAACATGGTGTAATCAACAGACTAGTTAAACAAAATTGTAGTAGCAACACAAAGACTAGTGACCTGATTTTGGCACCCTCTATCTGGAGAAAAAAAAAAAAATTGCAGCTATCACATAAGACTAGAGTCCTAAACAGAGAAAAAACCAGTACTAGTTTTTTCTTAAGATGCCTGTCTCCCAGATTTTAGGCAAATTTATACAGCCATATTTGTTGAGATTTGGAATGTGTTTCAGGGCTTCTGTTGCCTCTAAGAACAATCTCTCCAACTTGTAAGAGCCTCTGTGCAGTACTTTTGTGTTCTTCCAGTTGTTTTCACCCCAAAATTCAAAACCTTACATTTTTCCACATTAAATTGACATCCATTCTCCTTAGCCCAGTCCTCCAAACTATCCAAATCATCCTGCAAAATTTTGACATCCTGAGCATTCACTATTGCACTACCTAACTTTGCGTCATCCACAAACAGATGCACAGTTCCTCTCAGATTATTTCCTATATTGTTAATGAACAAAATAAACAGTAGTGGTCCAAGAACAGACCTCTGCGGCACATCACTAGTCACAGGCTGTCTTTTGGACTCTACTCCTGAATAAACCACTCTCTGATATCTCTCCATCAACCACCCTCCTATCCATCTCACAAACACTATATCCATCCCCATATGCTGCAGTTTACTGATTAGAATTCCATGTGGTATCCTGTCAAAGGCCTTAGCAAGGTCCAGTAGAATCACTGTAAACCTGTTACCCTTATCCAGTTCAGCTGTCACTGTGTTATAGAGCGTGAGCAAGTTACTGGAGCATGATTTACTCTTCACAAAACCATGCTGTCCCCCCATACAGTATCCCATTTTCATCTATCGAATCTTGTATTTTCCTCGACTATTTTCTCCAATACCTTGACAACAATTCCTGATATACTGATCAGCCAGTAATTTTCAATAGCAGTCTTGGAACCTCCTTTATGCAGTGGAACTATTTTCTCCCTCTTTCCACCCCCTTGGGACTAACCCAGACCCGAGACTCAAATTAAACAAAATGGTCAAAGGCACTGACAATTCTTTAGTCGCTTCTCATACGACATGAGCTGGTATACGCCAATCCCGCAAATGGGTTGACATTGAGGTTTTGTAACAGACTATTAACCTCCACTTCATTCACCACAATTCCCGTATAAGCTGTTGGTTCTTCCATTTCTGCAATGTCATCACCTGGATGATATACTCTTGCAAAGTGCTCACTCAGTAATTCTACTATATCAACTGATAATCAACTGGTAATTCTACTATATCAACTGAAAATGGTAGTCCTTCCAGTCATTTGCCAAGGTTATTGATCATAATTTCTGTCTTTCATTGTTTATACCTCTGTTAGGGTGTTTATGTTGGGCCCATACACGAGAAGTTGGTTGGTCAACCTATAGTACATTAGTACCGTGTATGGGAAGAAAATTGGAAAATTAGGAATTTGTTCACATTGGATTTTAAGGCCTGTTCAATGTATTTTTTGGGAAACACATTGGATGGAAGGCTGTTCCCAAATACAGCAGCAGTAGGAATGAAGGAGGAGGAAGAGAAACTTCTTCTATGAGTATGGAATTTAACTAAAGGAATGTTGGGTGGTAGCTGTACATTTTAATCGATTTGTTAGAGAGGATGGGAATATTGATGATAGTTCTAATGAACATTTACCATGGAAAATTTTATACGGGATGCATGCAGTAGATATTAGATGTCTGTGAGAGAGTGGTTGGAGTGAGTTGGTAAGAGATAAGTCATTAATCAGTCTAACTGCTATCTTCTGCTGTACTGTATAGAGTGTTTTTTTAGGGAACTCTTAGGGACACCTCCTCAGATGTGCGAGCAGTACCCGACGGATGGACAGATTTGTGATTTGTACAGGGTAATAACAGTTTGGGGGTAAAGTAATAATCTTGAACAAAAGAGGAATCCTAACTTTTTTTTTTTTTTGATGCCAAGGAGGCAATGGTTGTAATGTGTTTATGCCAAAAGAGTTGATGTCAGGGTAATCTCAAAGTAGAGATCTCATCCTGCCTAGAGATTTGGTTGTTGTCAAAGTTAAGGCTGGGATAATATAGTTTTTTTTGTGGGAAATAAGGCCGAACCATGTTTTGCAAGCATTGACACTGACAAGGTTATCGGAACCCCATCGAAGAATGGGGTTCAGATAACCCCATTCAGATAAGAATTTAAGCTTGCTGAGGTTTTTTGCTCTGTGAATTGTGATTGTTTTTTGGTGCAAGATTTGTCATGTGAGGAGGAATGTAATGGACTATCATCAGCAAAACTGTGTCTTGGACTGGTTGTAATTGGAGCAGGTCATTAATGTATAAAAGAAACAAGATAGGTGAGAGGCCAGAACCTTGTGGACCCCAGCATTAGTTGCATAGTTAAAAAATAGAGAACTAAAAATAAAGAACAATGTGCACCCAGTGAGAAAACTGGCAACCCAGTTGCAGAAATTATGGGACAGACCAAATGATGGAGGCTTGCTTAACAGGCCCTTGTACCAGACCTTGTCACAAGCCTTGGAGATATCAAGTGATATCACGATATCACTTGGGATTTTTCCAAACCTTTCCATGACATTTATCCAGAGATGTGTGACATAAGTGAGCAGATCTCTTTTGATCAGCATTGCCAGAATCAATACCAGTGGTCATTTATTGAGTACTTTCAAGATAGCATAGGAGTTGGTTGTTGATGGTTCTCTCCATTTACTGAGGTGAGAGAAAATAGGTGATAATTTGATGGTAAGGATCTGTCACCCTTCTTGAGAACATTTACCAAAATCATCTATGCAGGCATTTGAGGAAAAGTATAATGCCAGGAGATTGGTGTTCTTTGTGGGTGACAATGCAGTAGTGGCAGGAGCAGCACTGGGCAAAAGTTGTGGCCAACTGCTTTGGTCAGAGACCAAAATGTGCAGTTGTCATTTGGGCACGATGCAAATTTACTGCTTTTGGCTCTTTGGAAATCAGATTTTGATGCATTGATTTCTTATAGATGTTTTGGGCTTTGGTGTAAGCAATAAGAGAAGGAAGAGTTCTTGATGATAGCCAGTTGTAGTATGGGTGGTTCTTCATTTGTACAGCCTTGGCACATCTTCTGGAGAACCAGGGCTTACTTAAAGGATGGGAATTGAGTGAGGAATGGAGAATATGTGATTCCATTCCAGAAAGGATTACTGGAATGGAATCAGAAGAGGAAGACGAAAAAAGAGTTGGATGGGCAACATGAAACTTAAAAACTGCTGAAAGAAAGGACAAGAAGCCGAGTGGAATGGAGAGCCTTTGTTCACAAGATCACTAAGAGTCAAAAATGACTGGATGGCACGTAACATGTCTGGTTTGCATGATGAGAAAACCAAGTTACTTGGAGGAAAAATTCTGCCACCTATGCATGCAGCTAGGAGTTGAAAAGACCTTATTCTTCATGATCTGGATGAGACTTGAACTCAGGCCTTTCCAAGTGAGCCTCTGTAGCTCAGTCAGTATAGACAAAGACCTTTGGTCGGAAAGACCTGGGTTCGATTTCCGTCAGTGATGTGAGGAACCTTTATCTGGTCTCTTTTGACTAAAGGTGAGTTAGCTAGTCTCATACAGAGGTGGGGGGGTTTCACCAAGAAACTGGGATTTTTTGTCCCCCAGAACAGGCAAACCGGCCCAGTGAACACACATGGATTATAGTCATGAATACGTCCCAGCTATATGCCGGTCCTGAGCACAGATAAGGGGGGGGGAAGCAACTGTGACCTACCCTGTAAAAATCTCACCAGGAATACTTTGTGGGCAATGCCTACAAAGTCACCTACCGTCAGAAACGACTGAAAGGGAAAATAAGATCAGACCTTTCTAAGTGAAAGGCATCTTGGATACCAACTGAGCCATCATGCTAGAGAAAAATTCATATTTCACATAGCCAGAAATTCCTAAGTGAAGATGATGTTGAACAGAAGAGTTAACATTATAGAAAACAGAAAATTAGCCAGAGAACTCTTAACTGCTCATCCTAAAAAGATTAACTTAAATCATCATGTGCCATAATAGAATTGTTAACACCATGAAAGTTGTCACATCAGATATCGATAAATGAACAGTTGATTAACAAACCAATCAAGTTTGTAGAATGGTACATCTGTCACAGATAAACAATTCTATAAATTCGGTACTGAATACAGAACTCTACATCAAATATTAGCTAGTAGTCTGCCCTGATTACCTATTTTATGCTGATTTTGAAGGAAAGGAAAATCATGAAATAGCCAACTTGTAATCATACAAAACATGAATTGAAAAAGATCAAGTGATCTCTGCAACAGAATGTTACTCTGGTTTTCCCTACAGCAATAAAGTGAAAAGAATGATTATTTATTTCTAAGTTATATTCATGTCAAACACACATACATACTGTATTGGTCAGCTATTATTACAAGAGATTCAAATATTGCCTATGATAAAATGTAGCAATTCCACTGTATTACAAGATTAATACAGTGTGATAATTCAGTAACACTGACATCCTGCAATTTTAAATAGTTCTCCTATTCAACATTCCACATAAAGTTCAAAATGTGTTCGCTGGATGTTTTATTATTACGACACCTTCTTCATGAAGTCTAAGCAAGAGGGCAATCCACACCATAACAGTCACTATTTACTTAATCCATCATCCATACTACACCATCTCCTACCCACTAATTTGTATTTTTGTATTGTACACTGCATGTGTTCTTTGGCTATTAGCCAAAGAACATATGCCTGTATACAAGATTAAATCCCAAATTTCCAGGGGTAAAAAAAAAAAACTCTGGAACTTCCACATGAGATGACTTAACTTACTTTCAAAATGTCCAAATAAAATTCCTCTAGTCATAACAAGAATTGAACTCAGGTCTTTTCCAAACATAAAGCATGTTGTTCTATCATTCTTTGAATTGTTCTATGGAAGACTTTTTCCACTTGTAATAGTAATATTGTCAATAGCTGGATGATCTTAACAGCCAATCTTTATTTATAATATGCATATAATATTCAATATGGAGGAGGGGGGGGGTAATTAAAAATGAAATCTAAATCAATCTAGTGCAGATGGTGTCATATCAGAAATTGAAATTCTTTATTATGTCACTTATGCTGTTTACAAAATGATATGTAATTAACTTTCTTTTTATACATATTTTCAAAAACACTTCTTGGCATTACATATCAGTATATTTTCAAATGAATGGTCTCATATTATCAAAAATGAAAAAGAACCTTTCTTAAAAATTTAACATCCTGCCATCATTTTCCATTCATTTGTCACAATATGAAAATGGGATAGCTAATATTCCAAATTACAAATGCAGGTTACTAAATAGTTTAAGACTTAAAAACAGTTTTTCTTTCTTGTTTTATATTTACAAATAGACCCACACCATACCACGAAGGCTTTCAAAACCAGATCTGATATATTAGAGTTAATCATTATTCCCATAGTCTCCTACATCTGTATACTATATGTGTTCTGGTAGGTTCGCCTGTTTTACTGAATGCAAAACCCAAGTTTCTGAGAGAAAAAAATCCTTCTGCCACTGTATGAGACTAACTGAATATCCCTCTGCAATCCACTGACAATGTCATTGTCAGTGGATTGCAGAGATGTTTTATGGAAAGGCCTGTGCAGCTGGAACAGAAAAATGCCAAATTCATGATAAGAAGTAGCAGGTAAAGAGTTGCCTTACTGCTGAACTACCATACTAAAAAAGATACAGTAAACTCTAATAGGATCTACATATTGTATATTATCATTTAATAATGAGAGAGGATGTGAAAAAGCTCTTGGGAGAAAATTTTTCTCCCAAGCCTTCAAATTAAAATTAAACTGAGCCTCCATAGCGTCCCACTCAGTATTGATAATGCTGTTTGAGTGAAAAGACCTAGTTTTTTTGCATCCTAGGCAAGATTCAAACCTAGGTCTTTTCAATCAAACAGCATTATCAAAACTGAATGGGAAGCTATAGAGGCTCAGTTTAATTTTAATTTGAAGGCATGGGAGAAAATTTTTTTCATTTCCTAGTGAATGTTAACTATTATCAGAAAAAAGTCATCACCAAGCTAATGCAATTAAAAGATTGAAAAACAAAAGGTTCAATCAAATGTGATAACTACAGTATATATGGTTTAGAATCAGTAGCTAATCCATTGTTGATGTCTGATGAATTTTCCAACTGAAGTATCTGAGTTCAAGTTTTTACTTGGTAAGGTAACAAGCCTTGAGCAAAACCCTCAACCTGGAGGGCCAGGGTATTTTTCTTAGTTTGGCATCCACCTCTTGACCTATCCAGCTAGAGAGGCCCTATCAGTAGCTTAGCTAACACTGGCATAACTCTTAAGGTCATTGTGTGTGCAAGCCTCCTTATCACATAAAGATGAAGATACCACTAAGGATATTGGATACCAAATGAAGTGCATAAATACATATCCAAAGGAAAGAGAGAGGGAAGGGAAGGAAGAACAGCTGAAAGATGGAAAGGCCTGTGAAGCTGAAACAGAAAAATGCCAAATTCATGATAAGAAAAAGTAGCAGCTAAAGAGTTGCCTTACTGCTGAACTACCATACTAAAAAAGATATAGTAAACTCTAATAGGATTTACATATTGTCTATTATTATTTAATAATGAGAGAGGATGTGAAACAGCTGTTGGAAGAAGTGAAAAAGAAGAGTGAGAGGGTGAAGTTTGTGAGTCTGCTGCCATTCTATAATAGAAGTGAAAAGAGAGCAATGATGGCTAATGAATCAATATGCAGGTTATATGGAAGGAATGATGCACAGTTTGTGGACCTATGGCCTGAGTTTGATGGACAGAAAGATTTGCAGAATGCTGATGAACTGCAATTAAATGGATTCAGAGTTAAAATGTCTGGCAAGAACTTTGTTCCGTGAGAGAGTGAAAAAGTGCAAATTCAGGAAAACTAAAGCAATTAGGGCAGATGCAGAGGGGTGGGTGGGTGGGTGTCAGTGTATGTACATGCCTATGAAGCAAATGAATAAGTGTATGAATGAACAAAAAAATGCAGAATCTGATCTCTAAGGCAACAATATCGAATGGAATAGTCAATTCAGGGTGTAAATGTGGTTGGGGGGGGGGGGGGATGTTTCTAGATACTAATGCTAGAATCATCAGGAATAAGCAGGAAGAGTTTTTGGTTGGTTAGTGCAACCTCACCAAAAGTTACAGGCATCAATGAGACTTGGCTAACAGCAGATGACAGTTCATAGGGACAGAATGTGATGGATTTAGTATTTTCAGGGAGGATAGAGTAGACAGGACAGAAAATGGAGTACTGGTGATGATAGCATATGAATTGCAGCCAACAAGTAAGAGTCAATCAGGCAGATGGCAGTTCTATTAAGCCAATCTGGTAATGGAAGTGCATGTGCAATAATAATAATAATATATTCCAAGCAATTTTTTCACATGTCAAGAAACCATTTCTGATCTATATGAATCCTCTTCTGTTAATGGATAGAAAATATGGTCAACTCTCTATAGCAAACACCATTATTAAAGCAAACTTCTAAAAAGTCACAGATAAAGCCCCATATTAAAAATCATTGTTAACTTGTTGACTGTCATTGGCCTAATGTGTAAACTCACAGCCAGCACCATTATTATTATTATTATTATTATTATTATTATTATTATTATTCGTGACACCTCCAATGAGTCTGAAGACTCATCGCGGGAGGACACCTATTGTACAACTCTCCATCTCCACCACTACACCGAACCCCTACTACCAATCATCAACATCGGCGCCACTGGCCACTACCACAACCACAGCTGGCATTTTTTGTCTGTAAATTTCGTGTGTTCTGAAGCGCCGATTTTCTATATGCAGGATGAAAAACCCGAGTTTCTGGGAGAAAAAACCCTGCTACTTCCATATGAGATCGGCTAACTCACCTTCAATTGAAAACGTCCATACAAAGATTCCTCCTGTCATGACGAGAATCGAACTTAGGCCTTTTCCAATCGAAGGGCGCAATGTACAGTCATTCTTCCAATTGCGCTACGGAGATGCTTATGTTGTTATACTGCCAATACAATATAAGATAACTGATAGTTAGCATTCTAACATAGACTGCCAACTACTTATCTCACAGTTGGTAGTCAATGTGTTAAAGAAAAAGTTGCTACAGCAAACATTCCATTATAACAAACTATTCCTTAAATCTCCATTAGTTCACTATAGGAAGAGGAAACTGTATAAATTAAGTAATAATGACAAGTCAACTAATACAACCTATCATGTTAATATGAAATAACTGTACACAGTCTTTCAACTTGTTTACAAAGTAAATTATTCTAGTCAAGAAATTATATTCTTGTTTTAATAAGCTTGGATATAGGTTTAAAAGTATACAATGCCCAGTATAATTATTAAATAAATAACACCATGAGAGCAAACTCAGATGTCATCAAGGTATTATATATTAAATTTAGTTTCAATCTGAGCGAATGAAAAGTCCCTACTTAGAACAAATACCATTAGCAGATATTAATTCATCATTAATAGTTATTATTACCATGTTAAGGTAATATGATTTGGTCTTTTCCAAATCAAAGCACACATAATGCACTGTTATTTTGACTGCACTACAGGAATTCTCTTCTTTTCATATATACACTATTACATTACTCACATCATAATAATAATCATTTGGACATATTTTTCAAGTGTTCATCAATAAAGATTCAGACAGATCTAAAACAACCTTCGTGATAATAAAATAAAATATATGTATATAAGACTGATACAGTCTTCAAAAAGTTAGTTATGGCTAAATGGCCTTGCCTCCTCTCTTAGAGGAATAAATGATGTTTGCTGATTTATTTTTTAACTATATATATATATATATATATACACACATGTAGTATAATGTTTTTTGTGACTCCCACCAATGGAAGGTTGTAAACCAATAGTATATGGATGGATTAATCAGTGCCCTTTTCTCCTACTTTTATTAATTTTACACACACACACACACACACACACACACACAGTCATGGGAGATTACAATTCTAAATTGGGAGTCAGGAGGGACGATAATGAAACATGTAGGAAAATATGGATTAGGGTTTAGGAATGAAAGGGGAGACAGGCTGATCAACTTCTTGCAACTGACTAACTTCAAAGCTATGAATACCTTCAAGATGAGACCCAAAAGAAGATGGACTTGGCTGAGCCTGAATGAGACAACAAAAAATTAAATACTTTATAATTTCTTCAAGCATTTATATCTTCAAAGATGTTAGTGTTTTAAACCATATTGGCATCACCTCTGATGGCAGAATGGTGAGAGGGAAAGTAGAAATACCAGTGAAAGCTGAGAGAATTGTATCGCAAAAAAAAGAAAAATATTATAAAAGCTGAAACACTTTACACAAATAGGGATACCTTCAAGGTATCAGTAGAAAAGAAACTTAAAGAAAATATCCAAATGATATCAAAAACTGGCATAAGCACTGACGAGGAAAAAGAAAAAATAAGAAACATTCTTACTGAATCAGTAAACTGGAAAATTGATAAACAGCAAAATAAAATTTAAAAGAAAATAAAAGGAGTCAGACTTGGAAACTATCAGAAAAAAAAAAAAAAACTTAGTGAAATGAAAAATCTGTTGATTGCAGAAGGGGGAAAGATGAACTATTAAAATAATAGTAATAAATAAGGCAATAAGGATAAATATAAAGATATTAAGAAAAGAGAAGATGAAATTATCCAAAAAATCACTAATGAAAATAGAAACCTGAGAATTCTAAGAAATAATTTCAGATGGAAGAAAGAATATTAAAACTCTTGAAGACCAGAATGGAAGAAAATTATTTAGCAAACAAGAAATCACAGAAGCAAAAAAGTTCTATATGAATCTGTATAAAAGTGAAGATAGAAAGAAAACCCCAGAATCAACAGAAAAAAATGGACTTTGACAATACCTCTGATATACCTCCATTAGAACTCTTTGAAATTAAAAAAGGATTAAAACAAATGAAAAACAATAAAGCTGCTGGAGAGGATGGTTTAATAATAATAGAGATGATTAAAGAAGATGAGGGATATTCTAAAACAAGAATTGAAAATCCTCTTCAATAAATGCATTAAAAAAGGAGAAACACTCGAAATATTGAATAATACAAACATTATTTTACTGCATAAAAAAAGGAAGTAAATTAAAACTAGAAAATTATAGATCTATTAGTCTACTATCTCCACATGGCCTTCATAGATTTTAAAAAAGCTTTTGATTGCATAAAATCATCATTAATAATAGAAGCCCTTAGAGATTATGACATTGAAAAACAATTTATTGGCATAATAAAATATTATGAAAATGCCAGCAAATATCATTCTCAATAAAATAAGCAAAAAAATTTTAACATAAATCAAGAAATAAGAAGAAATAGCAAGGAGACACCATTTCTCCAAAACTCTTCACATTAATACTGGAACACATGATGAGCAATTTAGAATGGCCCAATAAAAGAGTCAATATTAATGGAATTAACCTAAGATTTGCTGATATTCTTATTATTGCAAACAATATGAAAGATTTAAAAGAAATGACAAATCTAACAACTAAATCACTAGAAATTGGATTAGACATTAATTTTGAGAAAACCAAAAAAGGATATGATGAAAACAGCATTATTAAGATAAACAATAAAGAAACTGAAATAGTACATAGTACATGAATATGTATACTTAGAAAAATTGTTAACAATGAAGAAACAAGGAGTCATGGAAGAAATAAAAAGAAGAATAGGAATGGGATGGTCAGTTTTGGAAAATTGAAGAGATTTTTAAACAGCAAAATAAAACCTGAGAACAGAGCAAGACTGTTCAACCAATGCGTATTGTCTGTCATGACATACGGAGCAGAAACCTGGCCAATCTAAAAGGAAATTATAGATAAAATAAGAAAAAGAAGAATGGAAAGATGTCTGCTAAACATAAGACTATTAAAGATAAAATCAAAAATGAAGAATAAGAGCTAAAACAAAATTTTTAGATATTGGAGAAAACATACTTCAAAAGAAATGGAAATAGGCAGGACACATTGCAAGACTCAAAGACAATAGATGGACAAAAGTTTTACTGGAGTGGTAGCCATATGAAGGTAAAAGATCTGTGGGAAGATCCAAAAGAAGATGGTCAGATGATATGGGAAAACTTGGAATTTCCTGCAACAAGTTCAGGATAGAAACAGATGGAGAGAACTGGGGGACACCTTGGGTCACATCAGACAATGAAATCTAAAAACAATCACAAACATCAATGCCCACAGCAAAATTCAAACCACTGCCCTACTGGAAAGCATACATACATACTTGGCCAACCAGGCCAGCAACAATATTAGGCAATATGCAAATAAAATCAGGGAAATGCATCTTATTATAATAATTTGGTACTTCAGCAACTCTGTACTCAAGGTAAGTCATAGCTTCTAGGACATACTATATCTAACTGCACGATTCCACTTCAGGACTACAAAAAAGTAGGATGACAATCTTATGATAGATGAAAATCAACAAGATTTTCACAAACATCTGTCTTTCAACGGGAGAAGTTGTTTATTAGTTTAACAGCTCCTATTAGAAGCTATTAATTTAGAAGTTTAGAAACTGTTTAACATGAAAACATGGAATAAAGTATGTTGCTTTTTTCTGATGGGAATTTATAAATTATAATTAGATGATGTCTAAGCACAGAATGCATCACACACTAATAAAGTAAATGCATTGTGTAAAACAAGAAATGCAAATTAGAGACAATCTAGGAACAGAAAGTGTCTTAGTATATGCATTTAGAGGTTGCACAAGAAGAGTTAGTAAACACTGTTGCTGGTGTTTAGCAAAATTATGTGATAATTGAACTGAACAGATATCATGAAGTTGAACTGCATTTTCAGGGATATGCTGATGTTAAAGCTATTATTAATACATACATTTTCAGACACACTCTTTGCAAAGTAATGCAAAAGGTTCTCAAAACTACCTAAAATGGTGTGAGACAAATGCATTATTAGTATACTCTGAAATTATTTTAATTCTCTTTAATTTTACAGAAGGAAGAAAGAGATTTAATTTAAGAGATTTACATAAAGCTTTTCCAGATCAAATATATGGGGGTGGGGGTATATACTAGAGAGCACAAATTAGAAGAAATATATAAACACATGGCATCTGAAGGTTTATAAAAAATAATAAAAAATAAAAATAAAAAAAAGTTTGATAGAAATACTGGAATTTTCTCTAAACATCGAGATTGTTGTTTTGTAAGTTACAATACCTATAAACTTCACTGTATGTACTGCCAAACTTAACTATTCAAAAAAAAAAAAAAAAATGGGTTCACTGAGCATAATAAGAGCAAAGTCACAATGCATCAACTACGATGAACCACTACACATATACGAATTTCTGATTCCTCTATTATAAAAGTTACAAAGGTTTGGAAATAAGGAAATGATGCACAATACGAGGATATGTACTCGGGGAAACTTTCTCTCGAAAAATAATTCTCTATCTTCTCCCCTCCGTTAGCTAAAGAAGGCTTAGCACTAGAGATGACTGCAGCGAGCCATAATTATTAACAAATAAATATCTTTAAAAATGAACTAAAAATAACATCTGCATATAGTTTCCAAAGTAAAATGGAAACTGTACTGATTTAGTAATACTATGAACCACAGAGTACATAAATGTAACTGACTACAATGATTGGTTACACGAGTAGAATAATAAAGTCGAATGATTTAAAAAATTATGTTATTTACTCGTTGAAAAAAGTGTACTAATCAATTGACAATAATAAATAAATATATGAACAGATAAACACTGCACATACTACAATACAATGTGTATATACATATGAGTGTCTAGATAGATATTTATATACATACTAAAGAAAGAGAGAACTCAGTACAGGTGCTTTTCGTACAGTACAATAATTTCTTTCTCTCGATCTATATATTTCTCACTATTTTTCCTTTTTTTTTTTTTTTCGTATCAACTTCGTAGTTTTTAACAAATTTTCAAAACATTTCTTCGACACAAAGATAAAAACAAAACCACGTTGCCTTGACACAGTACTTTCTAACCGGCATGCCCTTCAAAGGATTTATAATCCCTCATTCATTCTAAAGTATTCATTCTAAAATACTTTGAAACATTGAAAGCTGATCCTAACGCTTTCTTAGTTACAAAATATTTATTTCTTTGAAATTAAATAATATAATTTAAAAATAGACCATGTGTAATTAAACTATAAAAATAATAATTTTCATGAACCGAGAGAGAGAGAGAGTGAGTGCATGTGTGTGTGTACATTAAAAATACTTTTTTTTAGTTAATATCAGCGGCTATGTAAATAAGAAAATGATAATTCTCCCTTACACTGTCAATCTTTTTTTTTCTTCAATTTTAAAGTCTCTTAGAGATCCCAATGCATTTCTGACTTACAGAAAAGGAAACCCTCTGTGTATGCTATTGATTAGCTTATTACTGTGCAATCCATTGGCACATTATTATTACTATTATTATTATTATTACTATTATTACGGGCAACTCCAGGGAGTCATTAGACTCATCGAGGGAGGTCCCAAATCATATTCATCACAACTATTTGACATTCATACAGTATCTATCATACCTCGCCTTAAACTCATTCACTGTCACAGCATCCACCACAGACTCAGGGAGCGCATTCCACTCATTCACTATTCTAAAAGTAAAGAACCCAGCTCTAACACCTTTACTAACCACACTTTTGCCCAGTTTCCATGGATGTCCCCTAGTCCTCCCACAACCAGCCCTGTTCTCAAAAATATCTTCTGAATTAATTTTATAGAAACCCTTCAGTAATTTGAATGTCTCAATCATATCTCCCCTCCTCCGCCTATCAACCAATTTTTGCAACCCACAAATCCTCAACCTGTTCTCATACGGTTCATTCCACAGACCTGCTATCATCTTGGTCACTCGCCTCTGGATCCTCTCCACCTCCTCCCCATCAAGAAGAAACCTAGGTGACCAAATCTGAGCACAGTAGTCTAGATGGGGTCTTATCAAGGCTCGATACAGAGGAACAATAACCTGCTTGTCTCTGCTTGTCAACGTATTCTTCAGCAACCAAGTGATTTGATGAGCTGTTTTGGTCACTTTTGCAATGTGTCCCCTAAATTTCAATTCCTTATTTATCAACACTCCTAAATCTCGTGCCTCATCAATTTCCTGGAGCAGGGTTCCACCAATGCAGTAAACTGCCGCCAATCGTTTCACCCCAAAATGCATAACCTTACATTTTGCCACATTAAACTGACATCCATTCTCCTTAGCCCAGACCTCCAATCTATCCAAATCATCCTGCAAAATTTTGACGTCATCTGCATTCACTATTGCCCTACCCAACTTCGCATCATCCACAAACAAATGAACTGTTCCTCTCAGACCATTTCCTATATCATTTATGAACAAATTAAACAGCAGTGGTGCAAGAACAGATCCTTGTGGCACACCACTAGTCACAGGCCGTCTTGTGGACTCTACTCCCGAGTAAACCACTCTCTGATATCTCTCCGTCAACCACCCTCCTATCCATCTCACCAACCCTATGTCCATTCCCATATGCTGCAATTTACTGATTAGAATTCCATGTGGAATCCTGTCAAAGGCCTTGGCAAGGTCCAGTAGAATCACCGTAAACCCATTACCCTTATCCAGTTCAGCCGTCACTGTGTTATAATACGTGAGCAAGTTACTGAGGCATGACCTACCCTTCACAAAACCATGCTGTCCCCGATACAGTATCCCATTTTCTTCTATCCAATCTTGTATTTTCCTCTTGACTAATTTCTCTAATACCTTGACAATGATTCCTGATATGCTAATCGGTCGGTAATTTACAACAGCAGTCTTGGAACCACCTTTATGCAGTGGAACTATTTTCCCCTCTTTCCACCCGCTCGGGACTAACCCAGACCCGAGACTCAAATTAAACAAAATGGTCAAGGGTACTGACAATTCTTTAGCTGCTTCTCGTACAACACGAGCTGGTATACCATCCAATCCCACAGATGTATTGACATTGAGGTTATGCAATAGACTACTCACCTCCACTTCATTAACCACAATTCCCGTATAATCTACTGGTTTATTCGTTTCTGCAATGTCACCACCTGGATAATATACTTTTGCAAAGCTCACTCAGTAACTCAACTATCTCAACTGATTCAGTATTATTATTATTATTATTATTATTATTATTATTATTATTATTATTATTATTATTTATAGGGTAATACATGGCGTCAAAAGACTCCTCGCAGGAGATCTCTTAACACAATGCCTATCATACATCTCTTTCAACTTATTCATCGTAGGTACACGCAACCACCTCTCACAATCCATTCCATTCATGCTCCGCTCGCCATTTAAAGAACCTAGCCCATACATCCTTATTAACCACACTCTTAGAAAATTTCAAGAGTAATCTTTCTAAGACAATTTCCTTTGTATTCCCACACTCCCCATGTATTGAAAAATTTCTTTTCTGTCAATCTTATAGAATCCCTTTGGTAACTTAGTTTCTACCATATCCTATCACCTCTGCATCTCAGCTAAACTCTGCAACTTACACAACTTCAATCTGTCCTCATAGGGAGCATTCCACAGACCTGTCAAGCGCTTCGTGGCTCATCTCTGAAACCTCTCTGCCACCTCCCGATCGCCCTTGAAATGTAAGTGGCCAAATCTGTGCACAGTAGTCAACATGTTGCCGAATCATAGCCTTATAAAGAGGGATCATAGCACCCCTCTCATCTCTTTCGCCGACTATTGCAAAATGTCCTGTGATTTTCAAATCTCTATCCAACATCACTTCCAGATCCTTAGCCCTATCAATTTCCTATAATCTAGTACCATCAATATGATACGAAATATGTAACCTTTCATGCAAAAGTGCATTAACTTACATTTTACAACATTAATATCGATGACAATTATCCTTTTCCCAAACTGCCAATTTATCAAAATCATCCTGCAAGATATCTTTATCACTTTATAAACTATTGCCATTACCAATTTTGCATCATCAGTAAACAACTGAATATTGCTCTCCTCAAATCTTCTGCTATATCACTAATGTACAAATTAAACAGTATTGGCCCCAGTATATAGCACTGGGCACTTCACTAGTCATCCTCATTCAACTGCACCATATACCACCCTCTGATGTCTATCATCCCCCCTCCCCATCCATGCTACCAACCTTAGCATTCCCATTTGCTCCAATTTATGTAATAATTGTCCATGTGGTATTTTGTTAAATGCCTTTGCCAAGTCTAGCAAAGTACATCTATTTCCTTTATCCAATTCCACCGTCATCTTAATATAAAATGTGAATAAATTACTGAAGCAGGGCTTCCCTTTTACAAAACAATGCTTCCCCTAAATTACAGACCAATTACTGGAATGGCATAGTATCGCTGACATACCGTCAGCGGTACTATGCGAATGTGAAAGTGAAGTGGCAGTGCCTCTGATGAAGATGTTTAATCTAAGTCTCACATCTGGCAAGGTTTCAAGGAAGTGCAAAGAGGTTAAGATAGTTCCATTACTAACGTTAAGCACATGCTGTACTCATATTGATATGTTTCAATATACTGAGTACCTCCAGTTCGTCTACCTCACTTCTCACATGTCTTTGTCACGTCAGTAACTGCAAATCACCACTTGGATGATATACTCTTGCAAAGCAGTCACTTAGCAAATGAACTAATTTTTCTGCTTCTGTCACTTTCCTACCATCAGCACTGAGTAAAGTTATCTTTCCATAATCATTCTTTCTCTTATTGGCTACATAGAAAAATAAAAAAAAAACTTTTTTGGATCTAGTTTGGCCTGCATAGGTAATTCTCTCTCAAAATATGATTTAGCCTTCTTTACCATACTAGTTACCCTTTTTGTTTCTGCTTTATAATACTGACTAGCATGCTGATCACCATGTTGTTTATATTCCTTTCAGAATGCTTTCTTTTTCTTTTTGCCGCTCCTGCTTTATATTGCTAGTCATCCATTCAATTTCTACTCGGATTTCCCCTTCCCCTGGGTATGCACTCTGATGCTGCCTCGCTGAAACAATCCTTGACCACTTCACATGCACTAATGGCATTTATTCCATGTAGTTTCTTATGCCATGACATTGCTCAAAGTTGCTCCTAAGTTTGTCAGAATCATCCGTTTTGTAGTTCTGCATAAACTCTCTCTTGACTGAAATTTCCACATGTTGTGCAATCTTCCAAGACAAGACTACATGGTCACTTTCTACGATCGGAGGTAGAGTTTCTACTTCATTTATATACAGATCTTTTGATGCTATTATCAGATCCAATACTCTCAAATCCCTACTCTCTAATATCATGTTCTGTTTCAGGTAATTCTCCCTTAGTAATTGTATAAACACACGCTCCACCCTTCAGAAAACACGCAATTTACAGACAAAAGATACTTGTGGTGGTGATGGGCGGTAGATGGCACTGATGTAGTTGATTGGTAGTACAGGTTCGATAGTGGTGGAGACGGAGAGTTGTACATTAGGTGTCCTCCCGCGATGAGTATTCGGACTCCTTGGAGGTGTCACGAATAATAATAATAATAATAATAATAATAATAATAATAATAATAATAATAATAATAATAATAATAATAATGAATTCCATTTCCATTTTGCCATGTGCACTTTCTTCCTCCTAATCAATATCCTCATGGTCCCCATGGTTGAAAATTCCCATGAAAATTTCTGAAACTGCACTCTTGTGCTAATCTGTCAAAACATGTCATCCACATCTTCTTCTCGAATCTGAAAATGCAATATCTGTTATATTCTATCCCGGTAAATACCTCATTCTGACAAATCGATCTAACTGATGTCAATAATTTTTGGTTGAGTCGAGTTGACCAATGCAAAACACTCTTCTTCTTTATTTCTAATATTTCGGACATTTGTGTACATGTAATTCATCATCCCTTTGAGTCAACAGATACCCATACATAATCTCATTACCTGCCCATTTAAATTCGAACCCCTATTAACTGTACCAGTCATTCCTGTACACAATCATTCCTGTACTCATACGCATCTATCACAGAGTGACTATTAACTCATAGTCATTCCTGCACTGACACTCTTCTGGGATGGATAGACACAAGCTTTATTGCTTCCCCCTTAATTAATATACTTTACCTGGTTTTGGATTTCCAAACTCTCACTGAAAAACGGTTTCTCCAAGCATCTAACTGCACAACCATTCAACTGCAATCCGTCAAGTATATACAGGTACTTTTGGTCCATAAAATTCATTTTACTAATCTATAAACTGCAGACCTTTCCTTCTTCACAATGTTTTGAATATCACAATTTTATATCTTGATGAAGAATTTGACAAATCATCGAGAGTGTGTAAATAACTTGGAAGATAAAAATTTCATTTCTGAGTGTAAGACCACCATTCTGGTTGCTCATCTCATTGTTGGAGAGTTAGAGCTGCCACCTCTCCAGTTTTCACCTGGAATGTGTGGGTCCGATGTGTCATCTTCGAGAACCAGATAAATAAATAAATAAATACATATATATAAGAAATTCACTAACACAGTTTACTCCCAAAAGGATTAGGCGATGCAATTTAGCGATAGCTAACTTTCGAAAAACTATCAGGCAGCTAAGATTCATTCCTAACCGATAACATATAGCTGGCCCAAGGTCATCAATGAATTTTATAGGGATTCTTAATTACCTAACTCTTAGTCCAACCAGAATATCAAGTTAAATGTTACAAAAACACGCATGTATCTAGAATGAAGATATTTTAATAATACCAATCTTGAATTGTGCTGATGTTGAATTGGAGTTTGTTCCAGTAGTTGGCTTTCCACGGTTAAGCCTGTTTGCTTGAAAAAAAAAAAAAACAGCAGAATCATTATTTAACTGGATGTCGCCTCAGACAGAATCACAATTCTTCTTATACCATCATTATATTTTGGTTTAATTCAATACAGAACATAATTTAGTCTGCTAATCTCAAATTGTCAGTCTGTCCTACTTTGATCAGTATCCATGCAAAAACATACTGGCGTGGTGCCTCACAGGTAAGGAATGGACTTTAGTTAAGAAGCTGGTCTCCAAACCTTACAATACAATGATAAAGTTTCCTTCCAGTCATTTAAGTTTGAACCGTAAGCAAACTCTCGGTGCTTATTATAGATTTTATTACTCACTTTTGCCTTACAATCAAAGTAAATGACATCAGAAGAAATATTCTATATGTCTTAACATTGCGAATCTTTCTCATTTTTAAAAATGAGTTTCAAAATTACTTCAAATATTGTTACCAAATAATCTCAATGAATTGTCAGTAATACTCTGCTTAATATAAAACTTAATATCAAAGAAGAACGTCATAACCGAATTTCGATCTTATATTGTTATTAAACTTTAAACATTTAATATGTAAAATCAACGTCTAAAATGTTATTCTTGGTGAGTTATTCTTGAGATTTCCGCTCATAATATCCCTTGCCAATGTCAACCATTTGATAATCAATATACTGGAACTCGACTTACTCTGCTCTTCTTTTTTCAACATTGACATTTCCAGATAAACATTTGTCACAGCCTATAAAAAATGCAATGCTAAGTTTATTAAACAGAAAGAAGAAAAGAGATTTCGGACACAATCGTAAATTTTCTTTGGTATATTCAATCATGTTTCTCTGTAGCTTCAAGTTATTTGTTCAACAAACAAGCAACTCGTAAATTTATGTCTTGCTCTTTCTGAAGCACTGTTTCGAATGCTGTTCACATTAAACGTTCTGCTCACATGATATTCATCAAAGCTTATTATCTTTTATGATTTCATTCCCTTGCAAAAGCATCAGATTCTTCAGTTCTGATTCCCTGATCCTCGTAAATTTCTGTTTCAGATAAGAGGACGCTACCAGTTCATTCCATAGCCTTAACAGAAGTTTTGCAAAATTATTATTATTATTATTTCGGGCGACTCCAGTCCTTAGACTCATCGAGGGAGGCCCTAAACATCATGTCCACACAACTATGCGATTACATTCTCACAGTATCTATCATACCTTGTCTTGAACTCGTTCACAGTCATAGCACCCACAACAGACTCTGGCAGCTTATTCCACTCATTTACCACTCTAAAAGTAAAGAACCCAGCTCTAACACCCCTACTAACCACACTCTTGCCCAGCTTCCATAGGTGTCCCCTAGTTCTCCCACCACCAGTCCTGATCTCAGAAATATCCTCTGAATAAATCCTATAGAATCCCTGTAGCAATTTGAATGTCTCGATCATATCTCCCCTTTTCCGCCTATCAACTAGTTTCTGCAACCCACAAATCTTCAACCTGTTCTCATATTGTTCATTCCATAGACCTGTTATCATCTTAGTCACTCGCCTCTGGATCCCCTCCACCTCCTCCCCATCAAGAAGGAACCGAGGTGACCAAATCTGGGCACAGTAGTCGAGATGAGGTCTTATCAAGGCTCGGTACAGAGGTACAATAACTTGCTTGTCTCTGCTCGTCAAGGTATTTTTCAACAACCAAGTGAGTTGATGAGCTGATTTAGCTACTTTTGCAGTGTGCCCCCTAAACTTCATCTCCCTATCCACCAACACTCCCAAGTCCCTGACCTCATCAATCTCTTGGAGTACAGTTCCACCAATGTGGTATACTGCTGCTAATCTTTTCACCCCAAAATGCATAACCTTACATTTTGTCACATTAAATTGATATCCATTCTCCTTAGCCCAGAACTGCAATCTATCTAAGTCATCCTGCAAGACTTTGACATCTTCTGCATTCACTATTTCCCTACCCAACTTTGCATCATCAGCGAACAAATGAATTGTTCCACTTAGATCCTTCCCTATATCGTTAATGAACAGATTAAACAGCAGTTGTCCAAGAACAGAACCCTGGGGCACACCACTAGTCACAGGTCGTCTTTTGGACTCTACTCCTGAATAAACTACTCTTTGATATCTCTCCATCAACCAACCACCTATCCACCTCACCAATCCTATATCCATTCCCATATGTTGTAGTTTACGGATTAGTATTCCATGTGGTATCCTGTTAAACGCCTTTGCCAGGTCCAGCAGTATCACTGTAAACCCATTTCCCTTATGCAGTTCAGCCGTCACCTTGTTATAAAACTTGAGCAAGTTACTGAAGCATGATCTACCCTTCACAAAGCCATGCTGTCCCCTGTACAGTATCTCGTTTTCATCAATCCATTCGTGTATTTTTCCCTTGACTACTTTCTCTAAGACCTTGACAACGACTCCTGATATGCTGATCGGTCGGTAATTTTCAACCGTAGTCTTGGATCCTGCTTTATGCAGTGAAACTATTTTCCCCTCTTTCCACACCTTCGGGACTAAGCCAGACCTGAGACTCAGATTAAACAACATGGTCAAGGGCACTGATAATTCTTTAGCCGCTTTACGCAAGACCCGTGCTGGTATACCATCCAATCCCACAGATGTGTTCACATTAAGATTCTGTAATAGACTAGTCACCTCCACTTCATTCATCACTATTCCCGTATAAACTAATGGTTCCTTCATTTTTTCAATGTCACCACCTGGATGATATGCTTTTGCAAAGTGTGCGCTCAGTAACTCCACTATATTGACTGATTCAGTGACCTCCTTACCATCGTCATTCCTTAAAAATCATTTTACCATGTACAGTTTTTTTTCTTGCTTGCAGCATATTGAAAGAACTGTTTTGGATTCTATTTTGCTTGCAAAGCTAGTTTCCTTTCATAGTCCGCTTTTGCTTTTTTTACCACACTCGTTACCTTTGTGGTCTGCACTTTATACCGTTCGTGTGCCTGCAGGTCACCCATTTCTTTAAATTCCCTCCACAGTTGTTTCTTTTTTTGCAGCTCAAGCTTAATGGTGTTATTCATCCATTTAACCCCTACTTATTTTACTATTCGGACCCTAGGTATACAATCAGCCATTACCTCCTGTAAATGCTCCTTGACCACTTCCCATTCTCTATCGACGTCCAGCCCTTGCAGTTGTACATGCCATGGCACTGATCCAAGCAATCTCCTAAGCTTGTCATACTTCCCAGCACGGTAATTCCACATATACCCTGTCTTAATCGAAAATTCCACACCTTTAGCCACCTCCCAGGTCAAGACCTTATGATCACTCTCACCAATAGGTGGCAACATGGTCATATTCATTACAGTCAAATTCTCAGATGCTATTACCAGGTCAAGCACTCTCACACCCCTGGTATTTTCAATTACATGCTGTCTCAGATAGTTATCCCTTAATAATTGAATAAAATCCTTTTCCTTCCTCACATGTGTCCTCTCCTCCTTCCAATCAATGTTACCATAGTTGAAATCCCCCATAATAATTACCCTCCTTCCACTCATTTCATCAATTTCCCTATGCATACTAACTCCACATCTAATCCATCACCTGGTCTATAGCAGCACCCAACTGTATATTTTATTCTGCCAGTCTCAATCTCACACCAAATAGCCTCAAATGAGCTCCTTTCACTATCCTGCGATACAACTTCAATTCTCCTTGGCTGCAGTTCATCAGCTATCATCAATAATACCCTTCCCCCATTTTATTCTCTCTGTCCCTCCTAAACACACTATAACCTACACATTCTATATCTTCTTCCGTCAGCCATGTTTCACTAATGCCAATAACCTGTGGCCAGGAACAGACAATCAAGGCCAAAAATTCTTCCTTCTTGTTCCTAATACTCCTGGCATTAGTAAACATGAAATGCAGTGATCCCTTAGTCCTACCCCTATATTGATACGTTATTCTAAATGACCCATTCCCATTTTTTGTCCTTAGTACTGGCTCTGGTACATTATATACATTCTCACACTCATCTGTCTCACTGATGTCTGCATATCCATTCCCCCCCCCTCCTTGGTAGTTCTAGTTTGCCTGGTTTTGCACATCCATTTTCCCTTCATTCAGGAACACACTTTCCAGTCTCAGCACTCCAAGTCCATTCAAATGCAGACCATCCATCTTGTATAAGTCCTTTCGCCCTTCAAACTCATTCCACACGTCCATGAATTCCACTCCACACCCTCTGCATAACCTACGCATAATGTCATTTGCAATTATGGCCCTCCTCCTAAACTCCTCTCTGTCATACCGCGGCAACACACTAACCATTCTAACTCTGTCACTCTTTTCTTTCGCTATCTTTAACAATACTTTCAAGTCCTCTCTCATAAAAAATTTATCGCCTTTCAATATTTAATTAATAGAAACTACAGCTTCCGTAGCTCAGTTGGTTTGGACGGTGTTCTTCAACTGGAAAGATCGGAGTATGAAGCCTGTCTAGTACACTCGAAAAACCGTTATTAATATTTTTTAGTTGAAAATTAGTTAGCGAGTGTCATATGTAGATAACTATTTTTTAAGCTTGAAACCACTTAATTTACACACAAAAGCATATATTTATGCATAAGATCGCCTTGTCCAAAAATCAGAGTCACGAAAGCCAAGGATTCTTATTTGCTAGCGGCTTCAAGGACACGTAAATATAGAACCTAGTTGACAAAAAAGAAAACTCTTTCTGGAATAACAAAAAAATTGAGTGGTGACTCATTTTCCCTAGATTTAGTGTGTATCAATGTGATAATTGTTTTTAGAATAATGACCTTTCCATGTTCTACTGGTCTATTCACATAAAATACAAAACGTTGGACGTCTGAGATGTAAATCGAAGTGAAGTGGATATTTATCAAATTGAATCTCTTTGAACATAAATTTCATATTCTTTCATATGAATTCTAGATGTATTCTTATGAAGGAATAGGTACCTTCTTTTCAGCTTGGATTGGTTTATATTTCATTAGAATTATAGCAAAAGAAACTAAGGCTGTGAGATCGGTATATTATATATGTTAATCTAGTGTGGTCTCTGGCTGGCTAGATTATTATTATTATATTTTTTTTAATTTTTTAAATTTTATTTTATTTCATTTTTTTATTATTGGAGAACGAAGAACCTTACTTAATGGAAGGAAAACCTTCCATTAACTAAGGTTCCATACAGAAAGGCCTTCCCTGAATGGTCTGCATTGTTGAAAGGTGAATGACTCCTTTATATGAACCGTATGCACTGATTTGAATATCAAGATATTTCTATTATAAATACCATTGCTGTGAAACTCAGTTTCAAAGAATAAATGGGAAAAAAAGTCAGCTAACGTCTTTTTATTCCACGTATAGGCAATAGGCGAGGCGGTTTTAGCCCTATCAAACTTTTGGAGACTGAGTGGATGTTTCAATCTCCAATGGTAGCCAATAAGATATAGCTGGCCCAAGGCTATAGCTAATTTAAGCAGCTCGCAGTGAACAGACGGCTGAACAAGTGCCGCTATCTCTCGGTCCCTAACCCTAACACAATATTTTAATATCTGAAATAGTGTGGATGCTACGGTTGGTTTCCTTAAGGTTATTGATGAAAAACCCGAGTTTTCGGGAAAATAGCTGCTTACCCATGTCATAAATCGACTAACTCGGAATCGGTCACAAAAAAAGCTTAGAAAAAGTTGCTCTCGTCGGTGACTAGGCTTGAACTTAAGTGTATCTTCAGGTGGTTTAGTATTTTATTCATCTCCCAAAGAGAACAAGCAGCACTCTCTTAGTGTTTTTTTTTTTATTATTTTTTTTTATTTTTTTTGTAAATCAGACAAAAATTGATTTAAAAAAACACACTTAAACTTGATGCCTTTGAGATGTGGTTATAGAGACGAATGTTAAAAATCCCATGGACAGCAAAAACGTCCAATCAATACTGGAACAAATGGAGAAAGCATGTGAACTTTTAGATATCATAATAATAAGAAAAACTGCATATCATGGTTACCTACTTGATAATTAAAAATATAAGATACTCCGATTGATTATAAAAGGGAATATAAACGGATAAAGAGGACAAGAAACACGAAGAAAATCTTGCCTGGCAGACATCAGACAGTGGACTGGCATGAGCTCTGAGGGACTGCTCAGAGTGGCTGAGAATCGCTCAAAATTTGCTAAGGTGGTCGCCGACCTTCGATAGGAGATGACACTCAAAGAAGAAGAAGTCGTCTTATGTTATATAAAAGACGACTGGTTGGCCTAGTGGTTAGTGTATCCGCTCTCCAGCCAAAAGGCTGCGGGTTCGAATCCCGTCATGGGCATGGATGTTTGTAATTGTCTGTGAAAATACTAGTGGTAGTGGTGGCATCCAGTAGATGGCGTCAGTGCTGATGATGCGGTGGAGAAGGAGCCCTCCCTTGATGAATCTCTGAATTCCCTGGAGGTGCCACATAATAATAATAATAATTATTATTATTATTATTATGGGGAAGCTTTGCTATTCTAATAGAAAAGTCACCCTTACAAAAAAAACTAATATACTTTTGAAGAAAGGCTTGATCACTCCTGAATAATAATAATAATAATAATAATAATCAGCTTCTGCCTTTTATTCCCTTATAGAGAGTAGGCGAGGCATTTTAACCCTGTCTGGCTTTTGAAGACTGAATGGGCAGTTCAATCTCCACTGGTAGCCAATCAGAGATAGATGCCTGACTATCACTAATTATAAGTGGCAACCGATGAAGAGAGACTGGCACACAACTGCTTCCATCTCTTGGTATCTAACTCTAATAGGATATGTTACTGCCTGAAATAATATGGGTTCTATGGTCGATTTTCTTGAGTTTATGTGGGGGGAAAAGACGTTTCTGAGAGAAAAAATCGCCTGCCCTTGCTAGAGATCGACTAACTCGGGGATTGGTCGAAAAAATGTTTAGAAAACGTTCCTGAAATTGGTGACTGGACTTCAACTGAAGTCTATTATCGGTAGGTCTAGCACAGGATGCAAGCATCACTTCCACCCACACAGGCCTTTGTACTCGTATATGGATGACTTGAAATTACATGGAAAATCGGCGCTGCAAAGAGATTCATTAGTGAACATGCATTTTCAGTCAGAACTTCAAATTAGAATCTGGTTGGAATTTTTATTTATTTTATTCTTTTTTTATTGATCCCCTACGTGAGAGATCGAAGTATCTATAAACACAGTGCTTTGTGTGGACTGACATAAACTTTGTCGATGGTTTTTTTTTTTTTTTTTTTTTTTTTTTTTTTTTCTAAAGCAGTTGTTTGGGAATACTTCCCGAAGAATACGTGTCCTGGAGAAAAACCGCAGGCCCGTGCCAGAGACCGACAAACTCGGGAACCGGTGGAAGATACGCTTAATAAAAGTTCCTCCATTTGGCGACTAAACTTGAACTGAAGTCTGTCATTGGGCAGCCTAGTGCAGAAGATGCAAGTACCACTTCTACTGAGCTACACAGGCCTTCTAATAATAATTCAAGCAAATGTATTTAACATTGCGTAAAAAAAATCAGCTAACGCCTCTTTATTCCCGTTTAGGGAGTAGGCGTGGCCGTTTTAGTCCTCTCTCACTTTTGGAGACTGAGGTGGGCAGTTCAATCTCTACTTGTACCCAATCAGAGATAGCTGGCCCAAGGCTATCACTAATTAAGCAGCAAGCAGTGAAGAGACGGCTCAACAAGTGCCGCCATCTCGTAGTCTCTAACCATAACACAATATCTAGTCGCATATTAGATTTGAAACCAAGTCTTCCTTCGTGCGGTCAAGCGCCATGGTAAGCAAACGCCACATCCACTGAGCTACACAGGCCTAGCATTGCATAAGTTTTTTATTCAATTTATTTTCTAGACAATATTTGATATAATTTTAAACTTAAATGAAATTTTGTTTAAAAATAAACATTAAATATTTACTATACAGCTTAATCAGACAAATGGCCACCAAAACACAATTAAGTGTCATCCTTAAGAGAGAAGATCTTTACATCGCTTCATCTTGAATTAAAGTTTATTTGAGAAAAAAAAGAAATAATTCTATAATTATAGACGAATGCCAAGACTACATTGACATGACATTAATATTACCGCTTTCATCCAAAGAAACACTTTCACTCTGTTATTTTGCAATTGTTCCCAGAAGGAGATAAAATCCCTCAAGACAATATCCATGGAGTCATTCAGATGTTTATTTGATATAAGTGGAATATAGCCAGCCTCGTTATACAAGCCATTAGCTTATCAAGTTTCAACTAACCACACTGTGGTTCGAATCCCTCCTTGAGCATTGTATCTATTAATGAGCTATGTGTAATAGACAAATAATTGCAACTTCCAACAACCATGAACAATTGCATGGTTGTTTGAAGTTTTTTTTTTTTTCAGTTGGTTATACTATAAATAAAAGATACTAAGAAATTATATACTTGGTTTAATCCTTTATCCAAGTGCAAGCAAACAAAGTTTGCTCCTGAAGTATTTTCAGGACTGGGGCAACTCGTGGTAAAGGTGGTATGACTTTACATCACTTGCCTTAGTATCCCATAATGCAAAGACATCTCCTTGCAGACATGTATAATGCTATGCATTATGGGAAGTGTCACTACCTAGACCGGTTTCGACCTTTATTGAGGTCTCTTCAGTGAGAGCCAGACATCTTTAATTGGAATCTTGGTATCTTTAATTTATAGCATAACCAAGTGAAAAAACTTCCAACAACCTTTCTTTAATTCAGAGTAATTTAATAATTAGGTGTGATACCTTTTGGCAACTCGTCTATGGAAATATGAATTCTGCATTACTTCAACCTTAGTATCACCTAAAATTTATCTCTCGTCAGTAATCACTATTTGTTCAACAATTCATAGGTAGATTTTTCGAGTCGGAGTGTTTTGGACAGTGATCTTCAACACAACGTTCTTTCAGTTATATTTTGTTCACGGTAAGATTTTATCTCACTGAAATTTTCTCAGGCCCTCTTCTGTTCCTGCCCAATGCCTGGCAGTGTCTTCCACCTTTAAAAAGGAGATTTCCACTGTCGGTCTACACTCGGTGGTAGGAAGGGACAAAGCAGGTCCTGTTCCACGCGAAACGTCCTCCAAACCACACATTAGGCTTAATCATGAATACGCCATATGATGACCTAAACTTTAAGGAACTCCTTGCAGTTTTCAAACATGTTGGATACCTCTTTAACTCCAAATGGCCCAGTAGGGTAGAGATACACCAGATTACTGAAGTTGAATCGGAGGACTACCAACCCCCTGATCCAATTTCCAGCACTTCTCAAGATAACACCAGGAAGATTATGTTGCCAGCTATCGGACAGCCCCTAATGGACTCAGATGACTCTACAGACTGTCAGGTGGTCAGTAGAAAAAGCGTAAGAAGGAGTCTACAGCTACAGAACCTGAAACAACAGCGGAAGCAGAGGCTTAGCACAAAGATAGGATAGCACAGATGGCACATCAGTACAGCCCATTGAAAGAGCAGCTTCAGGGAACACAGCAGCTCAACCCAAAGAAAGAATTCCACCAGTGATTCTAAGATCTAAAGACAAATGGTCGACAGTAGCGGAGGTGATGAAGAACACCGAAATCAAGTTCACCTCTGCTAAAAAGTCAGATGAAGGTGTCTGCATTCAACCAAAAGGAGCATCGGACTACCATCGGCTTATTAAATTTATGGATGAGCTAAAAATTCCATATCATACATTCCAGCTAAAAAGCGAGAAAAACTTGAAGGTAGTAATTAGAGGTCTAGTGGAAACAATAACGTCAGAGGAGATAGCCGCTGACAGCAAGACATAAGACTTAGAACCTATAAGAGTCTCGCGCATGTACCGTGCAGACAAACGTCCAATGCCTCTGATTTTAGTAGAAATTAGTAAAGACCAGAGGGAAATATATGACATAAAAATTGTTTGCAACCTAGTAATTAAGACAGAGCCTCTCAGAAGGGAAACATCTGCAGGTCAATGCCACCGCTGCCAGAAATATGGGCATGCACAGAAGCTTTGTAGAGCAGTGTACAAGTGCGTTAAATGTGGAGGCAATCATCGTTCTCATATATGTTCTAAACCAGGCACTACTCCCGCTAAATGCTCAAATTGCGGTGGGCCGCACCCAGCGAACTACAAAGGTTGCTCATCCCATCCATCTAATCTGTCTAAAGCTAGAGAGACAGGGGTCGCATCAACTAAGAAGCATACTACACCTCCTACACCAGAAAACCCTTTGCGAGCTTCTACAATTAACAGATCGTACGCCTCAGTGGTTTCATCACACACCAAATCGGCAGAAACTATACCAAGCAGTCAAAACTCCGCCGCGATGCTTGCCGCCATTTTAGGAGAAATGCTAACAGATTTTAGCAAATCAAATTCAAACCAGGCGGACACAAAGAGATTTCTTAAAAATATCCAAGTCATGTTCTCAATCATTAATGGATAATTCTACCCTCACAATAAATTCCATACAGGTCGCATTCTGGAATCCTGATGGAGTAAACAATAATCTCCTAGAATTGGAACAATTTTCTGTGCATTATAGAGTTGATATAAATTTAATCAACTAGACTCACCTCTGGCCATGTGATAACCCCAAACTAAGATGACACACACTACTCAGGAATGATAGGCTCAACGCCAGAGGGGGTGGCATAGCTATCTTCATCAAAAAACATAAGATACAATGAGATCAAGAAAATAACGACCACAAACCTGGAAGAAACTGTAATTGAGATACACACCAACAATACAGGTAGACTAAAACTATATTCTGTTTACACCCTTCAAGCAAACTACTATTAGCCGCGGATCTTTCCCAGCTCCTCGAATCAAATAAAGCAACAATAATGACAGAGACCTAAACCCTAAGCATCCAGCGTGGAATAGTAGAAACACCAACAACAATAGGAGGAGCCTACACAAGTTTGCTATGAAAAGAAACATCACCATAGCACGTCCTGCCGAACCAACACACTACCGACCGTTGGGCAAATCTGATATGCTGGATATAGCCATCTTCAGGAACACGAATTCTAGTTACAGGTTGTTAATGACCTCAGCTCCGACCATAAACCAGTTTTACTAAGCCTAGGTGGGGAAACAGAAATTATCCCCAACCAGTCCCGCACAAATTTTAAAAAGCTCAACACAACCCTCTTCAACATCAGGCCCTGTCCCAACCATCTCCTCACCCAAAGAAGTAGACACAGCGATCAATAAACTGGAAAGCACAATCCAAACTGGCCTTGCAACAGCCTCCACCGTTACCACTCCAGCTCAAACTGACCTGCTTCCAGAAGAGATTCTAAAGCTTATCCACAATAAAAACAGAATCAGATGTCGCTACCATACAACTCTATCGCCCCAAGATAAACAAGAGTAAAGCAGGGTGACAAACCTAGTCCGATATGCGATCAAAGACCATAAGAACCAGCTATGGGAGAGGAAACTACGATCACTAAACGTCGAAGACAACTCATTATGGAAAATGACTAAAGCCCTTCCATACAACAACAACATACAACCAATCCGTGGAGAAAGAGGCATAGTCTACCGAGACGATGAGAAAGCAGAAGCCTTTGCAGACGCCCTGGAGCTGCAATTTCAACCAAACTACACTCATGCAGACTTGCGCTTCATCGAAAAATCCACCGGCAAGTATGCTGTGCAATTCATCATCCCACCAGCCTTGACAACGCAAGCTATACTACACGAAAGGAAATATACCAAATCATCAAGAACCTCAACAACAGAAAAGCACCAGGTCCTGATCAGATTTCAAACAAAATTATAAAGGCATTCCCTCACAAAACAATAATGCATCTAGTGGCTATCATCAATGCAATGCTAAGACTCAACTACTTCCCCACTCGCGGGAAGCAAGCAGATATAATCCTCATTCACAAGCCGGGGAAAGCACCTTAATTCCCCCAGAATTACGTACCTATCAGCCTCTTGTCAGGCCTGGGGAAAATAGCAGAAAAAGTAATACTAAAACGCCTACAATACGAAACGGACAATCTAGACCTAATCCAAAAAGAACAATTTGGTTTTCTAACAGGTTACTGCACAACTCAACAGGTTCACAGACATAGAATACATGACTACCGGATTCAATTGGAAACAACGTATAAGTGCAATCTTCCTGGACGTGGTGAATGCATTCGATAAAGTGTGGCACAAAGGCCTCATTCACAAACTAATAACAGCAAATTACTCACTAAACCTCATCCATATCATAGACTCCTATCTGAAAGACCGAAAATTTCAAGAGAAACTGTGTGGCCTCAGATCCTCTGCAAGAAGCATCATAGCAAGTGTCCCACAAGGCTCCCTTCTGTCGCCACTACTCTTCAATATTTACATCTCAGACATCCCAAACACTCCATCAACCATCATGGCTTTTTATGCAGATGACATGGCAATACTAGCCAGATCACTTAGGTCACACCTAGCCACGCAACGACTACAAAATGTACCCAGAAATCTTGAAAAATTGTTTCAAAAATGGAGAATAGACGTCAATGCAGATAACAGCACGGCTATACTCTACAAGTACAAAAGCAAACCACCATGGAGCAGTCACAATGTTCAATACTGATATCCCATTGCAAAAAGAAGCAAAATACCTGAAAATCACACTAGATGACAAACTCAACTTCAACTCCCACATCTCTCATGCCTGCAACAAAGCTAACTGAGCAATAGCTCAACTCTACCTTCTAATCAACCAAAGAAGCAAAGTCAGTCCAGAAAACAAACTAATAATATACAAAACAATTTTCAGACCCACATTAACTTATGGTTCACCAGCGTGGAGCCATACCTTCCCTAGCAAACATCAAAAGATTAAAAATAATCCAAAATAAATGCCTCCGAATGATCTTCGATTCCCCCATGGTTTGTAAGGAACACTATGCTCCAAAAAGACGGTAACCTGCCAGATATACCTAGGTTTCTCTTCCAGATAACAGCCAAGTACTTTGCTCAGGCATCACTCCATCCCAACCAACTCATTCGTGAATCATCAGATTACGATGAAAAAGACAGATGGAAACAAAACGCCCAAAGGCGGCTCTGATCACAGATTGAAATAATTCACAGCCCTAATTAGGGCGAGCCAGGCGGTCAAAAATTTCTTTCATTAAATAATTAAAACTTATCGTTTACAGGATAAAAATCCAAGGGATTGATGTCCATCTTGCCATAGAAGTTAACAGTTAGTATCACCTCTGGGTCTGGCTCTCACTGAAGAGACCTCAATAAAGGTCGAAACCGGTCTGGGTAGTAACCCTTCCCATAATGAGTAGTGCCCTCTTTCCATGTATAATGGGAAGGGGGCACTACTTCCCCTTCCCCTTCCCATCTCCTTGCAGACATGTATAATGCTTTATACATGTCTGCAAGGAGATGTGCTTTGCATTATGGAATACTAAGGCAAGTGATGTGAAGTCATACACCTTTACCACGAGTTGCCCCAGTCCTGAAAGTACTTCAGGTGCAAACCTTGTTTGCTTACACTTGGATAAAGGATTAAACCAAGTATATAATTTCTTGGTATCTTTAATTAATAATTTCATACCAAGTTATTTTATATAGCGAATAGAAATGATGGTTAGTAAGTCAACCGGATGTACTTTTAAATTGTCATATCAACCAGTGGCGCCCAGGGAGGGTACCAAGGGTAATTGTTCTGTTCCCCCCCCCCCCAAAAAAAAAGAAAAGTTAAAAAACACTAGAAAATTTTCCAAAATACTTTCCTAATTAAAATTCATTTTTTATTTATGTTGTTTCATGTCTTCCATTTCTATACTACTTATAATTTAGGAGTCACATGAGGTGAGAGAACCCTATAGCAGTGTTTCTCAACCTATGGTCGGCGGACCACAGGTGGTCCGTGACGATGGGATAGGTGGTCCACAGGCTTAAATTAACCAAATAAATCTATATATTTTAATTATCCAAACAAAACAAATTAAAATTGAATAAGTAAGTAAAATTATTAAAATAAAATGAATACTTAAAAAAAATAGCGGCAGAATGACGAGTAATAAAAGAGGGGCGAAGTGAAAAACAATATGGTTTTATTGCTTCCACCTTCCCCTGTTGTTTTGTCAGATTTGAAGTGAACATGTATTGTCCACATGACCACATTTCAACCAATTGCTTGTTGTTTATTCACTTTTATTCTTGAAGGTTTTCCTCCTTCAACCATGGCTCAATATATCTTCAGAAGTGCTAAGTAATACTTAGATAAATTAGATGTGTTGTGAGTTAACTCCAGCATTATAAATTTTTCGGAAATCGCGCGAAAAGCAAGCTGACAATTGAGTTGAAATGCTAATGTGAAACTGCCATAACAGCATTCACTATATATATATATATATATATATATATATATATATATATCTTAGTTTTAACACGTTTACGAATTTTAACACTTTCGATTGAATTTTATTACTACCGAGCGAACTCACACAATCGAATTAATAACAATAGTTTTTGGTTAGATACTATGTTTGCCAGTGCAACATATGGTTTTGCTTGAGTCTATATATACAGCATAGTTTCTGTATGAGGGGACATGTGATTTATTAATTAGTGTCGTTTTTATTCCAGTTGTCTCTAATTGCACTATTTGTTGAGAAATATATTACACAGACTGCTTATACCTTATTGTATAAGTTATTTCACTTATATTCACTGACATAATAAAAGTACTTGTTTTTCTTGCCTCTGCAATATAGTGGCTATTTGGGGAGGGCGTGTTGTTTACCGCGGGAGCAAGTTACTATCGCCCTGCTCCGAACGTGTTTCAGCTTTTTTTCATTTGCGAGGTATATGCGAAACTTTTTAATTTCTTTTTTCGAAAAGTAAAATCAGGGGTGAGAGTTATATGCGAGTAAGTACGGTATTGCAATTATGGATAAGTACATTGGTACCTTCTTTAAACGGAAAAATATCTCGGATGACAGTGCTAATACAAAACGAGTTTGTCATGACAGTTTGTGTGTAGTTTTTGAAGAGAAAGAGGTCGGTAACGAATCCACAGAAACACAGAATTCCCATCAGTTGCAATGCGATAATATTAATACGCTTAACAAAGGAAAGATTTGTTGACTTGCTGGACACTCGACCAGTGAATCGCATTCAAAGGTAAATACAATTGTTTAATTTGTAGAAACATTTTTCTGTTTTGTGACTTTTCTCCCTTTACGGTAATTATGCGTACATTATTGTGTAATTATTCAACAATTGTTTACAGTTTTGAATGTGTATATAAAGTCAATATCAACAGTAGCCTGATTACCAACGCGTGATGAAAGGGATAAGTACTATCCGGGGAGGTTTGGAGCTTCCCCGGATAGTATCCAAAAGGTAAATAAAAGTGGTTATTTTGTATAGGGCCCCGAAACTTATTAGTTTAGAATTTAACCACTGCGAAAGGGTTTGTGTCCACCTCAAAACTCTGAAACAGAATTTGGAATCACTTTCCGAATAACTTTTTATAAGAAATTTCTGTGATTTCACGATGCATTTCAGGCTTGCAGTCACGAGAACGACCTTTCGTTATCGAAAAAAAGAGCAGCTAATTGCGCTTTCAAGTGACAGTGGGCTTAAAATGCAATTCCGTGATCGCGGTTTGGCTCGATTCTGGATCTCTCCTTCAGTGAGAAGTGAATTTGCAGAATTATTTGAAGAAGTCGAAAATCGCATGCAGTTTTCTACAACCTATCTTTGCGAAAAACGATTTTCATCGCTCCTTCAAATAAAAACAAAATGCAGAATTCGTCTTAGTGTGTGTGCCGATCTTCGACTGAAGTTGACCAATATTAAGCCAGATATCAGCAGCTCTGCAAGGTCGAGAAACTTATCCATCTCATTAAAAGTAAAGTAACATAATTATATCATTTTATTTATTTGTTTAATAAAAATTAAAACTTCGTGTTAATTTTTATCCACAAAATTTAATTTTTTATCTATACATCCGGCCTGGTTGGCCGACTCTCCAGCCAAAAGGCTGCGAGTTCGAATCCCGCCGTGGGCATGGATGTTTGTGATTGTCTGTGAAAATACTAGTGGCAGTAGTCGGTGGTAGACAGCGTTCGTGTAGATGATGATGGTGATTGTAGTTGTGGTTGGTGAAGACGGAGAGTTGTAGAGTAAGTGCCCTTCCTCGATATGTCTTTGGACTACCTGGAGATGTTATGTAATAATAATATCGACAAGCTTTATATGTCCATTGTGCATCACATAATTGTGATGCACAATGCAAAATATTATAAAATTATAACACTATAATTTTATAATATTATAGAATTTGGCACTTAGAAATGCTATATCTGTGACAAATAAGAAATTGCATTGGCATAATTGAAAAGGTACACAATTTCTTCAATACTCCTAAAAGACAGGACGTCCTTGTTGTTTATAATATTATAATGTTAATATCTTAAAAGATATTAAAGATTTATAATATCTTTGTCTTGCAAAAAATATTTGCCTATACCATTGCTTAAATAATGCAAATTACCATTGTCTAAAATAATGCAAAAATCTGATAGGGACCTCTTAATTGCCTTAAATTTTGTTGATGATGATGTGGCTCAATTAAATACCATTCGTGAAACACCAGATTCTTCATTTAAAGATATTTACAATGAAGCATGTATAAAAGCCAATAATTTTAATATTGACATTAAAAAGCCAAGCACTTCATCAAAACAAACAAACATTAAGGTCCAATGTTCCAGCCTATTCTGTAGAAGGTATTTCAGGAGAACTATTTCATTCCATTTATTGACCAAGTATTGACTCAACTTCATGGACGTTTCACTCGTCACCGCAACATTTTGAAATATATTTTTTTCTCTTCTACCAAATGGAAAAGATGCTCCAACAGCAAGTGAATGGAAGATATTCGTCAATTGTGTGAATTTTAAGCCGGTGATTTGCCTTATACAAATCCATCAATTTTGAACGCCGAATTCAAGTTGTAGTATAAGAAATTTGAAAAATCGTTTGCAATAGCTCCATGCAAAAATGCTGTTGATGCAGTTTCAAAGTGTGACAAAATGATATATCCTAACATCATTAACTTATTAAAAATATTTGCAACGCTTCAGATAACAACATGTGTCAGTGAAAGGTCATTTTCTAACTTACGCCTTTTAACACGTTCATTGCCAATCACGCGATCACGCGTTATCGCGTGGACGTCGCTAACTAAATAAAAAAAGAAAAAAATTTGGCCACCACACGAAATTCCAATTTTCAGCTTGGCAATGAAAGTGTTAAAGACCTAGTTAAGATCTACCATGACACAATCACGATTGAACGGACTGGCTTTGCTATATATATACACAGAGAGAGAGAGAGAGAGAGAGAGAGAGAGATTAATGTAGCCACGACTGAAATAATTCAATAGCTTTGTAAAAGGAAAAGAAAACTGGATTTTATTCTTTAAATAAATTTTTATAATTACCTAATGAATTTTATTGAATGAATGAAATTTAACGAATTTTAGTTGAACGGATAAAAATATTTTTAATGCAAATTCATTGTATTAAAAATATTTTTAATACAATATTAAATCCCTCCAAGATTAAATCCTGGGTGCGCCACTGATATCAACAATCATAGTGTAAAATTGGCAGCTCGTAGATTTCGTATGTACTGGCAACCCTATCACCTTGCGATTGATTATAACTTTTTTTTTTTTTTTTTGAATTATTTTAGATTATATCTGCGGTGTTTAATTTTCTTTTATTTCAAATAAATGTAATGATTAATTATCAAAATTGAATAACTGCAGAAGCTTTTCTGTGCATGCGCACTAAAATAGATATCACCTTGTGAAAATTTCTTTTCTACGATAAATAGAAGCTCTCAACAGGAAAATTGATACTGCACTAATATGATGTAAGATCAAACGGTAAATTATGACTGCAAGTTTTCCTTAAACAACCTTGGCTGGAAATATTTGATTCAAGGAAATTATGTAATATCCACTAAAAATTCCTAACACATCAATATTTTTGTTGAAATGCCGCAGTTGGGAGTAATAAATTAGATCATGCAAAACGAGGAAAGTTTGGGCATTTTTCGAATGCCTATTTATTAATTTCTCTTATAATTAAAAATAAAAGCATTTTTCTGATGATAATATTTTAAATTCTTCAAAAGCTCGCAATCGAGTAGTTAATAAAGCTAATAATGATAGGACAGTAATAATCGAGAGTCCTATTTGGCATTTTGTAATGGCGGGAGGAGAATTGGACGATATAGGAAATAAAGGGGGAATATTCATTCTATCATTGCTGAATAACTACCTGAAAAATTATAATAATTTGCGCAGGGAAAATACACTAAATTTTTCATCTGAAGAGTTTGTGGAATCTATAGTTTATTCAGCTTAATAAAATAACACAACCTAAGTTTTCCTTCTTAATTCACCGTGTTGTGTACGACGTATCACAAAGGGAAACTGGTTAGATACTACAAGTTAGATGCAAGTCTTTGGAGATAAGCAAATGCATTATCTACACGTTCACCAAATGCCACCTTACGTCTGCAACTCATGGGCCAAGACGTTATTGCTGCTTTCAACACATATTACTTAAGAAATGTTTTTTCCAGGCCACTGCTGCTACTATAGAGGGTGAGAAAATCCAAATCCTCAGACTCTTCGAAAGAATATAATATATTTCATTGCACAAAGAATGTAGACGTAGCATAGAGTGTGGTGATAGCAGAGTGCATGAATTTTGTTTAGAAGGAGCTACTGAAAATATATGTTCATGCATCCACAAAGACAAAGTCTTACAAGAGATTTCTGACAAGATAGTACTGCTAGCTGAATAATTGGATTGGATGTTGACAATGAAGATGTAAAGCAATTGGAGGAAACTGTGAAAGAAGAGCTAGATTGGCAGAAGCATTTCCGACTGTTAATAAGGCAGTTCGGAAATCGACTCCAACATGGAGAAATTTAACAAAATTAGTAGAACGATGCAAGTAATTGCTTGCTACAGAGAAATTATACAAACAAGAAAATTAAAACTCTGCAGATCAAGTTGGACGTAATGTACAAATTTTTAAAGAAACTCACTCCTGCTTTCATCTCACTCCTGAATACAAGTCTTGACCTTCCAAAAGTTATGCATAAGGCGAACTATTATTTTTACAATTCCTGAATTTGAATAATTTGTTGTCAATGACCTGGCTTCCCCTGCCTGCTCTAATGAACTGTCCAATTAATAAAGAAGCAGCTTTCATGAACACTATTGATCCACATATTTCTAGCTGATTATTTTACTGGTAACTGCACATTTTGGTTAGTAATAATTCTTTAGGAATAGATTTTGGTGACAGAACAAAATTGAGGCATCTTGAGAGAACACTTTTTTCAGCGGCCGATAGGTTGTGACTAGACATGTTGATAAAACACTTTCTCCTGAGACAGGTGAGGTTTATTGAAAAAAGAGACTTCTCTTGTTTCTCTCGGAGAGAATTGAATTTCTTGATTAGTTTTAATTTGTTGACATTTTGAGATTTAGAGGCAAAAAATTCACTTACCTCCTTAATATGGTTCCAGATGTTATTACATCTGGAACCATATCACACACACACAATAACATGACGAAGGAACGTAAGTCACAATTAGAGAAATAAGACTAAGTAATATTTTTATTATTAAGCAAGAAATTTAATTTGTCATATTGCATTAGACTTTCTAATTCATTATTTAGTATCAACAGCGCCCTTCAATTTCTTGAAAAAAAAGTTAAATTTCGATAAGTTGAAAATTAATTTCACCTGTTTTACTACTTTTTTTATAAAGAAATTCTCTCTTTGCAGCTAGAAGGAAAAGAGGATCTATAAGAGACCTCACACCCTGGCTACAAGGCTCTCTCACTCCCCCCCCCTTACCTAATCTTCCAACTACACGACACTACTATCCTCAACGAACGATGCCATCTACCGACTATCACCGCCATCAATAGTATATTTCTGTCTGACCTGCGTGTATTCTCTTGGCATTCGCCTGTATGCGGATGAAAAACTCCAGTTTCTGGAAGAAAAAACCTTGCTACCTCCACATCAGATAGGCTAACTCATCTGCAATTGAAAAATCCCATTTAAATATTCTTCTCATCACGACGAGAATCGAACTCAGGTTTTTTTCCAGTCGAAGGGAGTAATATCGGCTGTTGTTCCAGTTTTTACTACGATAATTTTGCTCCTAAAAATTGAGTCAACTGAAACCAAAAACTCAAGAAAACACTCGAAACACTTAAAACATTTATTTCTTTGCTTGATTTCGAAACGTTTCGCCACATGTTGCCAATAAAAACTTCCCAATTAAAATGTTTAAGAAAAAGCTGGTTGATAAAAATAACTTTGACTTAAGGCTTACTTTCATAATTGCTTCTAAACAAACTCGGATGAAAAGAAATTCTAACAACAAAATCGAAAGGATTACCGTTGTATTTTGCCTTCAACTTTTGCTAAGAGTATACAATAATATGAATTAATTTCCGACAACAGGAAGTTCTAGAGGGGACAAAAAACTAGAATGAGTATTGTAAGTTAATCTTTTTAAATTTCACTCGAAGGATGAGGGAACCATTTGGACCTCCATTTGTCATTACACAGCATTGGAAATGAGGTTTGTTTTCTTAGCAGTGTGTGTCAGAATATGGGAAATCGTGATTTCCTATGGCTCTATTCGGGAGCGGTAAAGGAAATGTACTGAAATAGGAAGTGTGGCTAAAATATTTTCTGACTTGATACTCCTGCAGTTATTGCAAAGCTCCTGTGTTAGACGTAGGAATATTAGAATCGGTTGAATCGTCAAAGTTATCGCTGGCATTGTTCAGAAATAATACCTTACAAAGCGTGACTACCTATTCTTCATCATCAAAATTCGCAGGTGCAAAAAAAAAAAAAAAAAAAAAAAAAATCTGGGGCTTATCGAGATCTGAGAAGAAATACCATAGAGTAACCTTGAGATGTTAAAACTTGCTTTTAGAGAGTACACGATATAAACAGTTCACTGGTTTTTCAATTTTAAAAATGGAGTGGAGTTCGTTGATGATGATGCTGAACGTTACTGGCTACCTCTCTGGGAAAGAAAAAATAAAATAAAAAACCGAAAATGTGAAAACAGACACATTCCAACACGCGAGTTAGCTAGTGATCTAATGACTTGAGAAGTGATGCATAGGATTGATTTCTCGACTACTAAATACTCGTCACTGCACTCTGCAGGATCTTGTGACAAAAGACAGCACAACTCGCTATCCAACCTCCTTACGGCCTAAATCGGGCACGTAGCAGCTTTTTCCCCATAAGATGGTATCAATTCATGACTGTGAAAAAAAAAAAAAATCGCAGGCTTTGCATCTGGTTTGAAACAGGATTATGAATTTTGCAATAGTGGCGATGAGGAGGTCTATATCTAGTCAACAGGAACAGGGCCAGCGGAAGCGGGCATGCAGAGCATGCGGTGCAAGCGGGCGCAGCTACGAAGGGGGCGCCACCGCCGGGGCACCGTTCATACGAGACTACGAGCTTCATGACGAAACGTCACAATCGCCAGAAGTTAAATTTAGAGTGAATGTGTTTTATACACTTCTAGATGTTGCAATGTGTCCGTTAATAGAACGTTTTGAACAACTAAAAACATATTATGATAATTTCAATTTATTGTATAGATTACTACAAATTAATAACGAAGATTTACAAAAAAAAAAAAAAATTGTGACGATTTAGCGATTCTCTTGAAGGACGGCGACAATAAAGACGTAAATGCAATAGAACTATATGACGAGTTATGTGCTTTCCGGGATATTTTTCGGAAAGATAATTTAAATATTCAAAACCCTTTCGATATTCTTAATTTTATTGTGTCCAATAATTTATCTTTCCTACTTTTCAATTGCTTTATGAATACTATTAACCTTACCTGTTAGTGTAGCGAGCGGTGAACGTTCCTTTTCCAAGTTGAAATTGATTAAAAGTGGGTTTTAATTTAAAACCTACTTAAGAACAAGTATGTCACAAAAAAGGTTGTTAGTTTGGCGTTAATATCATTGAAAATGATATATGTGCGGAATTAGACGTTAAGACCATTATTTCTAATTTTATGAATATGAAATCAAAAATCCTAAAATTTTAATTAAAAAAATTTCAAGTATATTTATGTAAATTAATTTATTTTTTGTTAAGTTATTTTCTGTAAAGATGTTATTTTTTGAATACTTACTGTATATTACATGTTCTAATTATTTCTAAATTCTGTTCTTATTTTCTCATCTATCTTGAGTTTCTTTTATTTTCCTAAAAGATAGTTCCACTTATAAAAATTATTAAAAAATTTTACAAGTTACTAAGAATTTAGTAACTTGTAAAATGCAAGAATTTTTTAAACTTTAGTTCAAATAAATTTTAACGTTAATTAAAATTCATTTTAATTTTGTTAGCAATTCAGGTCGGTGAGAAAGCTATAATCCCTGTATCATTATATTCACCGATTAAAGTGAAGTGACTTTTTCAAAATTTGCTTTAACTTTTGAGAATTTTTGAATATTCGGGTTTTTAACGATTATCTTGCGTAGTCAACACCACACCCCAGGTTCGTTACATTTAGCGAACCAACGTGTGGTTGTTCTGTCAAAATTTATTTAAGAAATTTCAAATAATTAAAATTTTTATTATCGTAAAAGAACTACACACGCCCGGATCGTTACAGGGGGTGCTTAGATGGACATTGCATGCGGGCTGCAAAGACCCTAGCGCCGGCTCTGAACAGGAAACTACTTCGAAAAGAACAGCATGGAATAGCAAGTAAATATCATTCATTACCTTACAAGAAATATATAACATAAACGTTTACTGAACATCTGGTATATTTACCAAGTGCGGCCAGATGCTATACGTCAAGCTCGTCATACTATCCGCACGATGAAAAAAAAAAATGAAAATAAAAACAAAACAAAAATGTGAACGGATTTCTTGTATTTACACATATATTAACATATCCAGTTCGTCAACGAAACATCGTATTTCGCTGATGAAACTGGACATGTTATTATTATTATTATACAAACACCTCCTGGAGTCAAGATTCTTCAAGGGAGGCAATGGCAAGATGCATTCTAACAAGCGTAATGTTTATCATACCTCATATTAAATTGGTTCAATGTTTTGTGCACTTACCATCTCTTTTGGCAACAAATTCCACTCTCCATGCAAAAAAAGTCATGCCGCACTCTCTTGCACACCACACCTTTATACAACTTCCAAGAATGACCTGTTGTCTCTATCCCCTTCCCTCCTTCAACCCTTTGAAAAATATCCTGGGTATCTGTTTGATAAACATCCCCCCCCCCATTTTGCAATTTATGTCTCAATCATATCGCCTCTCTTCCTCCCCCCATTGAGTAGCGTTTGTAATTTACATTCTCTCAGTCTTCATAGTTAATATTCCACAATCCCGATATTGCTTTTGTTATTCGCCTCTGAACTTTTTTCCACAGCTTGCTTCTCACCTATATAATTAACAACTCTTCTAGATTGAGTAACTAATTTTGAAATAATTAATCTAATTCTGTGATCTTGAAAAAGTCGCGCATATTCTTAAGGGTATTAAAAACAATTGAGAGGTACAACACAATGGCAGCAATATTCGGTAGCTCGGTCAGCTTTGCTGATGTACTTTGTTTGAAAAGACCAGAATTCGAATCCCGTTTAGGAAGAGAAGTTTATAATGACTTTTCAATTAGTCACTCTCGTAAGGAGCTGGCGCCTTCTAGAAAACTGGGGGGAAAAACTCATCCAGAAAAATAGGTAAACCGATCATAAGAGCATATTACTTCGGCAATAATTCCAAAGAAAGAAATAAACTTCTAACTTCAGATATTTGGGTAAGTCGTTTTCATTAATTCAATGAAAACGATTTACCCAAATTTGGTCTAGCTACTCACTGATGAAGCTAGACCAAGATCAAAAAAGGCTGAAACCTGTCTGGGTAGTGACCTCCCACCATAATGTAATAACAGCATACATTTCCTAGGAAACGTGTTTTTACATTATGGAAAATACCTAAGAATAGCGATCTGAACTTTCCCCACCTTTGCAACGAGTTGTCCGGTATTGTACTACGTACTAGGGTCACTTGCATTAGCTAACGCTAGTGATCGCCAATACTTTATAGTTTACTATATTCGGCATGAAACTCTCTGATTCCAATCTTTGAGTTTCTTATTCGGTTTAAAACAATGTGGGATTTTATACCCCCTTAATTTAAATATGGTTTATATCGCCGAAATGAAGCTTATTAGCTCTATATATTTAAGTTTTCTTATCCCATTTTTTTGGTAGTAATGTGCTTTAGATTTACAGCATTACATTGGTAAGATTAACATTAAAAACATGTTATTTTATCATGAATAGTTGATCGCTTACTCAGGTAATTGCTGTGCCATTTTCCTAGCAAAAAAAAATAAGATGTATTTTTTATTACTGTTTTAAATATCTAAGCAAAATAAATAAATCCTCTAAAGTCTTTTCCGGAGTCGTAAATCAGTAGCGGACTATAGCCCACACTTCTATTAACATCGCCTCAACTGAGTACATATTTGTAGTGTTCTAGACAAAAGCTGATCTATGTTGGGGGGGGAGGGGGCACAGTGTGTGCGATCTATGGTCGATTTCCACATTGAGTAAATAATTCTTATTACAATTAAAATGATTAAAATTGTAATTATTTTAATGCAACAACTTAAGAAATCGACCATAGAACTCACATTATTTCAGACAATAATATACCGTACTAAGGTTAGGGACTACACGATGGCAACAGTCGTCTGCGCTAATCTCCTCTCTGAATGCCTAAAAAATTCACTGACGGCCTTGGAGCATCTAAGCATGGAGATTAGCTGCTACCATTTGGTGAGAGCTAAACGATATCAGCTATTCCCGTTGTAGAATAAAAGGCGTTAGTGGATTTATTTATTTGTGCATTTTATTTTAATTTACTTTGTAGCATGCCCAAGTTTCTCCCTACTCAGAGCCAAACTGCATCAAAGAAAGAGTGGTTGGCATTATTTCTCATTGTTCAATACGTTGGCCACTGCTTCATAATAGGGTATATAACCAAAGAGTGTGATTTACTGTGTATTCTCAAATAAAGCATATATTCCAACAACGTTTAATTAACATCCTAGTCAATTTTATGGGGAAAAAAGTCTAGAAGCTTATATGCACGATGTATCATGCATATAAACAGGGCCAGCGGAAGCGGGCATGCAGAGCATGTGGTGAATGCGGACGCCGCTACGAAGGGGGAGCCACCGCCAGGGCACCGTCCATAAGTTCATTTTTAAGAAACAAAATTTTTATCATGAAAACAAAAAATTCTTAGAATGATCAATGTTAAAATAAATAAGGTCGGATACACCGAATAAAAATTTAATAAAAAAATTGTATATTGCTGGCTCTTTGATCAGCTGGCTGTTTACAATTTTGCAGCAAGAGCAGGCTAAATGCTTGCTTGCAGAATGTTGTGCCCACTGCAGTCTATCTAAAGTGAAATGGTGAACGGTTTTTATGTGCAGAAACGAATTTTCGTACAAAACATTTGTTGCTAGTTAACCAGTCATATGGTATGCATCTCAGTAGGCTACTGACAGTAGCACACTGCGGACTATTATTTCGTCTCTGTGTCGTGTTGTGTAATAATTTCTTGTGGGTATAAAAGAGAAATGGAATCAAAAATTAAAAAAAAAAGTTATCCAGTGCACAAAATCGTAAGCGTCATGCTGCGAAAGAAGCAGATGTTAAGAAACAAACTGGGGCGCTTAATAAATTTGTTAAAATATTAAAATATTCCAATGCAGATTGTAACTAACTCGATACATCAGATATCAGAGTTGAAGAACCGTGCACATCATCTAGTTTGCATGAAAGTACTATTGCAACTATTGAACAAGATAACAAGACGCATGATTTAAGTGAAAAACAGTTAGGAGAAGACTTAGTTGTAGTTGACCACTAAACTAACACATTGTTAGTCTCTGTAAATTTAGAAGATCCAGGTGAATGGGGAAATATTGATGAAAAATTACGAGTTGTTTTAATTGAAAGGGGGCCTGTTCAAAAGAAAAATATAATATATCCCAGAGATACATATGGTCATAAATTTGGCGACACATATTATAATAGAAAAATGGAAAACGGTGACCTCGTGCCAAGGACATGGCTCATTTATTCCGAAATTTAAATTTTGTTTTTTGCTTTTGTTGCAAACCTTTCGCACCTAACGAATCAAGTAGTCTTGTAGAAGGTTATAACGATTGGAGAAATGTAAGTATAACGTTGCATATACATGAGACTAGTTTAGCTCACATGAAAAATTTCTTAAAATGGAAGGAAGTTCATAAAAATTTAAAAAACAAAACTACTATTGATTGAGAGACTCAATGGAAAAGAAACATTGGATGAGTGTTTTAGAACGCTTGATTGAAATTATAAAATTCCTTGGTAGCCAAAATTTAGCTTTTCGCGGATCAACTGATAAATGATATGAAAGGAATAACGGCAATTTTTTAAAATTAGTCGAACTGTTTGCGAAGTTTGATCCCGTTATGGAAAATCATGTTGAAAGGACCCTACAACGAAACAATAGAGTACACTATTGTTTCGTTGTAGGTTTAGTTTACACTATTTGAGTAAAGACAGTCAAAATGAAATATTGGAAACTTTAAGTAACGCAATCAGGGATAAAATTTTATTATCAATTCCAAAATCTAAATATTATTCCATAATTTTAGACCGCACACCTGATGAGTAAAACAGAACAAATGACCATTATTATTCGCTTTGTTTCCTGTGATAATGGAATTGTCAAGATCAGGGAAAACTTTTTAGGTTTTGCAGATATATCAGATTCGAATGGACGTGGTTTATGTGCAACAATAATGGAACAACTGGAAAAATGGAACATTCCCATTGAAGACATGCGAGGTCAAGGGTATGACAATGGGGAAAATATGAAAGGGAAAAAATATGGGCTCTAAAATTTGCTTTTGAACAAAACTCCTCGAGCTTTTTAGGTGCCATGTGCTGCTCATACTCTAAATTTAATCATTAACGATCCAACCAAAGTGAATGCAGATACAATTAGTTTCTTTGCAATTATTCAAGAAATATACGATTTCTTTTCATTCTCTTACAAACGTTGGGCAATCCCATTAAAGTTTGTAAAAAAAATTAACATTGAAACACTCATCAGATACGCGATGGGAAAGTAAAATTAATGCAATCCCCCCTCTACGATATCAGTTACGAGAAATTTACGATGCACTTTTTGAAATTTTAAATAATGAAAATTTTAAAAAAGAAACTCAGCATGAAGCACAAACATTATGTGCTAAAATAAAGGACTATAAATTTATTTGCTCTCTTATAACTGGGCATGATTTACTTAACAGAATAAACCCTGTGAGTAAAATGCTTCAAGAAAAAATATGAACATTACACATGCTTTAGAATCTATCGAAAACTTAAAAATATTCTTACAAGAGTATCGATCAGATACAAATTTTCAAGAAGTTCTAAAGCGGCAAAAGAACTGAGTGAAGAGGTGGACGAAGAAAAAGAATTTAAAACTGGTGCGGAAGTCCGACGACGAAAGAAGACACGACAATTTGACTACGAGCTTCATGACGAAACGTCACAATCGCCAGAAGATAAATTTAGAGTGAATGTGTTTTATACACTTCTAGACGTTGCAATGTGTCCGTTAATAGAACGTTTTGAACAACTAAAAACATATTGATAATTTCAATTTCTTGTATAGATTACTACAAATTAATAACGAAGATTTACAAAAAAATTGTGATGATTTAGAGATTCTCTTGAAGGACGGCGACAATAAAGACTTAAATGCAATAGAATTATATGACAAGTTATGTGCTTTCCGGGATATTTTTGGGAAGGATAATTTAAATATTCAAAACCATTTCGATATTCTTAATTTTATTGTGTCCATTGATTTATCTTTCCCTAACTTTTCAATTGCTTTAAGAATACTATTAGTGTAGCGAGCGGTGAACGTTCCTTTTCCAAGTTGAAATTGATTAAAAGTAGGTTTTAATTTAAAACCTACTTAAGAACAAGTATGTCACAAAAAAGGCTTGTTAGTTTGGCGTTAATAGCTATTGAAAATGATATATGTGGGGAATTAAACGTTAAGAACATTATTTCTAATTTTGTGAATATGAAATCAAAAATCCTAAAATTTTAATTTAAAAAATTTCAAGTATATTTATGTTATTTAATTTATTTTCTGTTATTCTGTAAAGATGTTATTTTTTGAATACTTATATTAAATGTTCTAATTATTTCTGAATTCTTTTCTTATTTTCTCATCTATCTTGAGTTTCTTTTATTTTCCTAAAAGATAGTTCCACTTATAAAAATTGTTAAAAATTTTTACAAGTTACTAAGAATTTAGAAACTTGTAAAATGCAAGAATTTTTTAAACTTTAGTTCAAATAAATTTTAAGTTTAATTAAAATTCATTTTAATTTTGTTAGTGATTCTGGTCGGTGAGAAGGCTATAATCCCTGTATCATTATATTCAACGATTAAAGTGAAGTGGCTTTATCAAAATTTGCTTTAACTTTTGAGAATTGTTTGAATATTTGGATTTTTAACGATTATCCTTCGTAGTCAACATCCCCGGTTCATTACATTTAGCGTACCAACGTGTGGCTGTTCTGTCAAAATTTATTTAAGAAATTTGAAATAATTTCAATTTTTATTATCGTAAAAGAACCACACACGCTCGGATCGTTTTTCAGGGGCGCTTAGATAGACATTGCATGCGGGCGAAAAAGACCCTAGCGCCGGCTCTGCATATAAGCTTCTAATATTTGGCATATGTGGTCTAAGATATCGTCTAATATCGATTACTCTGTATGTGATAAAGCTTAATACCTAATTTTCAATATAAATACTAGATTTTGCTTTCTTATTCACGGTTTCCCAAATAAACATTAAAAGAAATGAAGAATACCCAGTTTCTCATTTCTTTTAATTCAAGTTTGCTGCAAATTGTTCTAATATTTTCCCAGAAATGACTCCTAGCTATTTATATTTTAATACCTAGTTGGTTATTAGTCCTCTAATTACAACCACTTATCTGTTTAATGAATTACAATCCATGAGGAGAGGAGCAAACACCCCATGCTTTCACATAATATTTTTATGTTGTATTTTTAAATGATTTATTTATTAGTTAGAGTAATTCATATTTTTTTCTACTCTGCAGGTATGATTTTTCTAAAATAAACATTCATTTCAGTCTATAAAAGCCAAACATCTGCGACTAAGAGGAAATATTCACAGCTGTGTGATGGCACTGATGAAAGGGATGGTTCAATAGGCTGGATGAAGCAATGAAGAAAATTGGGTGGAGAACAGGAAATATGTCCACGTGCTGTGGTTAGAAATAGTTATCGCAAGTCTTGCTTCTCTGAAATGAGTTTATTTTTAATTCCTTAAGGGTGTCATTAGGGTCGCCCCTCATACAAAAAATAGGCTACTATTCAACACAAAACCTGTATTTACATTCGCTAGTTGCAGTCCTTGGATTTTTCACTTCCTTAGTCTGTCTTGATCAGCTTAACGTGCCAAGTCTCTGATCTAGTGAAATATCCTTGACCGAAATCTAACTATCGTCATCTTCTCTGTAATTCCATAAAGTGGTTGGCCTTACATTTAAGAAATGGTAAGCCCTGTAAATCCTGATCTGGTCTCATTTCAGCTTACCTTAATTCCATTCTGCGATACACGTGTCTCTAGCCTAGAATTGAACTGTCTTGTAAAATTTTGTATACACACTGCGCGAATTATTTTGCTATGAAGTTGATTATTATTATTATTATTATTATTATTATTATTATTATTATTATTATTATTATTATTATTATTATTATTATTATTATTATAACCATACCCAATGAATAGTTTTAAAATTGTACTCTCTTACAAGTGGTCCCTTATATTAAAAATTAAATTTTACCATATTAAATTCTGTACTCATTTTAAGATATTTTTTTCAATAAAGTCTTTCTTCTAATTTACATTTAATTAAAAACTAATTCATAATTAGTATTACAAACAGATTTTTCAAGGTTTGTGTCAACGCATACGAGTATAATCAAGAAAAAAGGCTGTCTTCCAGATTACCAGAAATTATAGCTATTTTGATTAGCACGAAATGAAATTGTTGAGCAATTAATCCATTGCTCAACAATTTCATTTCATTTGATAAAAGCTGAGTTTAAAAAAAAAAGTTTCTCTCTTCAGTCATTTTACTCTGAAGGTAAATTTTGTGTAAGGTTTAATTTAGGAAATAAGTGCTTGCACGAAGTGATATGGTAACTGGTACAAAAGGGGGAAAAAAGAGAAAGAAAGGAATGAAGAAAAAGATAACTGCTCTGTAAATACTCTGAAAGTACCAAAATATTCGTTAGTTTTTGAAAAGGAATTGACAGATTTCGACACACGCTATTTGTTTATATTAACAGTGTGCAGATATGACTGTTAGTTGAAACTACAGTACTTAGAAATTTCCTTCATTCCTTGACATTTTCAAGAGATATCTAATGAAGTCGCATTATTCTTTCTTTTAAAAGAATAATGCAACTTCATTAAAAGAATAATGACGCTTTTTAAAAGCGTCAATAAATATCATAAGGAAAACAGTAATGAGATGATCACAATAACGAGACGGAAGGAAACCTTGCAGATAGAAACAAATGGCGTGATGATATTATCATCCTTAACTGGGTGATAACAGGATCGCGATTTTTGTTTCTGTCGATGCTGACATTGGACGTCCAGAGTCATATGACTTTCAATAACTTAAAGTTATCAAAAGTTTGAACGATAACCTAACATTTTATTAGATGTTATCCTTTTCCTAAAATATTTACTGAGAATACAATTAATTTATTTATTTATTATTTTTATATTGTCTATCTATTTATCCAGTGGGACTGAATCAAAGACTGTCTTTAATCTTTTCGGAAAAATCATCAGACAAAATCACTTAATCTGTTCAGTAGCTTCCCCAGGTTCCTTAAAACGAAATTGTTCTCTAGGGTATAATTCACAGAAGCCTGTGAAGAATGAAGTTCCAACTACATATATTAGCAAAGAACGCGAAAAGCCACCTAAAAAAAAGGCCGACATAAGCAGAGTGCAGACTAAAGATTCAATTAGGGTAATGAGTCTCCTCCTCCAAATCTCCAAACATAATGCACAGTTATGTTAGATTTGACTGGAAAGTTAGTACGTAATCATCTCAATCGATCCTCGCGTGAGTAACAGAATATACTGCAATAATAAAGTTACACTTTTATCCTACTATTCCTCTCTTGGTTACAAGAAATTTATAAAAGTTGGACGGATGTTCTCATTGTCAACACTGGCGTCCTGTTCAAAATTCGTTGAAAATATCAGCAGTTCATATGAGCTAAGCAACGAAGATATTAAACGGAAGGTTTTAGGTGGATGAGTGAAATTGTTTTTAATTTCAAGCATAGCCATTGTATATTAATTCTACAGCGAACTTTTTCAGCCCATTCAGGACTTCAAATGAGCAGAGCAGCAGTCTGTTGACGAGAATCAGCATCCGTCCACCACGAAAAGACTTTCACAAGCATCCAGTCCATACCTTCGGTGGAATTCGAAATCACGACCTACAGATTGGAGATGGGGAGCACTATTGACTCTGCCAATCAACCAAACAGGCATCGTGTGTATATGTGTGTGTGTGTGGGGGGGAATCTTATAAAGATTTCTTGTGTTCTGAATGAGTTCAAACCCAAGTAAAGGACAAATATTTGACTAAGCTACTGTTACTAAACGTAACACCATAGACTCGTTTAAATTCACATTTTTCTTTTCTCTCAAGTAAAACAATTAAACAAAACTGCAAATTAAAGACGAGGTACGTTGAAAATGTGTATTATGGACTAGATAATGAATGAATGATAAAAAAAATGACAAAGATCATGCCAGGTTGTTTGTGACATATTCTCTCTCTCTGTGTGTGTGTGTGTGTGTGTGTGTGTGTGTGTGTGTGTGTGTGTGTGTGTGTGTGTGTGTGTGTGTGTGTGTGTGTGTGTGTGTGTGTGTGTGTGTGTGTGTGTGTGTGTGTGTGTGTGTGTGTGTGTGTGTGTCCTGAAATAGTTGCGCAGAACATCTGGAAGTAATGTTCTATTACTTAAAAAATTCAACAAATTTGATATTATTCTTATATTGCTTGACAGATTCAAGTATAAGTTTTCTATATACTTGATGAGTATGTTGATTTTTTTTTTTTATCAACAATCTAGCCAGAAAATTGTGTAACTCAGCCACACTGTGTTTCCATATTATGAATATGTCGTCTATATATCTCCACCAAAGTGACAGTTTAGGATTTGTAGATAACAAGACATCTTTTTCGAAATTTCCCATGAATAAGTCCGTACAAGGAGGAGATAGAGGGCTTCCCATTGTAAGGCCTGAAAGTAGTTTGTAGAATTTCCCATTACGTCGGAAAAAAATTGAGTTGAGACAGTGTTTAAATAGTTGAGAAATGTCCTGAGGGAAAAGATTATCTATAAGTTCCATAACTTCGTCTGCAGGAACATTTGTGAATAACGATACAATATCCAGACTAGCTAGAATGTCCAGTCCATACCCTTGGTGAGATAGAAATTTCTCCTCGTTTTTCTACAGTGTTGCGTATTTTTTATGTAGGCATCCGTGTGTTTAATGTGCTCCTTTTGAAAATTAGCAAGATGTTTTGATAACAAATAAGTAGGCGAGCTAATATCATCTACGATCGGTCTAAGAGGAATAATAGTCTTGTGTACTTTGGGCGTTAAGAGAAGGAATATATGTGGAATTAAGGGCTGGCAAGTATGTCAAGCTTAGGAGATTGCTTGGATCATAGCATGTGAAACTGCAAGAGCTGGATGTTGATAGTGCATGGGAAGTGGTAAAAGAGTATTTGAGGAAAATAATGGTCGACTGCATACCTAGAGGCGGGTGAGTAAATCGTGTGAGTTAAATGGATGAATATGATCATTAAGATGAAGCTGCAAAAAAAAAAAAAAAAAAAAAATTGTGAACTGTGTGGAGGATATTCAAAGCAAAAGTGGAAGGCCAGAAGGGTAACCAGTGTGGTTAGAAAAGCAAAAGTAGAATATGAAATGAAATTAACAGTGCAGGTCAAAGATAATCCCAAACAGTTCTTTATGCTGCAAGTAAAAGGAAGAATGTTTATGGCAGAATGATTTTAATGAATGACGATGGTAGGGAGGTAACTGGGTCAGTCGAAATAGTAGAATTACTAAGTGAACACTTTGCAAGAGTATATCATCCAGGTGGAGATATTGCAATAACGAGAGAGGTAAAGGCTTGTATGGGAACTGAGGAAAATGAAATGGAGATGCACAGCATATTGCGTGACCTTGATCTGAATATTCATAGCTATGGGATTTGAGGGTATATCGGCTCGAGTTTTACGTGAAGGTGCAAGGGAATTTATCAGTGCCTTTGACTATATTGCTTAATCTAATATTGCTTAATCTAAGCTCTGGATTAGTCCCAGGGCGGTGGAAAGAAAGAAAAATAGTTCCATTGCATAAAGGAGGCTCAAGACTGATGTAGCAAATTACTGGTCGATCAGCATATCAGGAGATGCTGTCATGGTAGTGGAGAAGTTGGTCAAGAGCAAAACACAAGAATGGATAGAAGAAAAGAGATACTGTATGGGGGTGGACAACATGGTTTTGTGAAAGATGGGTCATTCAGTAACTTGCTCACGTTTTATAATACAGTAACAGCAGAGTTAGATAAAGGTAATGGATTTACAGTGATACTGCTGGACTCTGCAAAAGCCTGACAGGATACCACATGGAATTCTAATCAATAAACTGCAGCACATGAGGATGTATGTAGGGGTTGGTGAGGTGGATAAGAGGGTGGTTGATGGAGAGATATCAGAGAGTAGTTTATTCAAGAATAGAGCCCAGAAGAGGGCCTATGACCAGTGGTGTACCACGGGCTCTGTTTTTGGGACGCTATTGTTTAATTTGTACATTAATGATATAGGAAAGGATCTAAAGGGAACTATTCAGTAGTTTTCCGATGATGCAAAGCTGGGTAGAGCAGTAATTAATACAGATGATGTTAAAGTTTTGGACAGACTGGCAGTCTGGGAAAAGGAGAATGGATATCATTTTAATGTGGAATGAAAATATTACCAGCTGTATACCACATTGGTAGATCTGTGCTCCTGGAAATCAATAAAGCCAGACACTTGGGAGTGTTAGTAGATAAGGAATTAAAGTTTAGGCGGCATATAGAAAAAGTGGCAAAAGTAGCTCATCCGATCACTTGGTTACTGAAGAATACTTTGACGAGCAGAGACAAGCAGGTTATTGTTCCTCTTTATCGAGCCTTGATAAGACCCATCTTGACTACTGGGAGCTAAGGTTTCTTGGCAATGAGATAGAGGTGAAGAGGATCCAGATGCGACTAACCAAGATGACAGGTCTATGGAATGAACCTTACGAGAACTGCTTGAAGATTTGTGAATTACAGAAATTGGTTGATAAGCGGAAAATGAGTGATATGACTGAGACATACAAATTTCTGAAGGGTTTTTACAAGATTAATACAGAGGAATTCAGAACAGGTGTGGTGGTGGTGGTGGTGGTGGGAGAACCAGGGGGGCCATTCTTGGAAACTGAGCAAAAGTGTAGTTAGCAACGGTGTTATACGTAGGTTTTTTGCTTGGAGAATAGTGAATGAACGGAATAGGTTGCAAGAGCCTGTTGTAGGTGCCATGACTGTGAATAACTTCAAAGCAAAGTATGATAGATAATGCTCAAATGTTGCATCGTGCTTGGCATTAGATTTAGGTCCTCCTTCGATGAGTCAAAGGACTCCATGTAGTAGCCTGTAATAATTTATTTTTTCCCCTTTTTTTTATTTGATAAAGTGTTATCATACGGTTATTTACATTTAGACTACTTACATATTATATTTTCGGTTTAGTACAGAATGTTGTATAATAACAATGACAACAACAACAACAACAACAATAATAATAATAATAAATATCATTCTTATTATTATCGCTTAAGGTATTGTGACTTTGAAGTTGATTGCAGTGATTGGCTAATGAGGATTATTTGATTAAGCTGAGCTAGTCTCACCTACTTCGAAGCTAGGGTCAGCTTTTATGAAGAGAGTGGGAATATAATAATAATAATAATAATAATAATAATAATAATAATAATAATAATAATAATAATAATAATAATAATAATAATAATAATAATAATAATAATAATAATTTTGAACTGTAATAACATTTTATTTATCATCATACAGAGTATTTACATATATATAATAAAGCATACTATTACATTTTCTGATCAGTACACAATGTAGGGTACAGTGATTTTTTTAAATATAAATGTACAGAATTTTTTTTTTTCAATATCAATATCATAGCTTTTTATTATACAACCTATTTACATATACATTATTTTTTGAAATCAGTATCTTCGTTATTATTACACACCGTACTGACTGTTTTGTTAGATAATCTGCAGTCTTTGATTATGGGGATTACGTGTAGATGAATGAGGCATATTAATCACACCTAATTCGAAGCTTGGGTTAGCTTTTATGAAGAAAGAGGGATTAGCCTTCACTTTTGTTGTTGTTACTGTCCATGAATGGGATTTAGGCATTGGATGCTGGTGTTTCGTGATGTGTATATTAGTATTAATGGTATATTAACTTTGCTGGTATATTTTCCAGAGTTCGTGTTTTAATGTTCTGTAGTTGTCTATGTGTTTTAAGTTTCTTGGTAGGTTTTTGAGTAGCGTGGGTATCTAATGTGATCTCACAAAAGAACGTATGAGTTGTTGAAGGATGTAGGGATGTAGAGATTTGTTGTGGGCCGTGTTATACGATATGTGTCTCTGTTGTTTCAATAGATGATGTTGAAGTAATTCCTTAGTAATATTATGTAGTGTTTCAGATTTTTAATGCTCAAGATTCTGTGTATATCGCCATGCGCTGGTCGGTGTATAGGTGTCCAAATCACAATTTTCCTATGTAATATTTCTAATTTTGTTAGGTGGCTGTTTGATGTGTTTGCATAGACTGCTATACTACTACTATATTTGAGTAGGGATTCGCAGATACCGTGATATAGGAGTTTTTTTTATGTTAGATGGAATAACGTATTTTATTATTAATTAGTAGAAAAGAGTTGTTAAACTCTTCCAAGAATGTCTTTTACTGAAGAGTTTTGCTGCGATGATGCTGAGTTTGCAGGTATTCTATATGTAATTGTCTGTGAAAATAATTGTGGTGACGTTGGACAGTAGATGAGGTGGTTTGTGGATGAGATTGAGCGGTGGAGACGAAGAGCTGTAGAGTAGTTGCCCTCCCTCGATGAGTCTAAGGACTCCCTGGAGGTGTCAAATAATAATAATAATAATAATATGTTTTGTCCATTTAAGGTGGCAATCTATGTAGAGACCAAGTATTTTGCATGTGTTACAAGTTTGATTTCGAGACATTGGCAGGTTTTTTTTTTTGTTTTTAAGGCAGCTGTATATGTGATAGTGTATCGATAGTGGTGCAGGACGCATGATTCTCGGGTTGTGTATTATTAACAACTGTGTTTTGGTGCGGTTGAATACAATTGCGTTTGGGTAGAAGTATGTTGTGATTTCATTTAGGTCTTATTGTGCTTTGGAGAGCGCCATGTTGATGTCTGTGTGGATTGTTAGTAGTGCGGTGTTCTGCGTACTGAAATATTTGACTTCTTATGGCCAGGTTATGAACATCGTTAATGTATATGTTGAATAGAGTGGGTGATAATATGGCGCCTTGAGGGACACCGTGTTTTATCTGTATACCGCGGCTGTGACATGTACCTACTTTTGTTACTTGTGTTCTGTTTGAGAGATAGTTCCTGAACCAGGTATGCAGTGTTCGTCTTATACCTATTGAGTATATAGTTTGGAGAGTAGTATGTCGTGTTCAAGTGTATCAAATGCTTTGGTTAAGTCAAGAAGCATAAGGAAACAGCGTATTTGTTTTTATCGAAGGCTTTGTTTATGACGTCGACGATGTCTTTTAATAAAGTGATGGTGCTTTCTGAAAGCCGTATTGGTTTTGTGAGATGATGTTGTACTTCTGTAATGGTTCTGTAGTCTAGTTTTTTAGAAATGACTGGTAGAGTAGCTATTGGTTTGTAGTTCTGAATATCGTTTCTTTTAACATGTTTGTAAATTGGCGTAATTATTGCAGATTTTAGTTGTTGTGGAATAATTCTAGTGTCGAATATTATGTTCACGAGTCTCAAAAGTATTGGATTTATTTGTTCAAAGTGTGTTAAAAGGTCTGTGAGTCTTATTTTGTCTATTCCTGGAGTGGTTTTTGATTTTAGCTGTAAGAGTGCTTCTTTCAGTTCCTGTTTTGTTATGGGTAAAAAAATACATGGTTTTTTGTTGCGCGTTGATAGATTGTCTTTTTTGAGTTGTGTGATGTTGTTTGTGAAGGCATGGTTGAATGAGTCTGCTAGTTCCTCTTGGTTTGTATCCTGACCGAAACTTTTTGTAATAAAATCTTGTGCTGAAATTTTCTTTTTTCGAGTTAAATTCGTTACGTAGCCCATGTTTGCTTCATATTGTCGTTATATTCCATGAATTTTTGGAAATAGTAGTGTCTGTTTGCCCTACGAATTTTTGTTGTTAGTTCATTTCTTATGTTTTTGTATAATGTTTGTAAATGTGTGTTACTGGGTGACTTTTTGAGTTTTTTCCATAGATTTTCTTTCACAGTAATACTATTTAGTATGTTGCCATTTATCCATGGATTATTGTCTGTTTGTCACCTCGTTTGTGTAGGCTTTGTTGCTTTTTTGTATATTTTTTTGTGAACTTTAGTTGGAAATTCTCATATAATGTTAGGATCATTTATTTTAAGTAGGCAATTCCAGTCTGTATTTTTTACAATGTTGCCGACAATGCTCTTTAACATGATCGAGTTTTGTCGACTTTTGTGGTGGTGGGAGAGGGGGTAGGTAACGCAATAAAACGAAGTTGAGTTAAAGTAGTGATCGGTAATTCTGATGTTAATTACTGATGATGTATATGTATGGATGGGATCCCGCATATTGATATGATCAATGCATGATTGTGTTAATGAAATGTTGAGCATTTCTTCTCTTGTTGGGGAGTTAATGGTAGGGTTTGTGTTGTACTTACTTAGTATATCAAGGTATGTGTTAGTGGTTGAAGAAACATCGTCAAGGGTATTTATATTAATGTCTCCTATTAGGATGAGCCTATGTGTTATACGGGATTCGATGCCGATTAGCCATGCTTCTAACTCATGGAGAAAGCTGAGTAGATTATTATCTGCGGGTCTGTATATTATGTTTATTGTGTATTTGATACTGTTTGCCGCTATTTGTGATTTCCAAAATTAGTATTTCTGCATGTTCCAAATGGGAAATACTAATTTTGTTTTTCAGTCACACTGTATTTTTCTTTGATAAATGCCACGATGCCACCTCCTCTTTTGTTTGGTCTACATAAGTTGTAGGTTTGGTAATTATTAATGTGCGTAAATTTCCATGTCGTTTATTGCAACTTTAATAATAATAATAATAATAATAATAATAATAATAATAATAATAATAATAATAATAATAATAATAATATATCCCTCTCAAACTTGTAACAATAAGAGAGAGAAAAATGTATATTTTACTATATTCTAGGAATACGTCTTGTCTCGAATAATTATTAAATGGTTAACTGACCACGACCTTTATTTATTTATCAAGATCCATTCTCTCAGATCTGATTACTGCTCTTTTCACTCTCCGTATCCTCTCCAAACAAGCCAATGTCCTTCCTGTAATAGAGGCAGTGGCGAGGAATGCTATATTGTTGTTGCAGTTGCCAAAGGCATAAATGACAACACATGTTACTAATTATCGAAATTGCCGCACTGAAAAAGACGCGTGTAGCCGCAAATTTGCCAAGGCGTCAAAAATCTAACTCCTCTTCTGAATGGAGAAGTTAACATACTTGAAGCAATATTCCCAGTGTAGATATACCGTAGTTATGGACAATGGAACTGTTATTTATCTCTATGTGTAAAATTTCGTGATTTCTTACACTACATATTAAATTTAATGTTCGTTTATTAATAATAAATCTCCTTCCTTCTCATGTTCATTCAAATTTAGTATCTCTTCTTCTTTGGTGCATCAATCCGAAGATTGGTAATTATAGCAGCACATTAGAACATCCTGTCTTGTGACCTCCTTTTTTTTATCTCTTCATAACTCTTAGCGCCAGTTAGTCATTATGTTATTTATATATGAAATTCTTTAGTATCTAACTATGTATTTAATTTAAAGGATTATTCCTACCTGTATCTACATTAAACTATAAACTGTTAATTGATATTTCAGCCAATTGAAATGTACAAGAAAATACAAAAGTTACGTTTTGGTTTAAGAAATTCAATTCGAAGTGGGGTCAGTTCAGCAAACACATTGCTTACAGAAAGCTACGCAACAGATTTTTTTTTTTTTTAAGTTTCACTGCGAGGTTTCTACTATATGTAGGGATAGGAGGAGTAATACGAGCGTATAACTGTTGCTTCAGTTTGTCGAAACTTTATTTATTTTCATTATGTTGCAAAGAAAGGAAAGGAAGTATGTTTATTCGGCTGCTGAGTAAACATTTTTTTTTGCATTTTGAAAGAGTTTGATGAAAAGTGGATCTAAATATTGTACTTGAAATGCAAGTACTGATTGCATCTTATACAGAAGTTGAAAGTTATCTGATTCGCACAGATCAGGGTCGTAAGAAAAAATTCAAGTGGGAGCCAATGTTAGGTTTTGGAGGCCACTGACGCAAAACAACATTAGAATTGCATTTTCCTCTATTAATGGTGTCGTGGAAATATTATTTACCTGTCATATTATTTCATTACTAAAAAATCTACGATAAATGTTTAATCTTATTTCAAAAACAAAATCTAAAATTCCATATATAAATGAAATCAAATAAAATAATTAATATTATTATCTCGAAGTTTTGCGAATGAACAATTTCTTTTGTTTCCATTAGCATCTAAAGAAGCAGAAGCTGTTAGACCACTCTCTGTTCATTTCAAAGTTATAGTTTGTGTGAATCAATATCCTATGAAGTGTTATGTGCTGTGCTATTTAAGATTTCTATCAAAGAAAGAAGGACATCAAAAAACCATCGCATGTACAAGTTTGCTTCAAACTGAGAAAGGCTTCAATAAAATACTTCGAAATACTAAAACTTACTGAGATAAAGAGCCAATAGGCTTCACTTTGGAGAGGTAAATTTATTCAAATTAAGTGGATATTGAATCCAACATTCTTTCTTAGCCGAATAAGAAATTCAAAGATAGAAAATCTAAGAGTTTCATGCCGAATATAGAAAACTATCTTTACTGTACGAGTCGCCAAAAGGTGCACTACTAAATTACTGAGATAAAGAGCCAATAGGCTTCACTTCGGCGAGGTAAATAGTTTTCTATATTCGGTATGAAATTCTTAGATTTTCTCTCTTTGGGTTTTTTATTCGGCTAAGAAATAATGTTGGATTCAATATCCACTTAATTTGAATATACTAAAACTTGTTTTTGGAGAGTAAGTTTTAGTATTTCGAAGGGTATAAGGTATTTTGCTATGAGCAGGACTCAATCGTTTGATTGATTTATTATTATTATTCTTTCCCAAGTTCAAACGTAGATTGAGACGTTTTTCGATGACGTAATACGGATGAAAATATCCTTCATACTCTCCACCTGCACACTTCGACTTTTCTTTTCTTTCATTTTTTCTAAAACTTAAGTTGGTATTGAATGGAAGAATATAACATAATATAACAACGATTAAAAAAAGTAAGTGAGATAATAGCAGGTATATGTCGTTATCCTAGAGAGAGAGAGAGAGAGAGAGAGAGAGAGAGAGAGAGAGAGAGAGAGAAGCAATTCAGAAAATTCTTATCAGACCTCGTATAGGCACAATTTTCACATTATCATTCTGTAGGAGACTAGGACGGCAATTTACAAATAAATTATATTTGAAATCTTAAGTGTCACGACTCTAAGATATAACTTGTCATCTTATTTTAGATCCTTATTATATCAATTACAGTTTCGATTTTTAAATATTTTAAATAAGCATCACCATACTGCAGTCAGTAATCACGATGTACTATGGTTGGAACAACACTTTGGCCGAGGAACATTTATATGCAATAACTTTTCAACTGAAGGCATTGGCCATTTCACTCACCATTAGTAGGGTTTTCCGTCGCATAAACTGAAGCTTACCTCCATGAATTAAAAAAAAAATACAAATCAACAGAAGAACAAAAGAGATTAAAAGATGTCAAATGATCGCTTGGCTTAATTTTCTGGACGTGCTTTCAACTAGTCCTAATTTCCATTTTTTAAGAATTTTAAGTGACATATTGACGATAAATGATTCGGTTCGAAAAACTATTAGTTTTTTTTTTTTCCCCGGTTTTGTAAAATAATTAATTAATTAATTAAAAAGTGTCTAATATCGAGCAAATAACTGCAGTGCCAAGACAAGATTTAAACAAAAGAATAAAACAAAACAACAAACAGCTGCTCATCTTGAGAGTAAAGGACAAACGATGAAGAATCAAAAACGGTAACAACGACTAGGAGAATATAAGGAGAAAGTATAAAATCGCAGAAAAAATGAGGGTAACGCAATAGTGAATCTATGAGAACGATGAACCTCTAAGCTAGACTCTGTACAATTGCGATGACCCTATGATTATCGCATAATACTCCAATATATAGGTGAAGGAAAAATTCCTGACATGTTGCTTTGGGATCTGGAAATTTCCGCAGTGTCATGCCAAACGCGGTGATAGCTGCCACTGTTGTTGACGGTTACACGCTAAACACGGAAAGCATGCGATGCGAAACAGAAACCTGAAATGTGACCACTCCACTTAACTTCACAGTTAGCAACAACGGTTATTCGTCTTCAGATTCTGCTATCACCTAACCCACTCGAGTAAGGTCATGGAAGCGTTTTATCTAGTCCAAAGAACTCTTTATCAACTCCTTTTACGTCACCAATAATCAGAATTACATCATGCGTGTAGACACATCTATACGTACTTTTCACCTTGCTGTAGTAGCTAAGGTAATATTCTTCTCCACTTACACCAGCCATATATCATATCTCGCGTTAGGAATTTGAGTAAATATTTTAAGATATCCACTTGAAACCTCTGTTTAACAGCTTTCTGCGACTTCATCAAAAAGGTAATATCAAGTTGATCTCCAGTGGTAACAGTTACTTTTCTTCCAGAGCGACGTATAGCAAAGAATATCATAATTTTTGCCAACTTTATAATACACTGGTGAAAGTGCGCGCGCTCTCACGCAACACACACACACACACAAAGTTGCCAGTATCAACTAAGCAATCACATGTTAACAGTATTTGTATATCTCTTTGAAATAATATATTTTTCTCAGTTTTATAAAAAAATTTTGCCTCAATAAAGAGTTAAACTTCTTGATAATCAAACTTGGCCTTGTAAGAAGACGGAAAAGAGTAATTAATAAAGGAGTAGAGGATGGCAGGAGGGAATTTAAAATGCACTACAGCTATTTTCCGGCTAGCCAGGTTTGTGAATATCGATAAGATCAAATAAACGAAAAAGAAATATAACAGCCATTATTTATTCTAATGTCGTAAAGACAGTTTTCTTTCGGAAAAAGAATGTGTGTTCTGCGTATATCGGAGTGTGTATGTTTAAACAACTATAATCACTAAAATGATTACGCAAAAAATAATATATCTTACCTGCACTAAATATTTAAAATAAAATATCATTGCTTTTTTTCTTTTTGTGTTGTCTTCTATGTATGAATATATTGCACATTACTATCCTTAATAAATTAAAGACAAGAACTTTCAGTAGCGCAACTCCATTTTTCACGGCTCTTCCCCCCCCCGTCTCTTTCCATTGCAATACGCCTGTAAGATGATGCACTGTGCTCGCTTGAACTTTTTCCACTCCTATTCCAGCTTTAAGTATATATTAACTTAATAATTAACTTTTAATATAAATGTGTACAAGGTAATCTGTAGTGCTACGCAACACTGTACTATTGTGTAATACACACATCCCTTTGGGGATACATATCAAGGGGGTGTGCAGGAAATGATGGTGACGATAGTTTTTTCTAAAGTTGGAATGAATTTATTTTATTATTTATTTATTTTACGTACATTCCTATATGAAACATTTTTCCCAATTTTTCAGACTAGTTTTTAGAAATAATGTCGCTGAAAGGGATTTGAGTTTCACTTTCAAACTGCATTATTATATAATATTACTGTGTTAAGATCATATTTAATCGGAAGACTTCTTGAGAGAGAATTCTGATCAGTGTCAAATCCAGATCCATCTAAGTACAAAACCGAATAGAGTAGTATACAATGATGTGTGTGTGTGGGGGGGGGGGGGGGAAGACTTTCACCCTATGACTTTTCAAATTAAACGCAAAGTATTGTTTTAGTTAAATAATTCACAAAAAAAAAGTTCAAAGTGTAAATCACTTATAGTTTCATAACATGTACAATGCTTGTGCAGAATAAACGTATTTATTTAGTTTCAGGGTGAAGTCTGTAACTGACACTAATAGCATTAATTTCGCATAAGAAAGCATAAAAGTAATGGAATCAGCAATTACGCCATTGTTTTATGCTTAGATTACAGAATCCAATGTTACTTGTACCAGTATAATAACATCGTACTTTACGCGTGGCAAATTTCCAGGAAGAACCGAGGTCATGCGTGAAAGTGACATCACAGATAGCAGTCAACGTTTAACAGCTGTTAGCCAAAACAACTACACTAATAACAGAGAAGACGTTTTTAAAAGTGAAAAACATGCATTACATATAATCAGCAGCTAATATATGGATGCACAGAACGTCTACTGTTTCTTTGCCAAAACATTAGTTGCGTAAAATCTTATTTTCACCCTCGTCGAAAATTTAATCACTCCTGTTTTTCATCCAGAAGGACTGTCCGTGACGCCAGTGTGACGTCAATCAAATACCACTATTTCCAATTAAAACAAAACAGAAAATCTTTAATAATGCAAGTGGAAATTATTTCACGATGAAAACATTTTTTACTTATATCAGCGATAATAAAAAACAGATACAATCTGACAAAAATATGTTTTTACTTGTATTATATTAATTTAAAAATATCGTTTAGATACAAGAATCCTATGACGTTTTGATTACGTCAGAACAAGATGCTAAGCACCACATTTGATATGCGTTAAAATTATAAACAAATTAAGCTGGACATGGGAGCATGATATTCACTTCAGTATAATTAGTAAAATAATAAATAAAAATATTTGGAATATTCATGTCAGAATAATTAGCAAAATAATAATAATAAACTATTTAGATAACGTATAATTCTTAATGCAATAATACAGAAATAGCGCCTCCATTCTTCAGTTTTGTCAATCAACAAATTATTTGCTCACATTCTTTTAAATTAGCGCTGATTTTTATGTTTTTGCCAATTTTTATAAAGGAAAAGAGCCACGTTTTTAAAAACGCGTTTTAAATAATACCGCAGAATGTCTATTGTAAGATGTTATGTTTATTATTTTTTTTGTTCCTATTTGCAAAAAAATGTATAAGCGATTTGTTTACAAACATTTTTTTTTTCTTTTCAGATTCTAACTATTACATTAACTCTCTTTGAGTCAAAGAATCATCGAGGGATGGAGAGAGGTTCATACCATTTAACAATGATATACACTATATAAGAAGTGTACATTCTGTTGTGTTTATTTATTACATTGCGTTTATTTATTTATTCGTATAAGGTTCCCTTTTCTCATCCATCCCTTAGGGATGGATGAGGACAGGAGGCACCCTTAAGACTAGTTGAGCCCTCCTAATGAGGGATTAAGTGTATATTTATGACTGTAAATCCGTGTGTGTTCAAAGGCCGTTTGCATGTTCCGAGAGACGAAAAACCAGAGAATCCGAGTGAAAAAACCCTCTACTAAAGGTGACCTGCTAACTCACCTTTAGTCGAAAGAGGCCAGATAAAGGTTCCTCACGTTATAGACAGGAATCGAGCCCAGGCCTTTCCGACCAAAGGGCTTCGTCTAAACCGACTGAGCTACAGAGGCTCTTTTACGTTATGTAAGAAGTATACATATATCACAAACGTTTGCGGAAAATCTCTCCTGACTGCCACATACCTATCATACCGAAGCTTAAATTCATTCAGATTTTTAGCATTGGTTTCTAGTTCTTGCATGTCCCTTGTTTTCCACTATCTGAAAAATCTCTCGTATCCATCCGGTAAATACCTCTCAACAGCTTAAATGTTTGATCATATCATCCCTTCACCTATTATCAGCTAAACTCTGCAGATTAGATGACTTCAATCTGTCTTCACAACTAACATTCCAGTCCGGAAATAATTGTTCTCGCCCTCCTCTATATCCTCTCCAAAGATCTTCTTCCCTTCCAAACCCCAGTTAACAGATATGACTACAATAACTCAGATGTGGCCAGATCAGGGCTACAATGGAATCACTACCATCTTCTCTCTACTTATAACATTGCATGAATTTAAAACTATATTCATATTCAAGATAGAAGCTGCTGATTCTGATAACGTAGAGAGTAAGTAAACTTTATTATGGACTGTTCAAACTGCAAAGCCTATATGTATCTCCCCTCTCCCACCAAAAATTATTTGGAGACCATCATCAGAGAATTTCAACAAAATAAAAAGTTCACAATTGACATCTGCGGTAGGGCATATCCACTATACCCAAGAACCAGCTATGGTCCAAGGATCAGAAGGAGCCCTCTTTATTCGTAGCTGAAATCGCTCAACACTTTTGTTTCGATGAAGGCAAGCGTAGAAGAGATGAATGTACCAAAATTAGAACGGTTCGTGAACCTTCAGACGTCATTTCCTACATGCTACAAGTTCGAAATATAAACATTATTAAGGGGCCAATACGCCGTTAGGACATTTCATGTTCCAAACTGGCCTAGGTTAACAGGCCACGACCTTTCTCGCGCACTATGAAACTGATCTTTTCTTCTCCTCCTCGGTATATTTCACTGCATCAGGAAATGGAAACACAAAGTTCAAGAACTTTCACAACTACAAAATGTATATAATGGAAATAGTATCAAGGTCTAGAGAAGAAATACAAAAAAAAATCGTTTAATATACAGGATTCTCATTTTGTCCAGTGCAGGTCAGAGGGTTACTACGTATTACTAAAGTTTCTGACACTTTTTCGCTTGAGTTTCTTTATAACTCAGAATGTCCCAGAACTGCGAGACAAGTATTGGAGGGAGGTCAGTTGTACAGAATATACATTAGCTTCTAACTCTCTTCTATTAAGTTATAATGACCTCAAAATCCGAAGAGGCCTCGCGCCAAATTAACGAGAGATAATCATCTGTTCCCTGGCCTCTGAAAAGTTATTAATAGTTCCTAGGACTTGTATCTTAACTAAATTGTGGAAATAAAATTGTTTATTAAAGTAGTTAAAAAGTAAAATAATCAAATAATTATTGCACTATATATGTGTTCCAACGGTGAATAATAGAGGCATAATAGGTATTGTGTGGATAATGGTTAGTGTGGGTCTCCCGCGATTTTTTTTTTTTTTGACTCTATAGAGATATTCGTATAATAATAATGATAATATATGTAAAAATGGTATGTCGTTTACTGGCACTTATCAAGTTAAAAATTCAAATTTTCTCGAAGAATGACGAAAAATAAATTCAAATATAAATTATTATATTTGAGTCCGCGCTGTTATGGCTGTGCGCTTCGCAACCATATGCCTGGGGAAGGAGTGTCCTAGGTTCGATTCTCGTCGGCGACGTGAGGAGCTGAAGGATCCTCCTCAGCCATAGCCAAGTTAGCCGGTCTTGGGCGTGGACAGTAGGGTTTTTTCTCCAGTTTATCCTGGGGTTTTTTATCCTGCAAAGCAGGCAAACCGGCCTTGAGAATTCAACATTACTGGACATAGGATGCACCGGGGCGTAGGGCTGAACACCTTATGCTGTGAACGGTTTGAGGTCTGATGATTAATGAACCCTCGACACCGCAAGGTAAAAGAGGGTAAAAGGAAGATGAGATGGGATTATTATATTTGAACAAAGTGTAATATCCAACTCATCTGATATCAAATACAATTTTCATAACACTCCATTAAATATTATTTATTGCCGAAGAATGTAATAACTAGTATACACTCGTTTTCAGGTTGACTGTGTACATTTGTGAAGCGAAAGCCGGAACATACCAAAAAAAAAGTCTTTATCTATATCAGAGTCCAATGAATTCATGAATGAATCGAAATTGAACTTTGGTACTTTCAGCCAACAAGCGAACAATAAATATGCTCAGGCTGAACATTTATTGTTCCATATAAAGAGATTTTATATTAACAAGGAGAAAACGTGAAATTGAATCATGGCATAATGATTGCCAATATCAGATTGCAACTCAAACGACAAGAGAAGGCGCAGTTGCAAATTCAAAGAGATATTAAGGATATTGAGAGAGGAAATCACAAGAAAAGTATATAGAGAGGTGATCGAGAAATTCATTACGAAAAAGAACTGGAAGATAGAAAGAACAACATGGTGGAATAAAGAGTGATGGAAACAAAATAGGCTGAGAAGCCAAAGAACAGGTGGATTTCACAAAAAAACATTAAAGCTAATTCGAGAAAAAGATAATTAAAGATTAGGAAAGATATTTCCATGAAAGAACAGCTAAATGGTGAATATAGAACAAGAAAACTAAACAAGATTATCAGAAACATCAACAAGAAATGGAACTCAACGAATAGACGTATAAAAGATGAAAGGAGTGGACACAGAAGAGATAAAAGAGAGAAAGAGAGAGAGAGAGAGAGAGAGAGAGAGAGAGAGAGAGAGAGAGAGAGACGTACTGCTCAGTGTTGTATAAGACCTGGGGAGATGATAAGGTCCATATGAGATTAATGAAGAATTGAAAGAAATATCCACCAAGAGCGCGCGCGCGCACGCACACACGAAGAGAGAGAGAGAGAGAGAGAGAGCGCTATACGAAGGGAAAAGATGGCAGAGACAGTGAAGCATCTGAAGAACCTGAAAGATCATCTGAGCATCTGAAAGGACAGCCACGTCAAGAGTAAGTAGATGATGTAAAATGAGTAGCGGTATTGGTGTGGAAAAAGTATGCAAGAACTAAGCCGCCTAGCAGTGGACAGAAGAGAACAAAAAAATATTGAAAATTGCATTGGATACCACTGAGCATTGGACCAATAGGCGTTCACGATGATGGTCAACAAATTTTAGTTCGTTGAGAAAGTACATATGATTAAACTAAAAACTACTAACTTAGAAGCGCAATGTTAATTTTTATATTCTAATTAACCTAAGATGAATTAGAATATAAAGTACTCGGATTTCACTTAAAGTATTTTGATTTACATTCCAAGTTGTAATGTAAAAAAATGGGAACACGAAATACTTAATTTTCCGCAAAATTTAGCTTTCCGTTATTTATTTGTAAACTATTGAAGCTATTAAAATTGAAGGACCTTCGAGAAAAAGGAGTAATCCTACTCCAGCGATTCAAATTATCCACCATTATAAGATAGTCACGAACATCCAAGCAACAGGGGAATTCGAAACCACGATTTGTAGGTCGGAAGGTAGAGATACTATCCACTCCGCGAATTTTCTGCTTGATTTTTCTTAATTTGTAACTGCAAAATGAATCAGCTACTTAAAAAAGATAGGATGTACGCACAAAAATTGAATTTTTTTTTCAAAGAAATGAACACCATACTCTCAGAGAATGTAGTTAGCGTCAGTGAAGTTGAGTAAACAAATAACGATTCAAATCACCAAGCTGTTTGGATGTAAACACTGTCATTTCACATGCACCACCATTATATAAACAAAATTCGTTATCGATCGAATTCAAAGTATTAGTAGAAGTAATAATAATAATAATAATAATAATAATAATAATAATAATAATAATAATAATAATAATAATAATAATAAATGTATATGGTAGTACCATTCAATCTTATACCTAAAAAGAATTCTCTCTCTCTTTATCAAAACGTATGTATTATGAGACCACCGATCTTTTCGACCTTGAAAATAACATTTCACTTGTTGCTAGGGTAGGCAGTTGAACGTTTCTGTTTCAAGGTCTGTAAAAAGACAACGGACAGACTGTAATTCCTTCGATAGACGGCAGAATTATTTGCTGATTGAATTTCATGAAGTGAGCATTGAAGCATTGCTAAACTCTCACAGCAAGTTACGTCATCATCGCTTACACATATGACATGCAACTACATTTAACATGTTCAACGAATTTCAGTGCAAGGCTATTTTATTCCACGAACTGGTTAAAACACTAGTAAAAATGATGTTGTCCCTGTTAGGTTAAAACGTGAAATTTCCTCCCTAAATGAAATCTATAAATTTCATATGTAGTTAATTTTGTTTTTCCTATGACGTCATAAGTTCAGGATATTAATGACTCTGGGCATCACAGTTAATTGTTCTGTTGCGACTTAATAAGTTTGTATTGCATACGAAGTTCTAGTAGAAGTTTTTGTTTTTATATATATATATATATCACATTCACCGAAGATATATAGCAAATAAATGCCTATAATAAATAAATGCAAATAGATAAATAAAAATAAATAAATGTGGGTGGAGGCCAGGAGCTAGAGCAAAATCATATGTTGATGTGATGAAGTAATGTAGGTTGTAGTCCTTTTGAAGTGATGTAGGTTGTAGCGCTTAGGGAAGGCTCTTCTACAGAACTCAGGATGTAGGTGGAATGAAAAATGACGGTGAGTAGTAAGTTCAGTGAGTCAGCAGTTGAACTGTAAAAATGATGTTGGCCAGCTGTTGCTTGTAGCTTAACAGAAATGGTGTGTGTGTGGGGGGGGGGGGGGACTTAAATTTTTTGTGAAATATCTCTAGAAGAGACAAAATGTGTAAACTGACTTTCTAGGAGACAGTTGCTGAAGAAAGTCTGTGAGAAAAAGATCACCAATCAACCAATTCGCCCTCTTCTGAATAGTACTAAGAAATTTTAAAGGGATTTTAGATGAACTACCCCACATATTAGACCAGTATTCCAAGGTTGGCAGATTTGGGAATTACATAGAGTAACTGAATTATGATTATTATGACAAGTAATAGCGTGTTAAGCGAAAAAGATGCCAAGTTTTTTGGAAGCTGATGATTCTAGCAGAGCGAGCGAGCGAGCGAGAGAGGGAGAGAGAGAGAGAGAACTGGTCTTGACTGCTAAGTTCAGTAAGGTCAAAAGAAAGAGGAGAAAAAACTGGGGGCTTTTTTTAGAGGAAATAAAAAAGACAAAACTCTGTTTTGGCAACATTGAAGGTGACTAGTTTGTTATCTCCCTATTGAAAGATGGTGTGGATATCAGTGTTCAGGATATTCAGTGAAGATGATCTCGAAGCTTGAAATGCTTAATCACTGCAAAGTTTGTCGTATGCGTAGAATGAGTAGGGAATGCTATTATCAGGAAACCTGTGAACAAGGTTTTATGATAGTGAGATTTAAGTAAAAAGGTTTTAATATTAAAACACTACTAGTTTCAGCTTGTAACAGACTTCACCAGGTGACATTATAAAAGAAAGAATAAAGAAAAAACACTAAAACACTGAAGCTTAAATAAACTAAGAACATCATAGAGAGTCTCTATGCATAATTAACATTAAAACGTTGTGATTGTATTTAAAGCTGTTCTTTTGTATGTGGTATTGTTGGGAAAGTGTGCGCTAGTAGCATCTCGTGAACACCACTACATGATTACAGCTGAATGACTATCTGGGAGGTTGTAGCTCAAGTTATTATTTAGATGAACAGGACTGAAGATGATTTCCCTAGATTCTTCGATTTTTCTCTCTAGTTCATCATTGCAACGGAAGATGTTAGTGGATTTTTCCCAGCAGACTTTGTGACTTTGGCTTTCATCATTAGGATTTGCCGAGAAAAGGATATGACTTGATAATGCACTGGCTCGCTGTCTCTTGTAAGTAATGTCCCTCATGTGGGCAGACAGACAAATCTGTCGAATTGCGTATGGAAGAACACATGAGGGATGGGTGGGGGGGTCACTACCCAGACCGGTTTCAACCTTTATGTATATGTATAGGTGAAGCGGGTTCTAAAAATAAGACGATCCCGAAAGATCGCCCAACTCAGCGTTGTTCCATTCAGTGACAGGCTCACCCTATCACCAAGAAGAACTTCTCAGTATTGGCTCTACCCAGTGGCAGGCTCACCCCACCACCAAGCAGAGCCATAATCTAAACGGTGGCCCCACTCAGAGACAGGCAAAAACCTACCTCCAAGCGGAGCCTCTCAAAGCCAGATCCGCCCCGCACCGATTTCCACCCTCATTAGGGTCTCATCAGTGAGTAGGTAGACCCTGAAATATCAACGTTTTTATTAATACAGAGCCTTATCAACTTTACCTATACAAGTTGCTACAAGGTGCTTTTACTTTGAATAAGAAACTCTGGATAAGATAAAGATGTGAAAAGTTTTTTTACCTTGGGGATAATATATATTAAGGATACCAAGTAATTTTATAAACTTGGTTTTTTTACTCCTTCTCCCAAGTAAGCAAAACAGTTAAGCTTGCGCCTGAACGTAGTTCAAGTCTAAAGGTTGTGTAGCACCAGGGCAAACTCATCCAGAGTTTCTTATTCAAAGTAAAAGTACCTTGTAGCAACTTGTATAGGTAAAGTTGATAAGGCTCTGTATTACTAAAAACCTTGGTATTTCAGGATCTAGCTACTCACTGAGGAGACCTCAAAAAAGGTTGAAACCGGTCAGGGTAGTGACCCCCCACCCATAATGTATAACAGTATACATCTCTTTGTGAGATGTGTTTTACATTATGGAAAATACTAAGAACAGTGATCAGATCTTTACCCACCTTTACAACGAGTTGCCCTGGTGTTGCACTAGCATTAGACTTGAACTACCTTCAGGCGCAAACTTAATTGTTTTGCTTACTTGGGAGAAGGAGTAAAAAAACCAGATTTATAAAATTACTTGGTATCCTCAATATATATTATCCCCAAGGTAAAAAACTTTTCACGCACACATTTATATATACATATAACGAAGAGGGTGAGTGAAATGACAAAGCCCTGAGGAACACCTGCATTAACAGGAAAATCTGAACAGAGAAAACTTTCCATCATTACATGCAGTGAAAGACCTGAGAGTAAACTGTCAGCCTAGTTAAAATAGAACAAAGAAGTCCTCGATACTAAATCCTATCAAATGGTAATGGAAACGTTAACTGCAACAGCAAAAGTTTCTCCAAACTTTCCATGGCACGTGTCCAGAGGTAGGTGATGTAGGCAAGGAGATCTGCCATAGATCTTGAGCGAAATCCATACTGATGGTCACTGATTAAGTGAGAGCTCCTCGGGTATTGAAGAAGTTGACAGTTGATGACTTCTCCATCACTTTAGACTGCACTGAGGTGAGGATGATGTGTTAGTTCATCTTTTGAACAGAATTGGTGGCATTCCATCAGGCCTAGAAGTCTTTTTGGTATCCAAGTTGTTCGGGATTCTTTTGATGTCTATCTAGGGAAAGACCACAGGAGGCATGCCATACAATGTTAAAATAAAGAAGGAAGTGAAAGATGAATTATTAGAATTGTTGTTGTTATTTTCTCACTAGTACTGAAAACGTTTAGTAAAGTATTCGTACGCAGATGTTATATAGGGAGGAACAGTATGTTTCTTTTCTTTCCCCCTTACCTTCCACGGCTTACCACACTTCAAGGAAGTAGGTATGCATTGAACACGAATGCGGAATATAATTACACAGTTTTCAGCAAAGACAAAAAAAAAGCAAGGGTTAAAAGGATGAACCACATATGTTATAAAATGAATCCTCAGCAGCAATACTCAACACTCATACAACTACGACTGCAAACAAGTCTGCATTTATTCAATATTGCTATGGGCGATTACCTTTCAGAAGAAACAAGAAAGGCACATTTTTTGGAAATCCTCATTATTATTATTATTATTATTATTATTATTATTATTATTATTATTATTATTATTATTATTATTATTATTATTTCAGAGTTTGAGAAACTGAGCTAAGTTTTTCGGTGAAGAGATGCTGCAGACAATATAAAGATAATGCCAATTTTATTCGCATCGTAGTGTTGTTTTCAAATAAAACATTAAATATCCACATACTTCTTCCACTTATACAACTAAATATTCAAATACTTCTTGCCACTACACAGTTTTGCAAACAACAGAAAAGTAGAACCATTTTTCTTATAACAAGAACTCAGATACAGTGCTACTATGCAAATACATCAATAGCTATGAAAAAAAGAAGAAAAAAACACTTGAAGCTTCACTATATAAAACTACCAGCCGAATACAGACACTACAGTACCCTAAAAATAAAATAAAATAAATAAACAAATAACTTAAGTATATACTATTATGAAGAAAGGCAATATTTATTGTTCCTAATGAAACACATTAAGAACAATAAACTGCTAAATCGAGCTGAGAATCTTCAGTTCAGCAAAGTATTGTCGCGTTTCTTGGTCTTGTGCGTGTGTGTATTTCACAAACCTTAAAAAAATCCATTCATTCTGTAAGCATAGTTTATGTATTATACATTAAATACTGATTACCAGTCTCAAACTTTTTCAAACCACTCCCGATCCAGAGATCGGGAGTGGTTTGAAAAAGTTCCATATCTGATCTGCAGAGCAATGCTATCGGCTTTCATGTTTGCCATTTGCATAAAAAGGTATAATATAAACATCGCTTTTGCACAGGATTTATAAGAAGAAATGTTATAATTTTGTTTTACTTTTTATTATAGATGCATGCAATATATGAATCCACATAATGTCGATGTATATAACGTATGTACGGGTACATGCATGCTTGTATATAATATAAATACTGAATATGAGCAATAAAGTTTGGTTGTTTGATGGTAAAATTATTATTATTGTAGATCAAGTGGCCATCATAAGTTTAATGGGTCAATATTAATTACAAAATAAAATTTAACTGAAATTACTTGTCAAATTTTGCTTCGTCACGTATCCTTTCAATGAAGAAATATTTAAATACTGGCTTTCATGGCCGTGCGAATTGCTTCCATTTAGTCACAGAAGGCTGCAGTATGGATGTTTATGAATGGCTTCCAATCCTAGATAGTTTCATCTTTCGCTTTTGATATTCACTACTATTTCACGTAATGCGTCATTTTACGTACTTTTAGGATGTAAAAATGACGCATTACATGAAATAATAGTTAATATCAAAATGCCAAACTCAGAAGCAGGAAGCTAATAAAGGATATGCAAAAGTGTTTTTCTTATAAACTGATTGCAAGCTTTAGAACGAGATAAGACTGGCAAAACCTTCCTTGTTTCTGTAACTTGAAATTATAACTCTTGATAACACCTGAAACCTACTTCCTTTCCAATTACCGTATTTTAAGAGAGCCATAAAACTCTCATTTGTCTCATAAAAATCATTCACAAACGAATAACGAATTTTTTCTTCTATTACTTATGATTCTTACTTCGAATACAAGGTTAAATAAAAATGTCTTAGTCAGCATTTTTATATGACATACTGTAATGTTATTAACATTTCAGAATATAAAAATGACAGATAAATCCTTCATGAGTTTTACAGAGTTTTTGATATTAGATTCTACAGGTTTCCGTTTGACCTTAACAATATCCAACTAGAATCGATTTGACCTTTATAAATAAATAAAAAACTTTGACGTCTCTGATACCTTCTTTAAATGATAACTTAATATCCCCTATGCCCATGCCACCTTCGTTATCGTTATTTGCTTCAGCAAAAAGATTATTATCCATTTAGGTTTGTTTGTAGAGCGATAAGTTATAACTTCCTTGATTTTTGTTACAAGGCAATCAGAAGGCAACTTTTGATATTCGGTTGATCGTTAAGTTACGCATACTGGGTGATATTTTCATACCACCTCGTATCGCCATCTCGCTATCTTGCTGCGCGACTGAACATTCAAAAACTTCAGTGTTTAGAACAGAGCAAATATCATAATCTGGTTCAGAACTGCACTGCATCTGCAACAGTAGGTAAAGTGCTGATCCTAACAACTTTTTTTATGTGTGTGTGTATATATATATATATATATATATATATATATATATATATATATATATATACATATATATATATATATATTAAATATATTATATTAAAAAAACGTTTTCCTGTAAACCCATAATACATTCGTATCGTGGATGGGCTAAGGATTTTTCTTCTATTTTTATTATTATTTTAATATATATAATGGAAGCCCTGCTCTAGATACCAAACATCGAACTTTATTAAGCCACTTGAGGCCTCCAATAAGTGAGCAGTGGTCTCCCACCGAACGACACAATTCATCCCCCCCCGCCCCCACCGAGGACAATCACAAACATTCATGCCCACGGCTCGGACGCAGTCTGCTGGGTTGGAGAGCGAGTACGCTAATTGAAATGTTGAAAATACAACATACTGGAATAACTACAACTTATTTCAATATGTTGTAGTTTTCCTTATTATGTTATTCCTGGGAAATGTAAAAATATCCCTATAATTCAACTTCTTCACTCCCTTTAGTAGCTTATAAGTTTCAATCAATCTCTTATTCGTCTTATCTCCAAGATGACAAAATCAATTTTGTTTCCTTTTGTATTTTCTCTAGTACATCAATATCCTATCTTAAACAGCGACACGAAACTTGAGTATTCAGCTCTAAACTAGGGATAACCATTATTTTAAGGATAGAGTGATTACATGTTCAGTTCTGCTAGTATACTTCTGCAAATTAATGAAAGTGTCCCATCTGTGGCAATGACTGTCTTATTGTACTGTAAAGAAAATTTCATTCTGAATTTCCTAAACTGTTCTTACTCCCTTTTCGTCTTCTGTTACATTTTAAGCTTAATTATAAGTGCCATTTTAAAAGTTCTGCAGACTGAGCGTACATGGCCATTGGGACGATATAACAGTTTCCACTTACGTCAGTTGTAAGCCAGTCTCTGATAACATTTCTCATCTCATCTTCCTTATACCCTCTTTTACCTTGCGGTGTCGAGGGTCCATTGATCATCGGACCTCACTCCGTTTACAGGATAAGGTGGTCAGCCTTATGCCCCAGTGTATCCTATGGCCTGTAATGTTGAATTCTCAAGGCCAGTTTGCCTTGAGAATAAATCAGATAAAAAACACTGACCAGGCATGCAGTCAGGAATACATATCCATACTTGAAGTCGAAAAAGCCATCAAAGGCTTGAAATGTGGAAAGGCAGCAGGAGTAGATGATATTCACCAGAAATGCTGAAGTATGGTGGTATAAGAGTCTTACAGTGGCTGCACTGCATAGTTCAGAAAGCCTGGACAGAGGGACGAATTCCCGATAATTGGAGTAGAGCTCTCATAGTACCCATATATAAAAAGGGAAATAAAACTGAATGTGAAAATTACAGAGGTATTTCCCTTCTGAGTGTTCCTGGCAAGATCTATGCAAGTATACTTGAGAAACGGTTGAGAAGAATTGTGGAAGAAAAGCTTGGTGAAGAACAAGCTGGATTCAGGCCAAATAGAGGCTGTCAGGATCAGATCTTCACTTTACGACAAATAGTCGAGAAAGCATGGGAATATAACAAAGATCTGTATTTAAGTTTTGTCGATTTGGAAAAGGCATATGACAAGGTGCCAAGAGAGAAGCTATTCAATACGCTGCAGTTATATGGTGTCAATGGGGCATTATATCAAGCAATACTTAGTCTTTATTTGAGTTGTGAGTCAGCAGTTAGAATTGAAGGAAGTACAGGAAGATGGTTTAATGTTAAATCTGGTGTGAGACAAGGATGTACATTATCCCCTCTGTTATTCATTATCTATATGGATCACATTATGAAGGAATGTGGTATTAAACCTGATATCAAAATTGGAGATGTTAATGTCAGCTCTTTGCTTTATGCGGATGATGTTATACTTCTAAATAAATCCGCTACAAGTCTGCAAGATTCTCTGACTAAATTGAATAGCTGTTGTAATAGATATGGTGTGAAGGTCAGCAATAAAAAGACAAAGACAATGAAAATAGGCAGAATCATTGAAAATGTCAACTGTGTTGTGAATGGAGAACCTGTGGAACAAGTAAAACATTTCAGCTACTTAGGCACAATTTTTACTGAAGATGGTAAACTAAATATAGAAATAGACAACAGAATCAGCAAAGCTGGTATCGTGGGAAGTCAATTGAATAAATTCATATGGAATCAGAAAGAAATTAGTCGGAACACTAAATTAGCTGTATACAAGACAGTGTTCAAACCAATTTTAACTTATGGATCTGAGAGCTGGGTCAGATGTAAAACACTTGACAAAAGACTAGAGACCGCAGATATGAGAGTCCTGAGAAAGATTAGAGGCGTGAACAGATGGCATCAATGGCAATATCATATTAAAAATGAGGATATTAGGAAAGAACTTGACATTGTCAGCATCCAGGAATGCGTTAGCAGAGCTAATCTCAGATGGTATGGTCACTTAAATAGAATGGGAGAGGAAAGATTAGCAAAACAAGTGTTCTCTGCCAGGTTGGCAGGAAAACGACCCAGAGGAAGACCAAGATATAGGTGGATTGATACGGTACAAAGTGCCTTAGACGATAGAAATATAAGATCTGATAATATTGGAGTCTTGACAAGTAACAGACTGATTTGGAGGAAAATTGTAGATAGGAAGTTAGTAATGATGTAGTTTTTTCATGTAGTACTGTCATATCCTGTACACCCCTTGAGGGTACATGGCAGGAATTTGATGATGATGATGATGATGAGTTTGCCTGCTTTGCGGGATGAAAACTCCCAGAATAAACTGGGGAAATTTCCCTGCTGTCCACGCCCAAGACTGGCTAACTTGGCTATGGCTGAGGAAGATCCTTCAGCCCCTCACGTCACCGACGGGAATCGAACCTAGGACACTCCTTCCCCAGGCATATGGTTGCGAAGCGCATAGCCACTAGGCTAACCGCGCGGACCTCTGATAACATATGGTATTTTATTATTATTATTATTATTATTATTATTATTATTATTATTATTATTATTATTATTATTATTATTATTATTATTATTATTATTATTATTATTATTATTATTATTATTATTATTATTATTATTATTATTATTATTATTATTATTATTATTAAACGCATCGCAAGACAACACACTAATCTTTCTATCTGAATATTTAACACCATTCAGTCAGAATCTGTTGTACCAAGCACGAAAAGCAGAAATAGAAAACAAAATATCAATTTTTGTAGATCAGAGACGGCAAAATATTCTTGAGAAAGTCACAAACATCAAAGTCGATACAAATAAAAAGCTCGGAAGACATATATAGGCTGCCAGAATGAAACAAAAGACTCCTAATTAGTTCAAAAAGAAGACCTCAGCACAACATAACTGAATGTGAACCATTAGACAGATGTAATAACACCAGAATACATCAGCAACAGAATACCTTTGATTCGCTCGATGCATGGAAACAACTTATTATTACAGGCTTAAGGAATTACATCGGTGTTATTGATATATTGGTCCTAACAGAATTATCCGTAACTAATGACGAAGCGACTGCTCTCTTCCAAATTCCAAGCTTCCAACAACATAGATCATGCCGCCAAACAAAAACGGGGGGGGGGGAGTATTAATATTTATCAAACATAAATTAATAGCAGAAGAAGCCGTATATCAGTTTGAGCATGCTGAAACCCTTTGCATTGAAATTATTAATACCACCAGTCGACAGCATCCCAAATACTAAATGCTCTTTATAGACCACTAAACTTAAACGTGTTTAGTGGTCTATAAAATTCTTGCACGAACTCAATTGCTGGCTTTCACGCCAAGAAATATGCTCAACCGAATACACTTAGTGATAATCGGCGACATAAACATCAAGATTGCAAACGAAAACCAGAACGACACTGAGAAATACCCAGACATGCTATCCATGTATAACCTAATACCAACAACAACATCATGTACTAGAGAAGAAATATTCGGAAATACTATCACTGGTTCCTGCCTAGATCATATAAACATCCGAGCACCGCAAACAGTTACACTGCATCAATCATAAAGTGCAAAGTAGCAGAATTACTTCACGGCTCTAAACTAAGACACTATCTAAACACCAAGACAATATCCTTGCAATGCTCCACATATGAAAAGCAATAATAGACGAAGAAATAGTCAACCACGAAATAAGAAACACCGACTGGGAACACATGGCATCACCAGATTCAATAGCTATCCTATACAACAACATTAAACTCACACTGGAGGAAAATATATAAGAAAGCTGCAAAGAAAGTCAGAATTCGTTCAGGGACAACCCCAAATCCTTGGATAACACAAAATTTAATCCTAGAAATACGCAGAAATGACGCTCTATGGAAATAATTAAAGCAATATCAAATAACGCGGCTTTAAAAACCGAATATAAGATAACAAGAAATCGCCATACAACACAAATAAGAAATGCAAAAAGAAACTACTACAGAGACAAATTAAACTCCGCAGAAAAACAACTTGAAACAAACCTGGCATCTGATTAACGAGGTGCTAGATTGTGCTCCCAATACCACCGCCTCTGAAACCATAAAAACACAGCTTCATAAAATAGACAAAATCTAGCCAACAACTAGCAAATGACTTTAACCAATACTTAGAAGACTGCATCCAAGAATTGCACACAGAAATATTCCTCCAATCACAAAATGTGATCCTCCACCTGGACCACAATTTTCTTTCTGCTTCTTTTATGGTTGGGAACCATAAAAGAAGCAGAACTTCTCTCTGTAATACATTAAATCAAACCAAACAAAGGCCAAAGAATTGATGGTATAAGACTTAAGGATATCAAGCAACACGCAACTAGCTTAAGCCCTATCTTACTAAAATTAATAAATAAAATATTAAAACATGATTGATACCAAGTATGTTAAAGACTGCCATAATCATACTCATATACAAACACGGAAAAAGAAATCTAATCAGCAATTACAGACCCATAGCAACACTACCAATTATGAATCAAATTATGGAGGATCGTACTAAAGAAACTCACAGCATACACAGAGAACTTTCATATTATCCCCAAAACACAATACGGTTTTCAGAAAAATGAGGGAACAACATCTCTCTTGAAAGACTTTACGGACGTAATTAATACTGCCTTAGAGAAAAACAAAATTGCCATGGTAGTCTTTATCGATTTAACTAAAGCATTTGACACACTCACACATCAAACCTTATTAGAAAAAGCTGAGACGTTGGAATAGATAGGCCTCTGCACAGTGGCCTCTGCACAGTGGTTTACAAACTACCTTCCAAATAAAAAGTGTATCATACGTATCGGGTCAAACCGAAGTAGAGAGCTACCGGTTACCTGTGGAGTGCCACAGGGAGTTGTACTCTCCCCAACTCTATTCAACATTTATATGCACGATATTAATCAGCTACCTCTCAAAGGCAAGATCTTCCAATACGCAGACGATACAGCTATAATATCCACTCATAATAATGCAAGCATAGTCCAAACAAATATGCAACATGACATAAATCTGCTCATAGACTGGCTCACCAAAAACTCCATACATCTAAACTCAGATAAGACAAAATGAATGATATTCAGAAATCCACTCACTCGACTAGTTGATAACAAATATATAACCATCCAACATCCACTCTAAAAAAATACAGAATAGTAAAACCACTACATTTACTCAGGTTAAAACAATACGATACCTCGGAATTTACTTCGAAGCAAATATGAACTGGAATAGCCACATAAACCATTTACAAAACAAACTCCGAACAATACTTGGTAAACTCTATAGGTTAAAAGACATAGTTCACACACTTCTGAAACATTAATATATACGATATAACAACATTTTTTCTTATCTGATTTCTGTGCACCCTAAAAACTAAATAGATTAATGTCGTTGCAGTACAAAATGATAAAACTGATCTTTTGGGAACAAAGAAACAATATAGACTTTATATACACTACAATGTCAGAACACAAAATATTAACAGCAAAACACTATGTCGTTATGCAGCTTTGCTAAAACATTACTTCCTTGCCAACTACAGGACAGTCTGAAATGCATTCCGTATAACAAGACCTCGGACTACTAATTATATCACATATAAATACAATAATCACTACAACCTACAAACTACAACCGCACGAAGCTTCTGCATCCCAGACATGCTAAATAAATTACCTTTTGAATACAGGAACCTTACAAACTACAATAGCTAGAAAAGGGTCCTTAAGGACATACTGTCAATAAGAAACACTCACCCTACACACTACAATGTCAGAACACAAAATATTAACAGCAAAACACTATGTCGTTATGCAGCTTTGCTAAAACATTACTTCCTTGCCAACTACAGGACAGTCTGAAATGCATTCCGTATAACAAGACCTCGGACTACTAATTATATCACATATAAATACAATAATCACTACAACCTACAAACTACAACCGCACGAAGCTTCTGCATCCCAGACATGCTAAATAAATTACCTTTTGAATACAGGAACCTTACAAACTACAATAGCTAGAAAAGGGTCCTTAAGGACATACTGTCAATAAGAAACACTCACCCTACACACCATACAAACTTAATGAAACACAATACAGTATATTAGCTTAGGCTTTCCAGTTCAGCAATGCTTCAAGACATTCTAAATTATCGTGCGTGCGTGCGTGCGTGCGTGTGTGTGTGTGTGTGTGTGTGTGTGTGTAAAGTACAATGAAATTTTGATAAAATTCGAATACAGTATTACTGTTTTACGAATTCTATTAGTAATCCCATCTAATAGTATTTGGATACTATTTTGGATACTATTAGAATAACAGGAATACGAAGCATAAATTATTGATATATTTCATCCATATGTAGGTTTAAGTATTAAATGCTATTCTGATTAGAAATATACGGCTCATGTTATTAAGTAGATAATTCGTTTGATTAGAATAAACAATTTAGTGATGTTTAATATATTAATATTAAACATAATTTTACTATTATATTGATTACTATAGTAGAGGGGAAAAAAACGCTTCCCTCGAGGCTACCAATCCGCGGATCTAGTACTGATCTGCTTCTTTTTTTATTATTTAATTTTTAAAATTTTCCGTTTTGGTATAAACCTGAAAGACAACCAATGATTGCATAATCGGTAGAGAACTGAGTGCAATGAAGAATAATGCTTTATTACACCAAAAATTATTTTAGCTAGTGAATCACAGTAATAATTTGGTGTTGGAAATTTTTCCAGTTAGTTATACTATAAATGAAAAATTTTCTTTCATTTATAGTATAACTAAGTGGAAAAACTTCCAGCATCTATCTCTAATCCAGAGTATTTTAATAATAAGGTGTGACACCTTTTAGCTACTTGTATATGGAAATATGACTTATGCATTACTTTCACCTTGGTATTACTTCTAGGTTTGGCTCCCACTGAAGAAATTTCAAAACACGTCGAAACCGGTTGGTGGTTTGATACGAGGGAGCAGAGTTTTTGCTCTCTTCAGGTTTTTGCCTTAGGGAGCTTTTGAGCATCCAGGAATTTGGATACGTTTGGGTGGCCTGTATTAGGGCTTCCTTGGCTGATGCTTTTTCATGGAATATGAGCAGTTCTGCTTGGTGGTATGGGAGCCTGTCACTGAGCACAGCCACCGCTGAGTTAAATGATCACTCAGGTGGCTCATTGTTGGGTGATCTGAGTTTTTGGAGAGGAAACCCCGCACATAAACAGGGAAACCGGTCTGGGTAGTGACCCTTCCCATAATGCATAGCATTATACATGTCTGTAAGGATATGTGCTTTGCATTATGGGATACTAAGGCAAGTGATGTGAAATCATTAGCTTCTACATACGAGTTTCCCAGTCCTGAAATTACTTCAGGAGCAAACTTTGTTTGCTTACACTTGGATAAAGGATTAAACCAAGAATCTAATTTCTTAACATCTTTCATTTATAGTAATAATTTGGATTCGATTGATCAGAATGATCAATCCAATCCAAATAGTGACTGTAACCTTTTCAGAACAGTACTGAATACTGCGTGCTAATATAATGTGGAGTGAAAATGTGCCAAAAAATTAGCATACTTGTCATACATTGTCTGCTAACGTACACTCGCTGATTCGAGTCTATGTACTTTATTAGCTCGACAGATCTGAACAATCTTTCCTCTGTATTGGCCTTTGTGTAAATGTTACTACGTCGTATTTTTTTTTTTTAGGTGAATTGGAAGTCTTCAAGGAATCGTTCGGTTTTTCCTCTCTCCCTTTCCTTAAATGAGAATTGGCAGCATCTGTAGGAATTTCATTTTATTAAAGATGACTGTTTGAAGACAAGTGCAATGCTATTTATAAAACAGCTGATAGTTAACAGCTAAATTATATTTTAATATTTAAATAAAAATTCATATTAAACACTTAAATGAATATTAAATAATTTATTTATTTTCGTGATAGAAATAAATAAATCCTCTAATGCTTAGGTTCTTTGCAATTCTTTGTGTATTTTGGTTGCAAAAAATCGCAAAAAAAATTGACAAAAATTGGAAACAAATACTCCCACAAATCCTACCACAGCCATTTCACAACATCCTGAGCCTCTCAGTACAAATATTAAATATAATGCGCATTATCCATTACAGGTGTTAAAGCCCGATCTGTTATTCCTACCCAGTTTCCTTTAGTATCTCCTACAATTGCAGTTCGTATTGTTTATTCTAACCATGTAAATCCTAAGTATCAAATGTCTTCCGTAAGAAAAGCAGAATATGTGCATTTTTCAAGTCTGATATTCCATACAACAGGTGACTAACTTTGAATCCTCTGTACGATTTACTTTCATTCGGTATTTCCTTGAGTCATTTTATTGCCTTCATTTGCAGCCTTTACGGCTCTCCTAAAATTTCATCTCTTTGATTATTCATTTGTAAGTTGATTTCATTTAGTCTTATTATAAACAGCTAGATCATCATCATCATCATCATCATTGGAGACTTCAGCTTTCATACTGTAATTCAAATGGGCTTCCATTCTTTAACTACAGAGAGAAAGATGGAAAGGAAACCGAACTATTTGCTCGTAATGATATAACACAAACTGCTAGATCATTACGATCATCATGTTTACTAACGTTCCAGAATACTAGATAATCCTCATAATTCTTCCATACTTTACATAACACTCCTCTAAATACACTGCAGATATTTGCTCTCTGCATGGAAACGCTGACCTTAACCGTATCTACGTTTCCTTTTCTACAGTTCAATGTCTCTTAGCCAATCTCCATTTCGTGTCCTACGACACTGCCAACTGGGATGACCGCTGAGATTTTTATGCCCATTTTCCAAGGTCTGATCTTGATTTAAACAACTGTTGCTCTAATCAAACAGCAGGAATAACTCTTGCTTCAATGAGCGCTTTCATTCCTCACTTGATTCAAACCCTCGACTTCCATTTGAATCCAAGTTTTCAAATCAGTGTGTCAAGGATAAAAATTCAGCACATATTCAATTGATCAAGTCAAGTCTATAACACCTGAAATATCCGATTTCGAATTTGACGCCTCGCTAACTTCAGCCTTTCCTCATTTCTGCTTCTGTCATAATCCTAACGATACGATGGTAACATTACCTAAAGATAAGACTGATCTTCTAGCATAGTATTTTCTTCAAAATCTTATATAGATGACTAAGAACAAACTCCTCTGACTATACCAGGAACAGAACTCATAGAATGTCCCTTCTGATATTTCTGAGAAGGATATAACATCTGATCAAAAATATCAGAAAAACCTTTTGTACTAGGGGATATAGACATATATTATACATCACAACCATGGCTCAAACAGGTATAAAAGGAACCGCACTGTCTTGAAATCTTCATAGACAAATATTAACGATTAAAGGAGCTGTACTAAAAAACTTAGTGATTTTCGACTCTTGGTACTGTCATAGGACGCACTGCCATCTTTGCAACTACTCAGTTAAGGAAATGTCTGCCCTGCTGCAGTTGCTCCAATCAACTGTAAATGATTTTATTGTGAAGTAGAAACGCCTAGGGACAACCAAAACAGCAGAATCGTGACTCTGTATGCTGCATAAAATCACTGAGTGGGACCGCCGAGGGCTGAAGCACATGGCGCTAAAAATTATTTGTATTCGGTTAAAACACTCATTACCTAATTCCGAAATCCCTTTGTAAGCAATGCCAGCACAACAAATGTTCTTTAGGAACTGAAGAACATGTGTTTCCATAGCCGCGCACAGCAGTACACAAGCCAAACATCATCAAGGGCAAAGCCAAATGTCTAGTGGAGTAGTATAAAGCTTGACATCATTTGTATCTGAAACAATAGAAACGCATTATCTGGAGTGAAGAATCACGATTCACCATCTGGCAGTCCGATGAAAGAGTCTGTGTTTGGCGAATGACAGGAGAACGCTACCTTCCCGAATGAGTTGTGCCTACTGTGAATTTGGTGGAGTTATCATGACCTAGGGATGTTTTTCAGGCAGGTTGGACCCTGTAGTTGTAGCGATGGGAATCTTAACAATGCAGCCTATAATGATATACTAGATAATTCTGTGTTTCCAACTTTATGACAACAGTTTGGTGAAAGCCCTTTCTTGTATCAACACGACAAACACTGTCCTCAAAGCGAGATCTGTTCAGAAACAGTTTGATGAGATGGGTGTTGAAAAATTTGAATAGTCTGCACAGAGTCCTGATCTCAACTTCACCAAATACCTGTGGAATGAATTGGAACGCCGATTGCGAGCCAGACCGAATCGTCCCGTATCAGTGGCCGACCTCACTAATGCTGTTCTGAAGAATGGAAGAGAATTACCCAGCACTGTACCAAAATATAGTTGACGCTTACTCAGAAGATTGAACGCTGTTATGGCAATAAATGATGGACTAAATCCATATTAATGCCTTTTCATATTAGAGTGAGAGTTGGGATGATGAGCAGGCGTATTTGATCAGATACTGTAATAAAGGTTTTAATAGTCTTGAAACAAATAAATATATGGTCCGGATGGTATCTCTCCAAATGTGCTTAAAACATGCTCCAGAATTAACACCCCTGCAATATAGCCTACATAAGCAGTCCTAGTTCTCTGGCATCTACCCAAAAAAATCATGGAAGAAATTTTATCAGCTCTGTTCCTAAAATGGGGATAAACTATTGCCCTATTCCCTTTAGCTCATTGCTTTTGAGAAGAGAGAGTCCTTTAATAACCTTTGGAGAAGGCTATTAAAGGGCACCTTCACTACCTGTGAGCATATCAGTAATTAATGATCACAAATATGGATTACCTAATCTCGCACTTCGCCAGTCTCCTATCTAACCCTATCCACCTTTATACCGAAGCCTTGGAAAAATTCCGAGTAATCAACGTGCTTATTCTTCTTTATATTTTCAAGGCATTTGATCACGTCTGTCATTTTACCAAATTACTCCTTTATGGTCTTTCTTCTGCTCTTTGTTAATGAGCAACAAATTGCCAGCTTTCTCACTGAAAATCGGAAACGAAGCTAGCATTCGTTACTGGTTATGCTGGAGGTTTCCTCTCGGATTTCGCTGCAGTGTTCTACTGTTCCAGAGTTGCATGCTTTTATCCAGACTATTCCCCTGTACATCAATTATATTTTGTCATTAAAACTTCAAATGTCATGCAAAGAATGATGTTGGTATTAACCCCGTTCTTCTTCATTCATGAAACCGTGTAGTATTCAAGTGGTTTAAGATTCAAGATTTTCCATATGTGTTATTTTCCTATCCTCTTTCTTTCTTTCTTCTATCATGGGTTGAAACGCAAATCAGCTTACTATTCTTAAATGGGGTTGAAGCAGACAATCTTGTGAATTTTAATAGCATGTATTTCTCGGAAGAAAGCTATTACTTTAATATCCTCTTACTTTTGATAAACTAACTGTCTCCATTCAGGATCAATATTCTCATTTTGGGTTGATTTTCACATCAAGCTTATCCTGGCATAACCACATCACATGCAGATCCTTTTCAGTCTCCAGAAAATTTGTTACTGTTTTTCATTATAAATATTACTTATGTTCTGCACAACCTCTCTCTCTCTCTCTCTCTCGATCTCATAAGCATAGCAAACACAACAGTGAAACAATGGATCTTGTAACATTAGACCAAGAAAAAGTTTTCGACCGCATTGAACACCTATACCTATTCAGCAGCTTAAAAGCCTACACTTTGACTCTGGCATTATTCATTCTATAGATGTTGTATGCTAAAGCACACTTTTCCATGAAAATAAACAACAGACTTACCATAACTGTATCATACAGCGTATTAAAGAAGGCTGTCCACTTTCCGGTCCTCTTTACACAATTGCCATTGAGCCCTTTTTGTGTAGATTAAGCATGCTGCTTAGGGCATCCCGTCCTAAACTTTCCTACCAAACCAAAACCCTGACAGCATATGCTGATGATGTTACAATTATAGCCCGCAAAGAAGAGGATTTCCATAACATACAAACAGCATAACAACAATACCAAGCAGCCTCAGGAGCCAAACTAAACGCACATAAAACCATAGGACTGTGGTGTAGCAAATGGAAAAACCGAACAGATTCCCCAGTGTCTGGTCACTGGTCCGCAGAGGGAAACAAATACCTGGGGATTTACCTAGGAAACACGCCCTCTTATGTGGATAAGAACTGGGAAACACTAAATAAACGTTTCAAGCAAGTACGAGCCTCTGCCTACACAAGAGGGAGAAAAATAATTGTTAACCAAATAGCCACCAGTGTCCTGTACAGGTGGCGTGAGAATCTATACAATTCATCAAAGAAATAAATTCAACCAACCATCTATCGATTCATATAGAACAAAACAAACTGGCTTTCCTACTCCAAGCTATGTACTTCTCTCAAAGATGGAGGACAAAACTTGACCTCCATTGACAACAGGATAACAACGTTCCGCACTCGATTTCTCCTTAATACCCTACAACAGGAAATAGTACACAAATGCATCACTGAATATATTTTCACTTCTGCCACTAGAAGTCTCTCTCTCTCTCTCTCTCTCTCTCTCTTTCTCTCTCTCTCTCCAGTGAATCTAACAAACTTCTACAAAGATGCCCTTCGAAGATGGAAGAAGCTAAACCTCCAGCACACAGTGAAAAAAACCATCCCTTCCTGAAATCCTCATGGAACCCATCTTCCACAACACGTTGGTAAGAAATCCGATCACCCAGAAAGAGATTTTCTTTCCTCCATGTAGTTGGCGAGGCATTAGGACCTTGGGTGACATTCTTTCTCCGAGCCTCACCTGGCGCTTTCCAAAATCGCTCGAAAACTTGGAATACGGGAATCAGGCTGAGCAGATACACATTGTAAAGGCTGATTTTCAAGCTGCTATGCCTGATAGCATAACGGAAGAGGGGCTTAGCTCTCCTAACTCAGAAGATCCGGTGCCTATCTTTCTGATAAAAACTAATAATTCATGAGAGAAACTTACACCCAGCAACATCAACAAAATCTACAGCACTCTAACACAACAGTCGAACCAAAACACTTTATTGGAAAATCTTGCATCATCCCACCAAACACTATTTCAATGGGACCTACCATACAGTACAAGAGCCATCAAACCCGATGCAGATATTCAGTGGAGAATGTGGCACAATGTATTACCCGCTCCAACTATATTAAAAATTTAACTCAGATATCTCAGATAACTGCCTGTTCTGCTACCGATCAGGAACAATCCAGCATATCTATTTGGACTGCCCAGTCAACATCTAATTAATCAGTTTGTCTCGGGAAACGGCAGCTCTCACCTGTGGTAGTCTTCATACAGAAGAGGAGTATTTCAATCTCGTCCATGCAGAGTCAAATAATCATTCATTCTGAAATTACCTCTTCATCACTGCAAAAGCAGTAATATACAGCTTCTACCTCAGACATACAAGACCAGACAGCACAGCAACTTCACAGAGAGAGAGAGAGGCAGCTGACCAACTCCTTGCAGCCTTCAAACAAAAGTTGAGAAGTCGAATTCTACACGAGCATCATCACCACAGGCAAAACAATACCTTAGATTCATATTAATCTCCTCACGTCGCCGACGGGAATCGAACCTAGGACACTCCTTCACGTTATTATCTCCCTAGTAATCAGCTGCAATCCTCTCTTTGAGAGGGTTGTAACTGATTACTAGGGAGATAATGACGCAAGCTGGTTGGTTTTCCCGTTGCCTTCCTTTCCGTGTTTCTAAGACTGTAGCCTGTGTGTTCACGGGTCCGGTTTGCCTGCTTGCGGGATGAAAAACTCCAGATAAACTGGCGGAAAAAACCCTGCTGTCCACGCCCAATACCGGCTAACTTGAATATGGCTGAGGAAGCTCCTTAAGTTCCTCACGTTGTCGACGGGAATCGAACCCAGGACACTCCTTCACCAGGCATATGGTTGCGAAGCGCATAGCCACTAGGCTAACCGCGCGGATGTCTTTTTATATATCTAAAGAAAAAAATGACTGAATGCGATTTTAACGCTCTTCGAAGAAATTTGCAAAAAGGTGCACACGAAAACACTTGGATTGGAATACTTATTCTTGACCTGATTAAGAGGATTAAATGTTAAGATCGAAACAAAATTTTGAGAAAGCCGGGCAACTGTGTATGAGTTAGAAGCAAAGAAATTCAAGTTTCCTCTAGCACAGTGTTTCTCAACGTAGGGCGTACGCCCCACAGGGGGGCAATTTGAATATTTTTGGGAGCAATTAGAAAATGTACATGTAGATATTTATACATATTTATATTATACTTTTCAGAACTTGGCTGACTATTATGCTGGGGGGGGGGAGTATCAAAATCTTTGAGACGTTGAGGTGGGGCATGATCCAAAAAACGTTGAGAAACACTGCTCTAGCATGTATAATTAAAAGACGCGATCCCCGCTTCTATTCTATTCTTTTCCCTAAGCCATACGGTTGGTAGGGGTAGCTATATGCTACCATACTAGGGAAATGATTATGAGCAAGGTGGTTTCCCGTTGCCTTCCTTTCAGTACTATATCCTATGACTGTAGCCTGTCGTAGGATATGTGTTCACGGGGCGGGTTTGCCTGCTTGCGGGATGAAAAAAACCCAGATAAACTGGTGGGAAAAAACCCCGCTGTCCACGTCCGGCTAACTTGGCTATGGCTGAGAAAAATCCTTAAGCTCCTCACGTTGTCGACGAGAATCGAACGTGGGACACTCCTTCCCTAGGTTGCGAAGAGCATAGCCCCTAGGCTAACCGCGTGGACAGATCCCCGCTTAGAGGTTGCATATTGTCTGCTTTATAATATGGAATAGGCGTAGGAAATGGTTAGTGAAATATAATGAAAGTTTCGGGATTTGGGGATTTTAAATATGCTAATTGGAAACCAAACTTGTATTGAGATATACTACATATCATACTCGAAATTTTCTTTTAGATGTTAACGTAATTCTTAATTAGTTAAATTTGTATTATGTGTATAATGTAAAGCTATTTCACTTTTTTCCCCCTTTTCATTGTATCAGCTCATTTTTAATTCTTTGCCGCTGTTTGATAATTATTAAATAAATAAATAGCATAAATGATCAATGCAAGAGCGAATTTAATAATTATGCAGATTTATTACTACGAGTAAAAAAATTATTTTTATATTTCAACAACGAAATATTTCATTTAGGCCTAAACGATTTATCAACTGGAATATGCGATAGTAGAACTTTGTATTTCATGATTATTTTCAAGCGAACAAACAAAATAAATAAATAAATTATTGACAAATGAAAGTATCACTCAATTATTGACAATCAATTGGCATCATGCTCATTGATTTCTCAAATTAATTTTGAAAATAAAAATAGTAAAATACAAATCTATATTTCTAGGAAGGAGTTAGAAATGTAGGGAATTCTCTCAATCAATGAAAAACGTCTCTGTGTGTGTGTGTGTGTGTGTGTGTGTGTGTGTGTGTGTGTGTGTGTGTGTGTGTGTGTGTGTGTGTGTGTGTGTGTGTGTGTGTGTGTGTGTGTGTGTGTGTGTGTGTGTGTGTGTGCGTGCGTGCGTGCGCACTTTGGAGTAAAGAATAGAATTATTTAAATTCTCTTTACAAAAGGGGGAAAAACTGATTTCGCTTATAATATCATTTAAATTCAACCCACGAAGCTGCTTGACTCAGAAAACGTATTTCATGAACTGTCCTGCTGTTTGTACTTTACTATAAAATACTGTAAAATTATCCGTGTAATCAGGAGAGAAAAATATCGCTTGAGTCATGAACAGCAAACTTGCAAGGTATTATATTCGTGGTTTAAAGGTGACTTGTTTACTTAGAACTAATCTACCATAAAAATCAGTCGGAAGATCCGTCGATCGTGAAGTGCTGGGTGGTGTTTATTACTTCGCTTTAAGCACCGCGGCTTCGTATTTCTCGATAGAGCTCTTATGCAACAGAACACTGTTGCTATGAGAATTTCGAAGAGAAAAGAAAATGGAAGAGGCATAACATCTGCAGTCTGATGTCGTAATTTGTGTAAAATCAGATGTAATATGCTCTTAAGTATACAGAACAATGCATGTTGTATTTTCTAGCTATCAGTAATAGATTTCTTTTTCTTTACCCTAAAATAAGCAGTTTGCTTTGTTGTAATAACCAATTGAAAGGAAAACCTAACTCTTTGAATGTACAGAACTGCTGATCAGAACTTAGGTATGGCTATATCAAAAGAAGATTAAGCAACATATTTGAAAGGGGGATAAAAAAAATTAATTAATTAATTTAAAAAAAAAAACTATATTTTCCAGTTCCTTATTTATCTAATTTTGGGTACTATTTTTTTTTCTCCTTTTAAATTGTTGTATTTGCGATGCAACAAACATCAGAATTAAATTTTATGTAGAATGGAGAAAATTCTCTCACCATATATCATAAAATGGCACAGTGTTTAGACCTTTACAAATCACGTATGTTCGAATATAGTCTAAAATTCGAAGAACCTATATAAGGGGATTTTTATCTGAAGGTGAGTTAGCCAGTCTCATACGAAGTGAAAGGGTTTATCCTCCAGAAAAGGAGAGAGTTTTTCTTCCAGAAAACTGTCTAGAAAAATAAACGCTTTTTTACAGGCACTGGTCTCACAGCATGAGTCGCTTCGGTCGTAATTTCACACATCTTTATAAATCATGCAAATTAAGCGTAGCTAAAATGTGATTCAAAATGTATCTCTCGGAAGATGTACTAAAATCCGGAAGAAAATAATAAACGAAATCATAAAAAAAAAATTAAAAAAAAAAACAGGAAAGAACAAACAAAATAATAATAAGGAACATGAGCAAAAAAAAAAAAAATCATGACTGTGTATGGGGAGAAGCAAGTACAAGTAGCACACTGCATCGAAAGTTAAAATGCAATTTATTACATATCGAGATGATACAACAATGGACTCCAATGCAAGTTAGCTAGTCTCTTACAAGAACGGCAGACTTTTTCCTCCCAGTAACTTCGGATTTTTCATCTTTCATACCGGACAAATACCGTAATTTAGAGATGTAATATGTTGGCCTTCGGCTGCATTTCCAAAACAACAGCAGCACGAAAAGATTATTTACGAAATAGACTGGGGGAAAAAATCACCCAACAGCATCCAACTACAAATATCATGTTGAAGTACCAAATATCAACTGATAACCAATTACAAAATGCCAAATGATACTATTAGCCTTCATAAATTATTAGCATGAAGCAAACTTGGATACTAAACTCCACAATCAAAAAAGGGCTAAAACAAGAAATTCCCTTCAAAAAAAAAAGTTGCCAAATCATTTAATGACACATTCATAAATAACATTACATTATTCAAAAATACTGTAACATATTGGCATTATCTATCCCACATTTAGTTAAGGCCTCAATAAATACACATAAAAAAATTAAAACAAATATTGTCCATTGCTACACTGGCCATCTCTAATAGCTGCGGTTTCGCAATGGCATGTGTCCAATAGTAGTATGGGATAGCACATGCCAGGTTACAAAACTCTTCACTGAAGTACAGTATTAACTCTCAGAAACATTATGCTTTCTAGAAATCCAAAATACATGTTGCTAGAAGAAAATATTACAGATACTATAACCAAAGCGTTTCATCATGAAATACTGATGGACAAAACATACTCTATCGGAAGAAGAGGAATACTGCATACTTCGTTAGGAAGAAACCATGAGCTAGTACTCAATAAATAATAATAATAATAATAATAATAATAATAATAATAATAATAATAATAATAATAATAATAACATCACACACTCTTTAAAGCACATACAAAAATGAATTCACAGCCTGCCACGCACGCAAGCACCACACACACACACACACACACACACACACACACACACACACACACACACACACACACACGGACATGCTAATTAAAAAGAAAAAGACAATCTCATTACAATTTACACATATCACTGAGTACGCAACAATTGTCATTGGTGAGGACTCGCAAACCAGTAATGAATACTAAATATGCGAGACTCTACACACTACTGTCTACTTAAAGATCAAACATGCACAATGCCTAACTCCGCATCGTTGCTGCGAAATTGTTTTCCAAGCAAGAGATCAACCAGCATGTACATTATACTTATCCCAACTAGCATAAAAAAATATGTCGTTCATCTGTAGAATTTGCGAATACAATTCGGTACACAATTTGGTATACACACGAAATTCGGTAAAAAAAAAAAGGGAAAAAAAAAAGAAATCTGAGTTACTGTGTATTAATTACGCGAATAATGCTTACCTTTACTGCTGAGACACTCATCGTAAACGTACCGCCTTGCTACTGTTTAAGTAGCCAAGCTCTACCACCAGCACGTGTTGTGTGGAAGCAAGTATATGATATCCGAATAACCTAAAATACCTGCACGAAATTCGGCAAAAAAAAAGAAAGAAAGAAAGAAAGAAATCTGAGTTACTGTGTATTAATACTAAACAATTACGCGAATAACTTACCTTTACTGCTGAGACACTCATCGTAAACGTACCGCCTTGCTATTGTTTAAGTAGCCAAGTTCTACAACTAGCACGTGTTGTGTGGAATCAAGTATATGATATCCGAATAACCTAAAATACCTGAGCGGCTACTGAACACCAGATCACGAACTGTGGAAACTGCACCAACTCAGTAGCGGCATAAACACTGCACATTCACAATGCAAAATATAGCAATAGCAACAAGTAGTGTTAGCCTTCTATCATTCAAAATCCTAAACAAGATAAATAGGAAATATTTATCCTGCTCTCGAAAGCCATCTTTAGAAACAGAGAAATTAGAGAAGTCACATATCTCTCATATTCTTGCAATTATTAAATAAATGCATGCATTCACCACTATTGCATTGTAATTTTTAAATATTTCATAACACCTTAATTATTAAGCTATATACCGTATATGTAAATATTTTATTATAATAATTAATAATTGTCATTATATTGTAAAATGGTAGATAGTATTATTATTAGGATATGCAATTGCTAATGTAATTAATATTGTAATTTTGATGTTAGTCGACCTGTAGAGTATGTAGAGCGGATATATAGAATTTTTCTTCCGGACATTATTGCTTTAAAGACCGAACATGAAACTTCAGGCTTCCAATAAGTGTGGTGGTGATCTCACATCGGACGATGAAATTCATCTCCCATTTAAAGAAAATCACGGACACCCATGCTTACTGGGGGATTCGAACCGCAGCTTGTTGACTGGAGAACAGATACATTAACCATTCGACGACTTATATGGCAATTTTCAGCGCTCAAGTAGAAAAATCGACCGTAGAGCACAGTTTCACATAATAATTATGATTACAAACGTGACAAGCATCACTTGTCATGACATATCTGTAGCGTTACTTCCTGTGTACCCTGACTTAGATCGTATTAATCTTCTGGCGATGACGAAGGTGAAAAACCCAGTGCCGATCGATTCCAAAAAACTCAATTAGCGTTGTTTACTACATTAGAAATGAAAAGTGGAGAAAATATTATTTATTTGCTATTTTAAGATAATCCAAAAGTCTCAGTCAAGAGACGAAACTTGGAAATTTTTCAAGCAACTTCAGGCCGACAAGAGGAATGGTGGTCTCACTACGCGATGTAATTCATCTCCCCACTAAACACAATTACAAACATCATTGCCTACTGTGGGAATTGAAAACCTACAGCCTGTTGATTGGATACGCTAACCACTCGGCCAAACATATGGGTGGTCATACAACTACAAGGATATGGGGTAAATGGGATTTTCGGTTAAAGAACTCCATTTTCGAATCCAGAATATATTTAGGACTTCTATAGCCAAAGTTTATGCAAATTTTAATGGCATATTTGGAAAAATAAAAACTTATTCAGGACATTAATTAACATGAAACAAATAGAATCCATATTTCCAGAAGATCGATTCAAATAAAATTTTTGGGGATAACCTGTTTCCTAGCTTTGTTTGTATAGAAACTACAAGTGATCAACAGTTGTGAATCGAATCTCACTGCTGTAGAGATCCGTTGAAAGTTCTGTAGGTAGGAGACAATTTTCGTTGCTTGGTGATGAGTACGTCTGGTTCCAGAGCAGGGAATACCCACGGTACTAAACATGCAATTGTTTACAATTTGCCATGGGTGGGATTCACATTACAAATAAAGATGAATAAACTCGCTAATCCCTTTTATTCCCCAAAGGAAATAGCAGAAGCTGTTTTAGCTCTATTTTACTTCTGAAAAGTGAGGGGTAATCAATCTCCCAATCTCCACTTTAAGCCAATCGTATAAATAAAATAAATTAAAAGAATATACATCAGACGAACCTGTAAGAGTGTGCAAGCATGTAGGCAGCTTAGAGGAATAAGATATAATGAGGAACTGCGCGGAAAAGGAATCAATTCTTTTTGGAAGTTGGTTCACGACATTCGAAAGCAGTGATATGACTGTATTCTCACATTTAAGTGGGTCAATAATAGAATAGTTTTAAAGGAAATGAATAATTAAATTAGGCAAAAGTTGCATATTAAGATGTGGAGGTCATATATGAAAAAGGCAGACTCAGAACTTTCCCGAGGAGTATAAAGCACAGAAAACAGAAGTTATTGTGACAAGGAGAAAGAACATGGATCATAAAAAAAGCTGCAGAACATGGTAAGCTCATTCATAAGAAGATTTTTTCCCTTTTCTTCAGTTTTCTCTTCAATAAAATGAAGAGTAAATATAGAAGATGGCTCCACTTACCGCAAATGGTGCAAGAAGGACAGAAACAGAGGGAAGTGTTTAATGAATATTCTGTCAGTGCATTTCATTTTGGGTAAAGGGAATATCATTGAATATAAAATGGTAGAAAAAATCATGACATTACATGAAACTGAAAATAAAGATATTCTAGATGTCTGGAGTAATTTCTTTGGAAGACTACTAAATGAAACAAGCAGTATCAGTACGGTGATAGAAAACTTCCAAGAGGAATGCAGTCAGGAATATATAACCATACTTGAAGTTGAAGGAGTCGTCAAAAACCTGAAATGTGGAAAGGAGGCCAAAAATGCTGAAATATGGAGGTATAAAAGTTTTACAGTGGCTGCATTGCATAATTCAGAAGGCCTGGTCAGAGGACTGAATTCCAGATGAGTGGAGCAGAGCTCTCAATCTACCCGTGTTGAACTGAATAACTGAATGCGAGAATTACAGAGGTTTTTCTCTACTGAGTGTTCCTGGTAAGATTTATGAAAGTATACTTGAGAAACTAAGAAAATTCGTGGGCGTGAAGCTTGTGAAGAACAAGGTGGATTCAGACCAAATAGAGGTTGTCAGGATCACATTTTCACTTTAAGAAATCTTGGGAATATAACAGGGATTTATTTTTTAATTTTTGTTTATCTGGAAAGATATATAACAAAGTGCCAAGAGGAAAGCTCTTCAAAACGCTACAGTTATATGTTGTAAATGAGGCATTATATCAAGTTATACATAGTCTCTATTTAAGTGTAAGTCAGCAGTTAGAATTGAAGGAGGTACAGAAGATAGTTTGAGGTAAAATCAGGTGTTCAATAATGGCGCGCGCATATTACTCCACTGTTATTCATTATCTACGAGGATAACATTATGAAGGAAATTGGCATTAAAATCCAAATTGGTGATGTTAATCTTAGCTCTTTACTTTATGACGATGATCTTATACTTCTGAATAAATCCAGTACTAGTCTGCAAGATTCCCTGCATAAACTGAATAATTGTTCCAATGAATTTGGTACGAAAATCAGCAATAAAAAAGACAAATACAAAGAAAATAGGCAGAAACATTGAAAACATAACTGCATCCTGAATGGTGAACCTACAGAACAAGTAAAACATTTCAGCTATTTAGGTACCATTTTTAGTGAAGATGTCAAATTAAATATGGAAATAGACGACAGAATTAGTAAAGCTGGTATGTAGGAAGTCAGCGGAATAAATTTGTATGGAATAAGAGAGAAATTAATCAAAACAGTAAATTAACTGTACAGAAGACAGTGATCAAACCAATTATAACTTATGGAAATAAGAGCTGGATTAAAAAAAAAAAAAAGTTAATCAAAGACTGAAGACCTCTGATATGAGAGTTCTGAGACAGGTGGAGTAAACAGACGTCAGGAATGGCAGTATCACATTAAAAATGAGAATATTAGAAAAGAACTTGACATTGTTATCATTCAAGAATGTATTAGCAGAGCGAATCTCAGGTGGTATGGTCACTTAAACAGAATGAAAGAGAAAAGATTATCAAAACAAGCTTCTTTGTCAGGTTAGCAGGAAAAAGACCCAAAGGAAGACCAAGATGTAGATGGATTGATAGGAAAAAAGTGCCTTAAAAGACAGAAATATAAAATCTGATAATATTGGAATCTTTACAGATATCAGATTAATTTGGAGGAAAATTGTTGATCAGAAGTTGTAATGGTATTACTTTTTCATCTAATGATGAGAAAAAAACATTTGAAAAATAAATGAATCTGAAGTGTTTCAGATATGAAGTAAGACTGATGTTAATAAAACTATGAGAGTGGATGTAATATATTACGGGAATGCTGGAAGGAACAGACAGTGTCCTATGGATTTGTGTGTATTTATGAACAGTATTTATGTATAGATTTATGGATAGTTAAATCTCCGTAATCTTAAGAGGGCAAGATTACTTAATGAATTGAAGGAATCATAGTAGCAGCACAGTAAATCGCTGACAAAGGACAGTTTGTGCTGGAGATATTACAGCCAATTATACACAGTTCAATGCTATACAATGATCACGTTCTCAAGTCGTTTAGTAGTTGAATGAATGGCGGAACTACTGCTGCTGCTCCTTCCAAGCAACAGGCATTCGTTTGGCTTTCATAACTTTGTGGTTGCCATTTCCATTCTGCACATGTGCCAGCACCAACGAACAAAACTTGGAAAGGAACCAACTTTTGGGCTAAAGTGCTGGCACGTTACTGCACAAACGTTTGTCGGAAAAATTCCAGCACTATTTACACGCATACACATAGGTCACGTGCATGTGTGTGTGTGTGTGTGTGTGTGTGTGTGTGTGTGTGTGTGTGTGTGTGTGTGTGTGTGTGTGTGTGTGTGTGTGTGTGTGTGTGTGTGTGTGTGTGTGTGTGTGTGTGTGTGTGTGTGTGTGTGTGTGTGTGTGTGTGTGTGTGCAAAAGCTATATATTTTGAAAGAAATCTGGAAATTATGACTGTTTCGGAACAATCTCTCACATTGCAGGAGTAAAAAAGGGAGGAAAAGAAAACCAGAATTTTGCTCCACAGTCTAAATCTGATTTCGGTCACCTTTAAGCCAGGTAAAGAATTTCATCTGTCACCTAGTGTAAATGAATTCCATCAAAAGAAAACTTCGAGTTTCTGACTTTCTGACTGTAAGCGGTACTTCTGAATTCATACGGCACTTACGACTTTGTAATATGAATATGTTTGCTCAAATGTAATTATTATTCAATAAATTAATGATAATGTTTTCATCATCCAACAGCAAATCCCTTCGTTTACAAAAACTCTTACACAAAATTGTTGCGCAAACAAATATATAACTTTAGCATGGAAGAATAATGTTGTTCTTCTTAAGTATAAAGAGCTAATAAGCTTCATTTCGGCAATGAAAACTACTTAAATTAAGGGGATATTAAATCCCACATAGTTTTAAAACCGAAAAAGAAACTCCAAGATTGGAATCAGAGAGTTTCTTGCCGAATATAGTAAACTATAAAGTATCGGCGACACTAGCGTTAGCCAATGCAAGTGATCCTAGTACGTAGTACAATACCGGGCAACGCGTTGCAAAGGTGGGGGAAGTTCAGATCGCTATTCTTAGGTATTTTCCATAATGTAAAAACACACTTATTAGGAAATGTGTTTTTACATTATGGAAAATACCTTGGAAACACATTTCCTAGGAAATGTGTAAAAACACATTTCCTAGGAAATGTGTTTTTACATTATGGAAAATACCTAGGAAACACATTTCCTAGGAAATGTGTTTTTACATTATGGAAAATACCTAGGAAACACATTTCCTAGGAAATGTGTTTTTACATTATGGAAAATACCTAAGAATACCGATCTGAACTTCCCCCACCTTTGCAATGAGTTGCCCGGTATTGTACTACGTACTAGGATCACTTGCATTGGCTAACGCTAGTGTCGCCGATACTTTATAGTTTACTATATTCGGCAAGAAATATAATGTAAGCCATAATGTAAAAACACATTTCCTAGGAAATGTGTTTTTACATTATGGAAAATACCTAAGAATAGCGATCTGAACTTCCCCCACCTTTGCAACGCGTTGCCCGGTATTGTACTACGTACTAGGATCACTTGCATTGGCTAACGCTAGTGTCGCCGATACTTTATAGTTTACTATATTCGGCAAGAAACTCTCTGATTCCAATCTTGGAGTTTCTTTTTCGGTTTTAAAACTATGTGGGATTTAATATCCCCTTAATTTAAGTTGTTCTTCTTATTATTTATTAGACTATGAAGTCACAACTCATCCTGGAAGATCTTCACCATCTATTTTAACGTCACACCGCTTTTAAATTCATTCATTATATTTGTATTCACCACATTCTCCGGCATTCCTTTCCACTCGCTCACTATACATTCTCCAAGCAAATAAATAAATAAATATCCTTCTGACATAATCGCATTTTCTACTTCTAGAATTCCAGGAATCTACTTATTTTTCCTCTCTTCTCTTCTTCCATACTTCAAATGACTTCCCTGAATTAATTAATAGAAACTAACAAATATCCCCATCAATTAAAATTTTTAAAGTATTATCCACTTTCCTCCTAATTACCAGACTGAGCAAGATGTCACTCCCATGTCCTCGGCGACTAAAAAGAAACAAATAAAATACCATTCAGGTTTCTTTTGATGATACAAATTAGGATATAGTTAGGAAATGATTGTTATCTCAATACTTGTTTTTTATAGATAACCTTGTGAAAGCTGCCATGGAGATCGTACTCTGCATCCACTCCTCACTTAATCCAGAACTATATATAATTAGGCTGGATACCATTTGTTCATTTATGTGTGTACATGAATGATGCTCTGAAAATATCATACTGAAGAAAACTCTCAATATCATTTTTCATACACTTAAAATTATTTTTAAGTTGAAGTAGTTAAATACGCAAAGAATGTCCTGTTCTGAGACATAGCTAGCACAAAATGGGATGATAGGATTCAGAGGGCTCAGAGCTTAAGTGAAAAAAGAACTTACAGAAAAGTTGTTGTGAATCCTCAAACGCACTGTTATGCAATGTCCCAATTCACTACATATGCATTTGTAATATGATCCCTTTCTTGATTATCTGGTTTAATCGTATTTAATTATTATATAACAGGCAACGATTACAATATGATACAAATTTGCATAATTGACCTTTGCTTTAAACACCCTTTATTCTTTCAGTAAAAACTGCAGCCACAACGACCACAATCCACCTTCACTGTTCAAATTACACCTGGTACGGCTCCTTTTGCCACAAGGGCGAAACCTCGGTCCTCATGCGATCCAATGTTCTTTCTCAGAGAATGTTACATTTAGAATTTGCTACTTTTGATCTGCTCTGGATTAAGGTTTCCTTGCTCTATTCAGTAATATTTATCCTTTATATTTTCCACTCTCAAAATTCTAAAATCACTCTGGCTACTCCGCCTTTTTATCCCTGAAACTTGACTTACTGGCGTTCATCTATCCAAATAATGAAGCATCTTTCTATGTGGCCTTAAGTTCATAACTTCAATTAGCTTCACTTTTCCCACTCAATTGACGAAGCTTAAGAGATGAGGAAGTATCTGATAAAAGCAACTTCTAACGTAAATCATGCATTTACCAATCCGAACAGAATACCCAATATTTCTCTCCTAATACTTTGATATTTTCTTAGTCAGCCAGTTTCTTCACGAAGAGAGAAGTGCTGACCACAATCTTGTGCAAGTTCCTTCTCATAGAACGTTTTCCCTTCAGCCACTCCTAATACAGTTTGTCCTTTGACACTACAAGGATGCCAAGTGGGCGGGATGACTTCCGAATCTTTTACTTTCCTTTCCATAGTCACCCTACTAATGCTTCCACGCTTCTAATCCAAACATATGCTCTGAGCATGTCACAGAAATTGTTCTTTCTTGCTGGTATGAAGGTATTCCTCATCCCATTCAAAATTAGTGTTCACTTTCTAAGTCATGATTTAACAAAAGGTGCACCTTCAGCAGACGCAGGTGTCTTGAACTCCATCTTCATATTCAGTGTACGCTGAAGCACGCAATAAATTCAAAACAACCATCAGTAAATCAAAATCTGACTATCTGAGGGAGAATAACAGAATCTTCTCCTGTACAAATAGAATTCGTGCGTTTTGGTCCATTGCAAAGGCCACTGGATGCAACTTCTGCTTCCCTACACGTCCACTTGTCTCATCCAGAAAGCACCACTTTTATAGCACCTAAAGATAAATTTAAGTTTAGATAAAAGGGACGAGGATAACCTGATCACTTCAGTTCTTCCATATACAAAATCTTGTCCTGTTTTTTCATTTTTTTTTTCATCGAAAAAGGAATGTTAGGTCACCTACCCTTAGTAATATCACATATCACCAGAACGGATCAGATCTCTCTGTCTTTGAATTCAAATTTACCTTCAGCCTCTCCTAACAAAAACCCATCAGGTCAGTGGAAACCTCAGCCTCTCAAAAATATAACATTCACTTCCGCTCAAGACTACTTTTCACCGATCTAGCTACTAACTCTATGCAAATCTGGAATATTGGTTATCCTTAGAATTCGCATATTTAGTTGGTGCACATAAAACTTCCCGAAAATTTTTTTGTGTTGTTCAGAGGAGAATGATTTGGCTGATGGTGATCTCTCTCTCTCTCTCTCTCTCTCTCTCTCTCTCTCTCTCTCTGAATTATGGCCGAAATGAGTCAGTGAAGTTCAGTGAAGCAGAGTCCAGTTTTCCTGGACTCTGCTTCACTGAACTAGCATTCATCGTTCGTTCCCCTTTCTATTGGACTTGTTAAGCACGAACAGTAGCTTCTTAACACCCTTTTTCAATCCATCTACATACTGAACTTGCTTCTATTCTTTCTTTTTTTCCACCATTTACCTCTGTCTTCTGGAACAGCCTCTTCATGAAATATTTACCGTCTAGTCTCCAGCTTGGAAGAATATCAATAGGTTTCTTCTTTCCTAACCCTTATCTGTACCCCACACCACGCACTTATGTGCTATAGGATCTTATTAGACTTTCAGGTAATAGGAATACCACTTTATATAAAATCGTAATCTGTATTACTTGAATTAACTATTAGTATTATCTGAAGTTCGTCTATTAATCAAAAATACTGGTATTTTTATTTTTAATTAGAATTTAAGGCTTTGGTTATTCAACTTTCCGATAGGTGTCAAGTCAATATTTGGTAACCATAGGAATGAATCTTCTAATATATTTAATTTTTTTTTATCATCCGATTGAAAGTAGTCCCACTCCAGTCATATAACGAAACATGATTAATACGCTAACCATGAACTATAATGGAGTATTCATTTTCAATTGTATTTTACGGCTGAGTTTTGGTTGTTGTTAATATAGCTGTGGTTAAACCTAGTCCTTCAATATTTAATCAGAACTTGCACTTTCTCCCATTCTCCTTCCGCAAACACTTTACATCTAGGCCAGGGATCTCTAATCTGTGGCACACGTGGTCTGAAAGGCGACCCTCGATCTCTATCATGGGAACTAAAAGTACATCGTAACACTTTTTTTGAACAGTTAAGCACCGGGTATTTCAAATCCCGTTGCGCAGTAGCCTATCAAGCATGTCTAATGGATATTTTTCGGTCCATTAGTAATTGCTTTAAAATTCTATTTTAGTATCGAGGTCCCATACTGGTGCTACGGGGAAAGATGCGGGGGAGAGAGAGAGAGAGAGAGAAACATTCAAATACAATAAGGAAAACTTCAATTCCAGTCTAAAACAATCGTTGAGTCACTGATTATTCAAGTTAGGTGTTTGGTTCATTCAGAAACGCACACATAATCAGCAGAAATAGGATGGAGATTGTTATGAAACTATAATGAAGTATTTATTTAAAATTGTACTTTACCGCTAAAAAGCATATAAGTATTAAAGAACTTTTTATTACTGTTTGCACAGTAAACTAGAAAATAATCAAAAAATCAAATAATCAAAATATTGATGTTGTCAATTGATGTTTCGCAAACATCAATTGACAACATCCATAGGTTTATGTATATAAAGAAAAAATAAAGAAAGCAGCAGATATTAAAAACTCAAGTAAATCATTAGGAGAGAACAATTCAACACAAATTAAGACGCATGAAGTATTACCTTTAATGCGTAAATATATATCAAGGACTGCAATATAAAATTCCGTTTAAAAGTAATAGTTGTTAAGCATTTCTTGGTACTAGCAAAAAAAAAAAAAAAAAAAAAAAACTTTTGAAAAGGTCTTACTATGCATTATTCAGTTTTTAAAATGGAATTGATCTTGTCTCACTGAGTTGAAGCACACACACACAGTTCTTAAGAAAGATAAGGAGTGCTTACAATGAATTGCCCTATATAATAAGTGAAGCATATAAATTTACCAGCTATCGAATGTTGGTATCAGAAAAAAAAGGATCAGGACCTAGGCAGTAGAATAACTATTTCTAGAAAATAATCGGTATTCTAATATGGACATTCTAATTCGAAATGTACCCCTATAATTATTTAAAAAATAATCAATAACAAGTTGTGAAGAAATACATACCAAAACTTTATAAAATTTTATGTCAGAAACATATTACTAATATATTTCGTTTTTGGTGTTAGATTCTTTTAGCATTCTATTCTTCAATAAATACTTATCTAACCGATCCTTGAATTTAAACAAATTGTGCATATTAACCGTTTCATTACAAAATTTATTCCAACTACTCACGTTCGTATGATAATTTTATGTCAGACCTTTCCTAATGTCAGACATTATTCTTAGGTTGGGTCTTAAAACCATGCCATCTCGCACTTTTCACTTCCACTTAAAAAATACCTTTCCAATTTTCATTATTATTTAAAATATATCTACATCTTATCCATATTTAGACCGTCTCATTACACATTTAAAAGGCTCGACAATGTCAGGTTAACAAATCACGGTAAGCCACTAATATTAAAAGCTCATTTATTTCGTTTATTTAAAAAAATATTGATGTAGAAAATTCAAAAAGTTTTGTTGAACACATAGGAAGATATTTGTATAATAATTGAACAAAAGTTAAGTAAGCAATTCAGCAGGGAAGTGCACATGAAATTATCTATAATGGCATCATACAGAAACAGAATGTCCATGAGAAATGACTGAAATCAGTTCTTGAGAAGGGCAGATCATTTGTTTACCAAGCATTTATAGTAGGGTAGTATCAAGCATTTATAAGGAAGATTTTAGTGCGCAAGCCCAAATGTGAGAACAGTATTCTGTGAATGGACCGAACTGGGATTGATATACACTTAGTTGTACAGGTGAAAAGTTGTCTCGTAAACGGCAAAGACGCTTAATTTTGTGTAGTCTGATGTGTTTGTGACAGAAAAGGCTGGAAGCGCGACTCAGCACAAGAAATCAGAACTTGATTGTAAAGGTGGATAATGTGAATCCCACCCAAGAAAAGTTGTAATCCTATTAGGAACCTTACTCTAGGAAATTCCATATTAAGAACAGTATAGAAATCACTAAGTGTTTATTAAGATGATGTATTCTGAATATTAGACTTCGTCAAATGTTTATCTAAATTTATTCGAAACTTAGGATGTAGTCTTGATATCCCTCTCGTAAAAGTATCTTGTTTCAAATGATTGTATCACATGAACCCTCATCATTTTCATTATAAGTCACGTACTCAGTTCCAATTACTGCTCTCTCTCTCTCTCTCTCTCTCTCTCTTTCTCACTCTCTCCAAATGTACTGCAGCAAACCTTTGAATTATGAAACTATTATCACTTCTTTATATGAAATGTAAAATTTCGTACACTCGCTGATAAAATTTCATTTTCATTGAAAATTTTTGCTGCATTGCATATTAAATTTTATCTTAACATGGTTATAACCGTCTCTCTCTCTCTCTCTCTCTCTCTCTCTCTCTCTCTCTCTCTCTCTCGTCAATCACATCAATATTAATATCGTTCAATTTATAATTAATGAGAACTATTGCTACGATATGCACACAAAAGAAAGAGATGCTCATAGGCATCTCTTTATCTTATTGTTATACACTAACATAGATTTCAACATATCAAAGTTCCTTTTTAGGTGTCACCTACAAACTCAGATCAATTTTAATGCTATATGTAAGTTTAGATAATAAATTTGTAACACGAAAATTTTATCTCCTTAATGAAAAACAAGAGAAGCAATTATCTAGGGACATTTTCTAGGGACAGTTCCAAATATGGTTTTAGAGAGAGAGAGAGAAGAGAGAGAGAGAGAGAGAGAGAGAGAGAGAGAGAGAGAGGATGGACATTAGAAGATGACTGCGTTCGGAATTCCATTGGTCAATATGGACATTTGTACAAGTCTTCAGTGGTATACAATATTCATTGTCCAGGTCAAGAACACTATTCAATTTATTTAAAGAACGGTTTCAAAAAAAAAAAAGAACATATACCATAAGATTTTAGCTTTTTGTGGGTGAGGATTGATTTAAAAAAAAAAAAATCCGAGTTACTTTGAAGGCAAACCCTGCCAGAATAGTATGAAATCAGTATCTTGAAAGTCCTTTATAAGGATAAGGACTTTTAAGGTGAGATACCTTGAGAAATTTAATTAATTGATTGATTGATTTTTATTTAAAGCAACTTATATTAATTTATATAAGAATTAAATTTTTATGAGTATTTTTAAACATATTTCATTCCTTATTTTAATGGTAATCCCCTCCCTAAACTAAGCCTACATCATATTTAGTACTTTGGATGGACTGCGGATATCATAATCTGGGAACCTTGCTCTAAAGAAACCGAATGTGGTACTTTTTTTTTTCAAGTCACTTTTAGCCTTTCAATATGCACAGTGGTCTCACACCAAACGAGGAAAATTATCTACCACTTAAATTTCTGTTTAGTTGATTAAGTGCCATGCTTACTCTCTAGATCAGGTTTTATGTATCACTCAGTAAATCAATAAAATAAAATACATTACTTAAGAATCCTTCCGCGACGGTACTATATGTTTCGTGGGTGTGAGTCACATAAAAATCAAATATCATATGTTATGATATATGTTAATTACGTTCTTCTTCTTATTATTGTGCTATCTTCTATCGAAGGTCAGCGACCATCTTGGCGAACAAGCTGCGCTCTTGTGCTAATCTGAGCAGTTGTGCACTGCTCTTTCCTGTCCACGTCTTGATGTTGTCAAACCATGATATTCTTTTTCTTCCTCTAGTTCCTTTGCCACCAATTCTTCCTATCAAAATAGTTTGTAGAAGTTGGTATTTGCTGTTTCTCATGATGTGGCCAAGATATGATGTTTTTCGTTTCTTGATTATTTGTACAAGATGTTTAGTTTTGCCAATGGATTTTAAGACATCTTCATTGGTAATTTTTTCTGTCCATGATATCTTTAGCATTCTTCTGTATATCCACATCTTAAAGGCTTCGAATTTCTTGATGGTTGTCGCCTTCAGTGTCCATGTTTCAACTCCATAGAGCAGAATAGACCACACGTCGCATTTCAGCATTCGGCATCTGACTTCCATGTTTAAGTCTTTATTGCAGAATAGTGTTCTCATTTTCATGAAGGACTGCCGTGCAACTTCAATCCTTGTCTTTATATCTATTTCTGGATCCCACCGTTCATTAAGCAAGCAACCAAGATATTTATATCTTGACACTTGATCAATATTTTTCCCATTGAGTGTCAGTTTCATTGATCAGGATGGATGTTTGCTGATGATCATGTATTTTGTCTTGTTGATGTTTATATTTATTCCCATTCTTTGGCTTTCTATGTATACTCTGTCAATAAGTTTTTGGAGATCCATAATATTATCTGCAATTAGCAATTAGGTGTCATCTGCATATCGAAGGTTGTTAACAATCTTTCCATTTATTGTGATTCCCTCTGAACATTCTTCCAATGCTTTTTTAAAGATTGCCTCTGCATATATGTTGAACAGGAGTGGTGAGAGCACACATCCTTGTCTCACTCCTCTTTTGATGTTAATATCACTGGTGGTAATGTTGTCTAATTGAATGGTAGCTGACTGATTCCAATACAGATTTTTTATTAGTCCTATGTCTTATTCGTCTAGCCTTATTTGTTGAAGGACTTCTATTAAGTTAATGTGTCTGACTTTGTCGAATGCTTTTTCAAAATCTATGAAACACATAAAGACAGATTTTTGTTTTTCTATGCATTTTTGTATCAATATTTGGGTACAAAAAAGGGCCTCTCTAGTACCAAAACCATTCCGAAAGCCGAATTGTGTTTCACTTAGAGTTTCTTCACTTTTTCTATAAATACGATTCTGAATTACTTTCAAAAATATTTTTAATGTTTGGCTCATTAGACTAATAAGTCGGAAGTCACCACAGGAATTCGCTTTGGGTTTCTTTGGGACAGTGATAAATGTAGATTTGAGCCAGTCTGATGGAAATTCATCACTTTCATATATTTTATTAAATAGTTTTTCAAGAAGTTTGATGTTATCTGGTTCTATTAATTTTAAAAATTCTGTTTGCACACCATCTGGTCCACTGGCTTTTCCTGTTTTACTTGTTCGTATAGCATTCTCTATTTCGCATTTCATGATTGCTGGTCCTTGAATGTTATCTTTTATATTTATAGGCTTCTGTCTAGTATCATTGAAAAGTTCTGTTACATATTTTATCCAAATCTGTGCTTGATTCTCTTCTTCTAGAACTATTTTTTCATTTTCGTCTCTTTCATTTTCGTTTCTTGTATCAATAAGAGAAAGAATCTCATCTGTCATCCATTCCTGTTGTTTTATATTATTCACATAACCTACTTCTTCAATACTTGTTGTTACGATGGCATTCTTTAAACTATTCCAAAGAGATTCCACACTTTTATTTTCTTCTATGTTGATCTGTTGTAATCGCAGGTTTAGCTGTATCTTGGCACTTTTATTTATGTTCGGGTCTTTCAGTTTTTCTACATCAATTTTCTTTTTCTTCTTTTGTGATTTTTTAGCTGATTTTAATCTAAGACGTACTTCTGCAACTATGGGATTGTGGTCTGATGAGATATCTGCTCCAGGATAAGTCTTTGCACTCTTTATACTACTGTGGAATCTTTTATTTATCAGTATATAATCAATTTGATTTCTGACAATGTTATGTTGGTTATCTTGAGGCGATTTCCAAGTATACAGTCTTCTGGGCGGAAGTTTAAACCAGGTATTTGCCATTGTTAGATCTTCTTCCTAACAGAACTGGACTAGGCGATCTCCTCTGTCGTTCTGGTGCCTAAGCCATGTTCGCCAACAATTGCTCCATCACTCCCTCTTCCCACTTTTGCATTGAAGTCACCCATCACTATGTTTATATCATGTTTCTTTGTTAGGTTTTTAATCTCTTTTAGGTGTTCATAAAACTCTTCAACATCTTCTTCACTTTTGTCAGCTGTGGGTGCATAAGCTTGGATGATATTTATGTTAAAGGGGTTTCCCTTAAGTTGTAACAGCATTATCCTTTCAGAAAATGGAATCCAATTTATTACTGATTTATTGATTTCTTCATCTACTATTACAGCTACACCATGTCGATGTTTGTTCTCATCATTCCCAGAGTAATACATTGTCGTATTATCTTGTTGACACTTTCCAGATCCTGGCCATCTTGTCTCGCAAATTCCCAAAATCTGGATGCCCAGCCTCTTTATTTCTCTTGTGGCATTTCTTAATTTGCCAGCTTCATACAGAGTTCTAACATTCCAAGTTGCAATTTTAAGAGTGGACACCATTTTGAGCCCGGAGATTCTTCCCACCCCTGTCCCATTTAAGGGACGCCGGGAACTTAGTGCCAATTGTAAGGGTTTGCTCGCCATGATGGTTGTTCTGGAGATAAGGTAGAGCAGTAGTTTCTCCGTTTGCTTTATGCTCTGCAGTATTACAGACGTACACAACATAATCATATTGTCATCTGCAAATCTCTGATCACAAGCTTTTCCGTCATCATTTGGCTTCAACCTTGTGTCAGTACTGACAATGCTGCTTCCCAATGTCAGGGGCAGTGACCCCAGCAGGTGCTTATTTAATGGCGGCACTACTCGCCATGTCACCGAGTTGTCATTGGGCTTTGTGAGGTTTTAAGTGAAACAGAGTTGCCACTTCTGTTCCCCCACGCCCTGATAGCTCAGTCACTGTTGGTCCACGGCTGCTTATTCGCCAGATTGCTCTGCTTATATCGCAGCTAATACGTTCAGATACGTTCAGATATGTTAAATATGATACATTTTTCTTTCGAAGCGTTACAGAAACATTTGGATGGAAGAAGTATTTTAAGAATATTTCTTCCATCCAAATGTTTCTGTAACGCTTTCTACATGAATAAATAACTCCATTGTTTTTGTTACCGCAAAAGGTGAGTTTTTTTTTTTGTCTTAAAAGACAAAAAAGTCTACTGGTGACGCAGTCTACTAACTAAAGTTAGTAGACTGCGTCACCAGCTTTTGATCCATTTCAATAAAGTTGAGTGAGGTTCATTCACTTCTCTGCTGGTTCAACTCCTAAATTCAATAAGTCTCAAGATCCTGACTAAAGCTATACCTTTTGTTAAAAGTATTTTCAAATTTAATTTGCTTTAGATGATTCACTTGGTGCAATTTTAGTTAAGTAATATTAAAATCTTTCAACATATTTTTTTATCTGCAATATATCACATTTATCTCACAGCCTATCACGGTTATCTTCAGATATTAACTACTCCTCTTCTTTAACTGTAGAAATATATAACCACAAATCTTTTCTTCAATTCAATTATCTATAATTAAGGAGACAAATAAGCCTTCATTGTCTCCATTGATTTCTGGCCATGGAGCATTAAATCTCTTCACATATGTTGCGTGCTCGTGCTTCTATATTGCCCAACTATGACTCATAAAATAGTAGCGAAGTATAAATTTTATTTTAACAGTTGACTCAAAGGGACTGTGTAGAAAAAAAAAAGTATGAGTCTGCGAATTTGTCCTAACTAAAATGCGCATGTCGTTATAACACTGAATATGACCTTGAACATCTTACACTATGTTACAAAAAATTATTGCATAGTGTTCTACTTACTCTTTAATTTCAGAAATTCAAATACACCGGTAGCCAACATTTATAGATAGGAATCTCCTTAGCAGATTTCCGACAAATTTTAACAAATGGACATTAATATTTTAATCACTAAAATATTAGTGATTTTAAAATGGTTCCACTAAAATGGTAATCTTTCCTTGTAGTAAAGTTGAACCTGTTCATATACTCAACCGATGCAACTTTTACAAAAATCAGAGTATATGCTGGCAAATGCTACTCTTTATATAAGGTGGCCTATAAGTCACGAACAGGTTTAAAATATGAATAAGTCATAAATAATAAAATAATATCCAGGTTTTGTATTTCATTATAACATGAAAGAATAAAAATGATTAATAAAATAAAAAAGCTATTAAATGTTTAAATCCCATCGTAGCTTATGGATCACTCTATACTATTATTTGCCGTCCATTTCAACATAGTTCCTTGCATGGTGTATTATGTTGACAATGGAGTGAATGGTTTCCATGGAACAACTGTACTGAAAATAATACTGATTTGGTCTAGAATGTCCACATAGCGTTCGTTGTTCAGTGACACGAGGGTTCTGTTAACGCAACAGAAACATCGGTATACCACAACATTACTGTCACCACACTTAACAGAAGGGATGACATCCTCGGCTTGGGAAAAAAATTTTTCCTAATATGAAGAGTATTTACGTGATTCGCCTCCTTACTACAGTTTTCCGATGGTCTATGTCCAGTTATAGCGTGCTCTGCACAACATATTTCTAATGTACCGTGCTGACAGAAACTCAACACCTGTGCTCAAAAGAATGCACAGGTGTGTGCACTCAACATTCCTCTATCGCTTTCAGTAAGTTTACTTATTCTGTCTCTGATTCTACCCTCACTCTTCCACCTTTTTTTTTTATTGTCACTTACAGTAGATCCGTTGACCGGCTTTATTAAAAAATCGTGCGAACTTGTTCATGAATATTATGGTAGCATTCATAATATCTCGAGCCTCTGTAGTTCAGTCGGTTTTGGCAATGATCTTTGGCTGGAAAGACCTGGGTCGAATCACATCTAAGAAGCGACGAACTTTTATCAGGGCTTTTCAAATGAAGGTGAGTTAGTTGATCTCATATGGAAGTGAGAAGTTTTCATCTCCCAGAAACTGAAGTTTTATTTCGCACAACAGATTAACCGGCGAGAAGGCCACAAAGAACCATTTCAAGAGCTTTTCATTTGGTTAAGTATCCTGTTGAACTGTACTGTACTGTACTGTTCAACAGGATACACTTGTTCAGGTTCTCAGACTTGATATCATTCGAAATCATAATGAGCCATTATGATTTCGAATGTTCACATTTCGAAAGCGGAATTTGGAAGTGACAAGCTTCATAGCAGATTCATAACTAAATATATGCTTAAATACTTATCATTACCTTTTTTCATCATAAAAGATAATTTTTGATTTTTAAAAAGAGTTCCGAATGAATTTAAGTGAATTTGAATTTGAATTTAAATGAATTTAAGTGAATTTGAAGTAAGAAAAGTTCGTCGTATGATTTTTTTTCCCCCAAATGAAAGTTGAAAATACTGTGCGTGCAAATCAAAGCCTTAAGCTGTCCACATAAAAGGAATGGATCTGAGTGAAGCAATTTGCTTATAGGTTAGAAAATTACACCCCCCCCCCCCCAAAAACAAAAATCATTTCGCGCCTCTTAGACTAAATTTTACTCATTTAACTTGCGTTAAAAGTATAAATACTTCTTTAAATATGCAACTAGAATTGATAGAGTTATAAGCGTATAATAAACAAACAAACCTTACTGAAACAATGATTGTCAATATCTTATGCTGACAGATGACCATCGCAGACTTCTCACTATTGCAGTATTAAACTTAAATACTGGTGATTTATTATTAAAACTTTATTGCAGTAACATGTCATAATTAAAGTTTTATCGATCAAGGATTGAACTCAGATTGCAACACGCAATATCTGAAAGTCAGTTGCATAAATCATGTCACTCCTACAAATGAATGCAGGAGTGACAGATGAGTAGCTTTATGAGCTCTTCGTAACTGTCATGCCAGGCAATTGAACCATAATTGCAACACATACTGTTTCATAAAGCAGTCACAAGCATAAATCTCATTTATACAAAAATTATGTAGAAAGCTCTTTTGCTCGTACTTTTATTATAGTAATGAATCTTCCTACAGCTTTCTTGAAGATTTTGTTTGATTCAATTTTTCAGTACCTTAATGCGCATAGTCGTGCAATTCAAGAAATAATTCCATGTATTATTCTTACCCAATTAGAAATATTACGCGATGAAAAAAATCGCAGAAATATTTATATTCACACGGTAAACGATACTTTAATAAATATTTGTAAGTATTAATTAAAATCTTTTATTTTAGATTAAAAAAAAAGAAAAGAAACTGATTCTTAGGAATTCCTTGGTGAATTCTTTTAAAGATGTCATTAATTAAAAAATGTTAAAAAAAGAATAGCTTTTTTGAAAACATAATTAAATAGTTTTTCTTTTCAAATGACAGTCTAAAATTCTCAGAAAACATCCTATTTAAGTAATTTGCGTATAAGTATGTTTTTATATAATTAAAAACTTACAAGCAACAGTTTTCACAACCGATATCAAGCTATGAGAGGCAGGAGGAACTTTCACTTATTTATTTATTTTAAATTAGAAATAAAACAATTTTGAATTTCTCTACATCAACTTCCAAAATAAATTTCCTGTAAGACAATAATCCTATCTGAGTAAATGACATCATTAAATGGGATTTAAATTTGTCGAAATTAAAAAAAATCTTAAATTTCTCCCTCAAATGTTGACGCAGCAAAAGCTGAGAAAAATGCAGTATTAAGAACAATTCAGGTCTGTTCATTAATATTCACGCTGGACCAAATGAAATGGAGAGGACATTCTCTTGTTTTTTGACTGCACGTCAGTAAAAAGTATGGGGAAATCAACCATTTAGTTTTCTTACTAGGAAGAACTAAGAAGGAGGAACTTTTTTTTCTCATATTTATAGTTATATTCCTTTTATAGATAAAATTGCTCAGTTTTGATGGCCTGCTACCGGCAGTTAATTAGGCATTCGCAAACCTAAATTGTGCTATGATGGAGCAGTCCGTCTATATAGCCTATGATCCAGTTAATATTGGGAGGGGAGATTCTCTGAAGGTTTGGTCTTTTACGGTAAGTAAAACTCGAGTATTCAAAAGAATAAAGGCATTATTAGAAAAAACGTCATCTGAAAAATCCTTATAAATCTTCCTCGGGTGCTTTGATATTGAATATAGGTCTCGACAAATACGCTCACCGTAGCGAGTCGATTTTGCTAGTTGGCGATTAGCTGAAGACTGGACAAAATAGAATTTTTTTTAATTAAAAAAAAACGAGAACTTATAAACAATATCTTTTTAACCTTAAGAAAGTACAGATGCATCACTACTACTAATCACTATGGAATTTCTGTTGGCTAATTGGAACATGGTATTTAAAAAAAAAAAAATAATAATAATAATAGGGTGTTAGGGTAGAATACTTTTTGTTTGGCGAATAGGTATTGAAATTGTCACTAAAAAGAACTGAAATCAAATAATATGTTGGCAAAATATCCGAACAAGGACCTTGCAAACAAAAGCTATGCAAGTGATTTATATGACGTCTCGGAAGATTACGTATATAAAGGAGACGAATATCACGTTCAATTTGAACTAAAATGGCATGTGGATCAAAGTTTGACTTTGAATGTGAAAACAAGATTTCGTGCTCAACGAGGTTTGCAATGCCACTTACTCATAATTTCAAAAATCGGACTCTGCTCAGTTGGAAATGGAGTATATTGGAACAATGGATGTCGCTAGAGTCTGTTTTCATCTGAGCAACGAACCGGAAACAGCATCGCAAATGCGTTGAGTGAACAGTAGCAACTTGGGGAAAAAAAAAAAAAAAACTCAAACCCCGATATAACTGAATATTTTCGATATATATGGAACGACCAAAGAAGAATGGTCTCTGGAGTTCGGAGACGGACCAGAAAAACCTATACCTTATTTATTTTATTTTTATTTTTATTTTTTTTTTTGAAAAAGTCATATTTTTCTGTATTTCATAGATGCATAGTGTGTATATTCTGGCCTGATTGTCTGAGTTGACAGTTGACAGCATCTCCCTTTCCAACCTACAGACTATGGGTTCAAATCCGAATGCAGACATAGATGTATGATGAGAATGGATGATGATATGAATGTCTTTGAATGGTATAGTTTCACATCGCAAGTATGAGACTATTATCCTATTTCTTGAAGGCCTGCAGTGGCTTGAAAAGTTCCACTTTCGGTATAGAGCAGGGTTCCTCTATAATTTAACACTTCGCCCACTTACAGTGTTTATCTACTATATGTGAAGAACCTTTCTTGATAGGTTAGTTAGTTATTCACATTTCACGTCACTAGACGCAGTATGATCCCTCCCCTAACCCCATGGTTTTGGGAGTGAAGCCTATGCTGAAAGAACTTGGCAGGATTGCAGGTGCCCGTTCCACAAAGAATTAGTAAGACAGCCAGAAATATCCATGCCATGGTGGAATTTGAATCCACAGCTTATTGGTTAGAGAGCGGGTCCGCTACTCATTTGCCAACCAGGCTGGCTTTGTGGATGAAATATACATATAATTAATGATCGTATCAAAGCACGAGTTCTTGTGGTCAGAAAGATGAGAAAAGCGTCTGAAAATTTTGAAAAACTAACATTATAATTGCGTTGACGCACTTCCACCTTCAGTTTGCTTTAGCTTAATCCACTTGTGCTGATAATCCAGTTATAAATGCTCTTCATCTGTTTCGCCATAAAACATAATGTCGAAGCTCGACACACACATACACACACACAAGCCATAAAACATAATGTCGACGCTCGACACACACACACACACACACACACACACGCGCGCGCACACGCACGCACGCACGCACGCATAGAGAGAGAGAGAGAGAGAGAGAGAGAGAGAGATCAGAAACTTGAAAAACAAATTTCTGTTCGATCTTTGAAAGTTCTTAAAGTACTAGATTTTAAATGAATTTAACTAAAGTTTTCGTTAACTACAAGGATTATTCGTATAATCTACTAGTTTTAACGAATTTGGTTGATTTATCTTTCAATGTTAAGCATGCATAATACGTTTTTTTTTTTTTAAATAGAAATGATAAATTATTGTTTATGATGGTGCGATGCATTCTGAAAATATCGTAGAACGCAGATAATTATGAAACAAAACTCTTTGAAAGTACTGTTCTACAGTTCAGCGATTCACTTTCATTTCTGTTTGATATTAAATAATATGAACAAGTCTTTTTTTTTATATGCATAAGTTAAGGAAAAAAGCAACACCAATTGTTATGTTGTTTGCTTTCACATTCGTCTACTAAATATAATTACCTGTTCACATACGGTTGATATCGTATCCGAGAAATTCCATTTGCACAGTAGTATTGCTGAATATCTACAAGTGCCAACTCTTTGGTATCTGAGATGACCTATTTGCGATCTAGTTAAGAAACTGCTTTTATTCGGTTTGAATCAAATCTAATTCAAGGCTCGGGCTCGAGGTCATAAGGAATCTTCATTTTTCCCTTTTGTGTATCCTTATATAACAGAAAGATAAAACGTATCCACTTAAATTATCATATAAGAGAAAATAATAAAACGTGATATGGGTGACTCGAATATTTCCTTAAATAGAATTCCAGAACCGAAATGATTAATCCTCAGTTAGATTTTTAATTTATTTTATTTTATTTTTTCAAGTGAAAGACGAAACGTACAGGTAAATATTTATCGAGAAGTATAATAAAAAGGAATCAGAGAAAAAGAAAGATATACCAGTAGAGTGATCTGAATATGACCTCTGATCGTAGTCAGCATGGGAATAATGGATATTTAACTTATTACTCTTAATACGTATTTTGCCATGACCGGGCGGTTAACATACTCGCTCTCCAATCAACAAGCTGTGGGTTGAAAAGCAACCTTGGAGATGGATGCTTGTGATTGTTCTTAGGTGGGAGATCAATTTCATCTTAGTATGAAACTATCACCCCGCTCCTTTTGGAGGTCTGAAGTAACCTGGAAAAAAAAAAAGAAAAAAAAAAGAAGTCCCAAATGGTCACTAAAGCAGAGTTTCAAGTTTTTTTTTTTTTTTAATAATAATAAATATTAAAAAAAAAAGATTTAAGCCTATCCATATCCTAACTTTCATCGTTTAAACTGAAATAACTAACATTTCACCGGGTAGATTTACTTAATCTGGCAGTAATAAACTGATTAGTTATTTTTTCGTTATTTATTTATTTATTTATTTTTTTTTTCGTTTGCGTATATTCAGTTATTTTGAACTCATTAAATATTTAGTTTTCTTTTCAATTCAACAATCATGTTAGCTATAAGGTTAAGCATCGAAAGATTTGAACTTTTTTTTTTTTTTGTTGATATTATATTACTTTCATACCGGGAGTCCGGTTCTTGTTCGCGCATGCTTTCTTTTATTTTATTATTTTCCCATAAGGTATTATTTTTATCTTTTCAAATTCTCGCACGTATTTTCATATCTTAGTTTACACTCAGTAATCACTTTATTAAGACCACTTCACTATTTTCCTGAATGGGAGGTGTTCCTAATAAAGTGGCCAATCAGTATTTTAAAATTTTATTCATTTTTCTATATCTTGGATTTTATTCATTATTTAGGATAATTCAGTATTTGTTTTACATATTCAGTTTTTATTCTTTACCTTTTTATATCTTGTATTCAGTGCCGTTCGAGGGTATGTGGCGTCCCTAGGCCAGTTTTTATCAACCATTGTAAGACAAGACAGGCATCATAAAATTCTTTATTGTTAAAAGCAGTTTATATAATAGTTATTGTCAAAAAAGTGCATATAGAGCATTTGGGGGGGGGGGGCATTGCTCGTAGCACCAACGCTTCGACTTTCTGGTCCTCTTTAATACTATTAGGCACAACGCATCGACCTAGGGCCGGTGCCTTGTGCCTAAGCCTAGAGCCGACCCTGCTTGTATTTTACCTATTACTTCTATAATTTGGGTTTTAAGTTATTAGAGATACTTTGGTTAACACAGAATACCATTTTGTGCGTAAACTGGTATTCCGTATTCGAAGTTCCTCTAATTTTATATCGAGTTTTGCTCATTAATTTGTATACTATTAGTTGGTTTGTTTTTTTATTCGGTACCTCTATATCTCTGTTTTTATGCATTACTTTTCTAGTTTACTTTATTCATTACTTTTTCATATCTCTAATTTTACTTATTCCATCAACGATTAATCCTTAATTCAAAGGCAATTCGCATTACACAGCTAATCTGGTTTGTATTCTGTTTCTGTACACCTGAAAGTAATTTTAGACTACCAAGGCAGATCTTTTTAATTATTTTAAAATGATTAGTGAAGAGATCGATCTCTTCACTAATCATTCAAATAGATGCCTTCTTTTCACTAATATAGTTTTCATCATATTCCATGAAGTTTTATTATTATTATTATTATTATTATTATTATTATTATTATTATTATTATTATTATTATTATTATTATTATTATTATTCCATAATATGCAGTCAGTTGATCAATATATACATCATTTTCAGTAAATGTATTTCAGTATTTTATTTTTCCTATGCCTTTGAATATTGAACCAAATCCTCTAGGAAGGATTTCAATTAGACGAGAATGAATCCCTCCATTATGAGTATCCCATGTCCATTGAATCCAAAAGTGTTTCAAGTGAGGATTAATTCTCTCCTAGCTTTAGAAGAATTTGTGCAGGGTATTCAGCCAAACTTTAAAAATAAATAAATAAAAATTTATCTCAGCTTCTGTCATGAAATCACGAAAGTATTAATTTCTTCGTTTTCAGAAAATTTAAAAACTAATTAAGCAAGTCATGGCGTATGATCTTATAAAAGTAAATCATCTTAAAATTAATATGATTTTGTTTTGTTCAAATGCTTTGATATTGTAATAAATAAATATTTAAACTGTCATCTACATTTCTTTCTTGCTGTTTTCAAATCGGCTGAAGCAGATTAAGAAAATACTGTAAATATTTCATTTAGCAGTACACAAGTTGTAAATCCTTCGTATGTAGGACAGGGTGAAAACACTCAACACAAATACATGTATAAGGATCTTGGCAGAATTTTAAGACGATAACATAAATAAAAATAAAACTAAGAATAAAATTTGCTCTTAGTTTCCTTTCTTTTAAATGTGTCCTACTGGTTCTGTAAAAATTTACTCGTACTTACTGTACTGTTCTATGTACTTTTTAAGAAGTTTTTTTTTTTGTTGTTCAAATTTATTTATCCATTTTACATTAATTTTTACCCCTTTTCTCTACGAGCATTTTCCACTCCACTAATTAAACGTTCTGGCCCTATTATTTTTATGTTTTTTTTTTCCCTGTGTAATTAATGTGTTTAACTAGAGTAGGTGTTTTTTGCGTTTCACATCCACCTAATTTATCACAGTTGCAACTTTCCATTCTTTTTGGAGTACGTGATGCCCATTTTCTAAGTGCAGTATCAGTCCAATCTGCTCATTTCGTACTGATACGCATAGTCATCGTATCAGTACGTATATATCAGTATCATTTCGTACTAATATGGATGACTGTGCTGCTTTAATTTTTGTATAACATAAAGTGACTTTATATATTTATTTTATTCTTTAATTTCATTTTCAGCGTTATTTTATTCGTACTATTGTCGTTTAGCTGGAATACAGTGCGCTTATTACTTAGAGCTCACTATTTCCCTTCAATATTTCCTCACTCAGTACTTTTATTTACCTCCTCCTCTCTCTAAAGTTAAATTTCCATTCGTTTTTACCTCCTCCTTCAATATGTACGTAAATTTCCTCTGTACCTGGACTTTTAATAAATAAATCCTCTGCTGACCAATCATTCTCGAGGGATTAGACGACACTCTTTTAGAAGGTTAAGATTTCTCACCTCAACCTCAACCAAGGTCGAGTAAATTAATTCTCACAATGTATTAAATAAAAGATATTTCTGAGCCTAAGTGCTCACTTAGGCGCACGTGCGTGCATGCGTGCGTGTGTGCGTTGCGTTTATTTGCGTGTGTGCGTTGCGTTTATTTGCGTGTGTGCGTGCGTTTATTTAACACATCTCACAATGTGGTAAATAAAAGATATTTCTGAGCCTAAATACTCACTCAAGCGCACGTGTGTGTGTGTGTGTGTGTGTGTGTGTGTGTGTGTGTGTGTGTGTGTGTGTGTGTGTGTGTGTGTGTGTGTGTGTGTGTGTGTGTGTGTGTGTGTGTGTGTGTGTGTGTTGCGTTTTCCTCCCAATAGTAACCCTACCAGAAGGCAATTTATTCCTACATGCTCCACTGTATACAATGCTTATATTACATGTAGCTTCCAACTACTGATTAACATTTGTAGTTCCAATTTTGTACTAATATTCTTATTTACCTCCTGCAATTATATTTTTAAATCTATATGTACATATTCCGACTTTTACATCCATCTTTGTATTTTTATATATACATATATTTACACTATATAATTCATGCAATATCAGTAATTTATGTTACATTACAACGACACTGGAAATTGATTTTATTGGCAATTTTAATTAATGCTGTGTAATACTTTTCGATAAGTCTCTGTTTTGACACTAGCCACTTGTCGCAGGAAGTGATTACGTTGTGCGTGTAATATATACGGTATATTTGCTGAACTACGAGATTAAAAGATTGAATTATTCATCCCCGAAGACTGAATTCTTCACTGAGAAAAAAACCTTACCTGCGTCAAAAATCGACTCCCTTCAAAATCTGCTAAAAAAAAAAAAGTTCCTGTAATGTGGCTGCATGATAATGCTTGAGAAATATCATGATAAAGCTCTTTCTTCTTCATATTTAGCATCATTAGCAGTCACTTTGATATTAGAATTCCCCAATTCCCCAGTATCGGTTTTCCAAGTTTGTTAAATTAATTGATGTGTGATACAGGGAATCTGAGAATCAATTCAAAAATGGTATTTGGTTATTTCAGGTTTACACTCCAATTTTTTGTTTGCTTGATCGAGTCTAAAAAAAGCAATCTGCGTTTATTGTTTCAATTAGTTAAGCTAGTTAAAATTTAAGTTGAAAATTCAGTATCATTACAAATATTCTCTAATGTTTCGGCGTTTAACACTTGTGTATGCAAGCTAAATTTTGGATAGAATTCTGGAATCGCAAATGAAAAAGTTACCCATCCTGTCGCATAAAAATCGCCAACTTGTCGAAATATCTATTTAAGTGCCAATGGCTTGAATAAAAATAAACAAATAAATAAACGATTGAATTTCCTAGTTGAACATGCCAACGGGGGGGGGGGGAGAGTTTTGCCAGGTATGCTAAGCGTCGATTTCGAAATAACTTGATATTTCTCAAGCATCCTTATTTATAGCTCAGCACAATTAAGCATGTGTTGCCAAATAAAAGCTTAAAGTGGCACGGAATAAATAGTTCCTATCACATGGAAACAACTGCTTATTTACAAAAAATATGCTGATGCTGAATATTTCTGCTTTATGCAAGAAATAAAACTTTGAAAATACGAATCTACTGAATTCTGACAGATGGCCCCTTAATATAAAAGAAAATCAGCCATCTGAACACAGTGCTGTTTTAAGCTTTAAACGGACCTAGTCTTATGAATTAAGAATTCTGACAAAACAAAGATGAATAGATTATTTCCGTTTTCAAGTTATTCTATATGTATATAAATTCTTAATTTCTGAAGCAGTGTCTTCTTTAAAGTCAGCCGCTTCCAACTAATTTCTGAATGAGTACCACACTGAAACTCTGGAGCCGAATTAACTGTATGCAATCCTGGAACAAAAAATGGAACATTTTTATAAGTTGTAACATTAGAGGCTGTTTACAAATTTTTAATGCTGCCTTAAAAGTGTGATAACTTTGTTATGTATTACTTTATATTGCACAACCTTCCTTATACATATTTAGAATATTCTGAAACAACCAGACTGGCCTTGTTGTCTGAGCGCCGGCCTGGTCGGTTGAGTGGTTAGCGTGTCCGCTCTCCAGCTAAAAGACTGCGGGTTCGAATTCCGTCGTGGGCGTGGATGTTTATGATTGTCTGTGAAAGTACTAGTGGTGGTAGATGGCGTTGGTGTTAGATGATGAAGGTTGGTGGAGTAGCGAGACAAAGAGCTATAGAGTAGATGCCCTCCCTCGATGAGTCTTTGGACTCCCTGGAGGTGTGATGTAATAATAAGTTTTAAGTAGCGCCAGATGTAAAAACAATAAACATTAACAAGCTTATGTTTTTAACGCAGTTATGGCAATGTAGATAATCCATTTTCTTTACCAACCTATATGCTTAAGATTAATGGATTAGTTAAATTAAAAAAAAAAAATTGAAAGAATAACAAATTAGACATAATCTGGATGGTAAGATTGGGATGATGGGGATATTTAGTGCAAATTTTAAAAGTGAATCGAAAAGTTATGTGAACCTGGAAATTAATGTAGAAGTGAAAACAAATACATAGTCACAAATAAAACAAAATATAGAAGGCAATGAATTTAAAGATTAAGAAATTTAAAAACAGTATTATGAGATATTAAAAAAAAGTGTATTAAAGATGACCAGTCAGTAGCATAAATGAGTTTGCTTAATCCTGCTTTAAATAATGTGACGACTCACCCTCTTATATTTCTGGTTGGCCATCTTTACTACAGTCTGTTATTATTGCTTTGCTGATGTATTTGAAATTCACTTTCCATGTTATTTCCCAATTTCACATTGGGAAATAACATGGAAAGTTAATGTGACTTAAAATTTGCAATATCCTGATCTTCATATTATTCAGTATGCCTTATTTATCGCTCCATCTAATTAATAAACAATCCATTAATCTTAAGTCTGCATATTGGTCAAAAGAATAGCGCAATTATCACAAAGCTTAGCTTTTTTTTTATTTTGCTTATTTGTTTGTTCCTTATATAATTTTAAAAAATATGAATATAGAAACTATCTGTAATCTTCCTTTGTTTTCATTTGAAATATTGAAACATGAAATATACAGAGAAAACAAAAATCTTGACTCGTTTTCACAAACTGAAAGTAAAATGCAAGTAGCATCCACCAGCACCGTTTAAGCTTTTTATTGAGAAATAAACTGCTTGTTCCGGCTCTTTCAAACATTATTCTGTTGCAGCCAATAGCATAAGGACTTGTGAGAAACAAAAACTAGTACGAACGCTCAGCAACCTTTGGTCTACAAACGAGACTTCTACTGAAGAATGACGACTATTTGACGTCACAACTGACGCTTGGCTAACTCAGTATTTAAACTAGTTGTGACAGATAGTTGGAAACCAGGAACTGAAATTCATGGCATATAGTTGATTGAGGGATATTTGCAGGTACGAAATGGCAGCAGTGAAAGGCTCAGCTCTAATGATCAGAATATCAAGAAAGAGTTTTAGTTGTAGGATTCTATGTAAAAGAAGGGATTGTTCAATAAATGTACAACAATCGCTAGATAAACAGGTAAATTTTAAACTTCATTTTTTCCTGTAGTTTGAGTTATATCATACTTTCAAATTATTATTATTATTATTATTATTATTATTATTAGTGACACTTGCCTTGTTGTAGAATGTTTATAAGCTAAAAGAATTATTTATACACATCAGTGTAGTTTATAAGTAATGATCTTATTCTTTTGCATAGTGACGGTTTTGATTTATTAGATATGGAAGGATTTTTTTTTTCGTAATCTTATTAATAAGTTTTTACTTACTCCTAAAACGGGAAAATTTACGTTTTTAGAATACTAAACAAGAAATAAATGTTGCAGGTAATCCATTATATTATTATTATTATTATTATTATTATTATTATTATTATTATTATTATTATTATCGACATCCAATCAGAAAGCAGTTCATTTAGGATGGCAATTTCACGAATTAGTTAATTATTCATTTTAATTAATTAATTTTAGTTTGAACTGAATTTCAGCGTTCAGTATGAGACTTCCACCCGAAGACCTGAGGCGACTAGAAACATCTCCATGTTTGGTCTCTATATCAAGGTTTTCTAATCATTTGCCCACCTACTGTAGCAATATAAATGGACTGTAAGTTAAAGCAGTCTTTCATGATTGGGATTTACATAAAAATTAATTAATTCAAATGGTTAAATGATTGAAGATATATACGACTTCCTTTGCAAGAAGGTATCGGCTGATATATTTAAGAATGAAATATATTACACTGGCTTGCTCTAAGATGGAACTGGAAAAAAAAAAAGAAGTGGCTAACGTTGATTGTTTACGTAAGCCTCTGATGTTGTTAATGAATTATTGAATAATTATAAAGGTTAGGGTAATATTTCATTCCAAGGCGAATAGGTTTTGAATACTGTTTCGTTATACTTATTAACCACTCTCACCAACACAACATCGCCTGTCTCTGGTCGCTCATGCATTGTCAGTTAGCATACGATATCACACACGAAGGATCAGGTGCAGAATATTGAGACAGCGAATGAAATGGTCAGCGAAGTTGGTTTAATTTGGACCTCTTGGAATTTGAGTTTAATTCATATGAAAAAAAAAAAAGAATACCTAAAAATTATTAAATATCGTATTTCATATATATGATTAGTATTTTACGTACAAATTGCAAATCTGCTAAGCAGGGGCAGGGCTGTCGTAACCCACTAACTAAGGCGATGTCTAGGATCAGCAAGTTTGTAGGGCGGCAAAATAGTGCTTGACGAGAAGCGGCATTTATCCCACCAACGATCCTGTTGATAATTATAATTTCGATGGTGTAGTTTCCAACCGATGTCACGCTCACTAAACCTTACAAAAAGTCAGTATAACTTGTAAAATTCGTTCAGAAACAATCAACTGAAAAATAAAGTATAAAATATAAATAAAATAAAAGTAACACGGAAAAATAGATAACACAGTTATTTTCTGGATTTTTTTTTTTTTAAAGATGCAAAAGTGCAAGTTACTTATGTACACAGGTACTCTGCCTATCCTCACAGAAAATCGAAAAGATTCGAAACTTAATAGTTTTAATATTTATCAAGAGATGGCGCCCATAGTATATTTTTTGTTGTTTTATATTCTGTGTTGCCACCTGATTTGTCTAAGCTATTTTTGTATTTCATCTATATTTATGCACACCCACACATCTGAGTTTATAACTTCTGGTTGTCCAATTTCATACGAAGATATTATATTATATCACATGCAGCATGTCTGTAAAGTCCTTATGCTGCTTGAAATTTTAGTAACCATTTTGGTATAAGATAGGGGTCTCATAATTGTAAACAGAAAATACAGAACCTCAAATTCTAGGGAAGGAGGTTAAGATTTTCTCCAAATAATAAGAAATAAAATTTGTTAATGCAAATCGGAACAAAATTAGGTATTTGAGAAGGTATTCTTGTTCACCTGTTACGATATTTTAATGTAAAGTACGTGTGTGTTTGTAGTAGCTAGTTTGTAGAAGCTGAAAATTAAGTTGGCATTACTTTTTAATAAGAAGAAATTGAAATTTAAAGTAAAGAAGTAACTCAAGATATACCATTTGGAACTTCCAGCAAGTTGTTTCTTGTAATTTCTGTAGTTGCTGATGCAGCTTGCCTCATATTCTTTTCAGAAGAATATGTATATATTGTTTTATTTTACGCACAAACTCGCAAAAGCATCATTTCATTAATTTGAAATACGGTTTTATAATTATCATTGATTTTACTATATCAATATGAAATTTTTCTTCTCCATACTAAATTCACTAATGATAATGCTCTGCTGAAGCGATAGAACTAGACAGTCTCAGAATAAATTCAATAATGCTTTTCATATTCTCAAGAGGTATTATAAAAGTGTTGGGAAACTATCGGGAAGAAAAGAAAAAAGCTAAATATTTTTAATACTAGAAACAATTCTGTAAAAAAAACTAATATATGACTTAGAGGTTATGGGAATCCTAATATAAGATACAAACGGCATGCAACAGAAAGGTGAGTTTATTAAAGATTTAGAATATTTAAGTCTAAGAATGTTAACGCTCAGTACAATTAATCATTTTGAATACAAGTTAACACGATTTCGAAGTGTCCCCCGCATCAGTTTGCAGTTGTGTTTAAGTTATTGCACCGATCACAGTTGTCCTAGCGCGAAGATCGTTTAGGCAATAAGGCTTTGTTGAGTAAACTTCAGTTTTTACATTTACTCACATGAAAAACAACAAAAAAAATCTAATGGTAGCAATCTGGAGAACAAGATAGCCAAGGTGTGGCACATCTCTTCTGATCCATGTATCCGGGAAAAATCACATTTAAAAATTTAAATGCGATCTCGATTTTTCGATGTCTTAATCTCCTCAGTTCAGGAATAAAGTAATTCTGCGGTATGTTCATTCTAATAAGTCTTATCATTTGCATTAGTTCCTTCAAAAAATAATCGGCCAATCATGCATAATTTTTCTAGCGCACACTAGATGGTCACTTTAGAATTATCTCTTTCTTAACAAAATCTTCCATTGTATGTCAACCAATCATGTTTTTTGAAAAGCTTGTGTTGTTCTATTGATACCTAGTTCCAATGAAGTCCCTCTTGCTGATTTTCATGGACTGTGTAAAAATTTGCAATACAAAAAATACCGTTTCATCATTTATCTACTGTCTTTCAATTTGTAGCTTATTAACAGAACTTGTCTAATTTTTTTTCATTCAGTTGGTAACTGAATTTCTGTGGGTTCTTCCTTATAATTAGTTTTAAATTTTCGTCTAACGGTGACACAGACTTCAGCTGAGGTAGCAAAAGAACATATCTGACCATTTTCTTCAATTAAAGCCTACAATATACTGAATGTACGGATTTGACTTAAAAAAGTAAAATGAAATAAATAACATTAACAGACTTTTGTTTTGCCTTATTTTTATTATTTTTTTACAAAAAAAAATTAAGTATTGCTTATAATTTGCTCGTTAGTATGCCGTCTCATATCAATGCACTTATAATTTTTAGGTTAAAGTCACCATTACTTCCAAGAAGAAAACTGATATTTTTATCTTGTAAAAATTCCAGATATGATAACTCGGTTGGGAAAGGGATATGCACGAACTCTATAACCTTCAATTCGTTTTAAAGTGCTCTTAGTTATCAAAGAAAGATATTCTGACATTATGAAATATATAATCTAAACTACGCAAATCGCGAAACTTGTTAATCGGTTCAGTTTAAGGTTTATATGGTAGATGATTTTTTTTCAGGTGGCATATTATATAAAGGACGGGACTATTGTCTTTGTCTGTAATTGTGGTGAGTATATTTTAATAAATTTGACACTGTAATGTTATAAAAGCCTATCAAAGTTTGATATTGCGAAGGAAATTCACTGCCATATTGTGGAAGTATACCATTTAAAAGTCACAGATGTTGTCGGGCATAACAGGAACTTTTCTAGACCAGCAGTAATGAGAGAGGTTGTACTTTGAAATCAACAAACAGGTGTTATATTAAAGTCTACGGAACATTCGAAAATTCAGCGAAAATAGTGTTGTAACTGTGAACTCCTGAACTTAGATCAGAAATGCTTGAGCACCTGAGACGCAGCGTTGGGGTACCATAATAAGACTCGTGTGCAGGGAAATCACCATAAAACAGTCACATTGAGAAGAATGATAGCATAGAAAGCAATTTATTAAATTCCAATATAAGTTTTTTTGTTTCTTTATTATTGATTATGATTTATGAAGTTTCTAACTTGTTTAATTTTTATTCTCTACATTTTAGCTAGTCTTAATTAGTTTTTAGTGATTCATATGTGTTAAGTTTAGCTGGCTATAATGTTAATCCAAAGCTCCATTAAAAGTGAACATGATACTAGGCATGTAGCAAAGCGAAAACGACCGAGAATATCTGTCTTATAAGATACGTACTCTGTCTAATATTCAGTAGACCTGCAAAGCAAAATACTGTATCGTTAATACTAAAGTACAATGTAAAGAGGCAAGAGTAACGGACTGGATTGTACAGAGTGAAGAGAATATAATAGATATGTTCTCAAGCGAATTGCCAAAGCTGATATAACGCACTGCATACGAATTGGAACCGAATTAGTCGAATTCCCTATTTCGAGGAATGTTTTTTTTTTCAAGTATTAAACAATGATTAAACAGTACGTCCAGTTCAAATTTTTGAATGCATCTTAACATAAATGCTCGCATGCATGAGCGCGCGCACACACACGCACACACACACACACACACATGAACAAAATGTCTCTAATTACTAAAATCGCATTAAGACTGTAAACTGAAAACTGAATAACCATGTGAATAGATTCCACAGCACCCTAGATTTCACAGCTCCTGATCAGTTATTGATCTACACTGGTTGAAAAGATGTCAATTCGAACCATACTGTAAGGAACAAACAACCATGATGCCCACCTTAATAAGATGTTGGACCTCCTTTCACTGCAATGATTGCGGCTGTCCTATGGTACATGCTTCTGAATGGGATATTTTGGATAATTTTTCCTGTAGATATGTAATAAGGTACTGGATTTTTGTAAAGAGGGCATCCTTTGACCTCTCCCCATGCTCCAGTTCATTCCGCATATGTTCAATAGGGATCAGGGCTCTGTGGAAGCTAGTCAAGTGTGATGACGTTCATGTACTCAGACCACACAGTTACAACAGCAGCAGCATTATGGCACGGTGTATTATCTCGCTGAAAGAGGCAATGGTCAGTTATGTAGAAACATCACAAAGTAGAAAGCATTGCATTGCCAAGAATGTTCAGATACCTCTCGGAGTTCAATGTTCGTGGCACCACAAACAGAGGTCCGAGGCCAAACCAGGAAAAACTGCGCCATACCATCACACCGACACCTCCGAACTGCATAACTGAGTTTATGCACTCTGGTAAGAGACATTCAGTGGGCATCCGCTACACTCACACCTGCCCACCAGCTCTGTAGAGTGTTGGCATGATTCGTTGCACCATAACAAAGCTTTTTAAGATTCCATGTGCCACTGAATGAGCTCTTTGAACCACTGACGACGACGCTGCATGTTGGTTCGGGTAATATGGGACTTGCATATTGCATGAGTTGGAAGGGGAGGGGGTCACAAAACCCTAGCTAAGAGGATGAAATGCATTGTGTAGAGAAGTGCAGAAACAAATTAATGCTGGCAAAATTTGAAGTTTATTAGTCACCAGTTTTTTTTACTTGAGTTCTACTGCGGTGTTAAGAGTCATCTCACTCACACACACACGCACACACACACACACACACACACGCACACACACACACACACACACACACACACACACACACACACACACACACACACACACACACACACACACACACACACACACACACACACACACACACACACACACACACACACACACACACACACACGTCTCTAATTCATGCCCGGAACTTCGCATTCAACATTTCGGCCTATGAATGGCGGATTTTACATATTATCCTTCGTAGTACCCAGCGGTCATGTTCGGTGAATGTGGTGGGTTGTCCACTGCAGGTAGTTCTTGCAGGGTGACTATCTGCGTTTCCATCTCCGTATGGTATGTAGCACTGATTGTTGATCTGGGATGGAACAATTTGTCAACAGCTTGCCAAACAGATAAGCCTTCATCATGGCATTCTCTCAAAACGCCTCTTTCGAACTTCTTCAGTTCTCTTCTTGCAGCCATTTCACTCAAACCCAGTTTGCACCGACTTGGGAGTATCATATTCTCCAATTTATACCGGCTACAAACATGACTCGTTTACATGGCATGATGCACCTTGCCATAGGGGGGTGTTCGTTGACTTCTTTCCAAGTAGTGTATCTGAAATCACTATATCTTTTTTCTTGTGTGTGTGTGTGTGTGTGTGTGTGTGTGTGTGTGTGTGTGTGTGTGTGTGTGTGTGTGTGTGTGTGTGTGTGTGTGTGTGTGTGTGTGTGTGTTACTTGCCACTTATATTGATTAGTGTGGGGAATCAAGTCATTTCTTATGGTAAGGCGATAACTTAGAGAACAGTGCTTCAATCGACCAAAAATTTGAGATGTCAGACGTAAACATCGTTATTATTATTATTACGTAACGCCTCCAGGGAGTCCAAAGACTCATCGGAGAGGGTACCTACTGTACAGCTCTCTGTCTCCACCAGTCAGTTCACCATCTACAACTAGCTGCAGCTACCATCATCATCTAGACCAATGTCACTTACCCCCCCCCCCCCACACACACACCACCACCACTAGTATTTTCACAGACAATCACAAACATCCATGCCCTTGGCAGGATTCGAACCGGCAGCCTTTTTGGCTGGAGAGCGGATACGCCAACCACTCGACCAACCAGGCTGGCTTTAATGAAACTGCATAATGCATAACAAACAGAAAAATAAAGATTATATAAACCATTGTACTTGGTAATTTCACCAAAGTAATACTGAAGTACATAACGTGACACTTCCAAGGAGTTCAAAGACTCATCGAGGGAGGGCACCCACTCTACAACTCTCCATCTCCACCACTTAATCTACCAAGTACATCGAACCGCAACTACCGTCATCATCTACACCAATGCCATTTACTGCCCACCACCACTAGCGTTTTCACAGACAATAACAAACATCCATACCTATGGTAGGATTCTACCCTGCAGCCTTTTGGCTGGAGAGCGGATACACTAACCACTCGAAAACCAGGCCAAATCTAACATCGAAATTCCTCTCTTACCATTCCACTGTGGAAAGCAGTGGACAGAAAATGGGTAATGAAGTAGAATATATAAATAGTATATTTGTAGCGCTGCAGTAACCATTCGCCGTGTAACGTCAGACAGCCAGAATCTAACTCGATATAGGTCCAATTCTAGTTGACAACTACAGGAACTTTTCTTGAACTTTTTTTCCAGTTATTTTCGGAGTTAGTCGATTTCTGCGCAAGTAAATAGGCTATCAGCTAGGGTTGAGGTGAGATGGTAGCAGCTATCTGCTGTTCTCTCTCTCTCTAAATAGTATCTATCCAGGGGTGTAGTCCTAAAAGAAATAGTGCCAGGGGTCTACCTTGGAAACAAAAATCCAGAGCACGAAGTGCGGCATTATTATTATTATTATTATTATTATTATTATTGCGACGGCCATATGATAGAGAGATTGTCTTGTTTTCTGAAACGAAAATGACAGTCAAGAGTGGCAAGCTGCTATTTTTTGACCGAACGCTGGAAATGCATTATAATTCTCATTATTATAATTCTTATAATTTATTATAATGAATTTAAAGCTTTTCATAGTACCAGGGCGTCACCCTGGCTCCACTACACCCCTGTATATATTAATAAGTTTGCGATTACGACTATAGGTAGAGTCAGGCTCTAAGTTTCTTCAAGTTTCTTAGTACTAAAGAGTTCAACTAGCCTCTTTTTTGAGAATAAAATAAACGTTAGAGGGATGTTTTTTAAATTTTATTCGTCATAGACAAGGCCGCTCTTTGCACAGGCTCACGACGCTCTAGCTGAGGGCTCTGAAAAATTAGGCCCAATTTAAGAGCCCCAAACAATGAGGTGGGGGGGGGGCGGAACACTATCGCCTTGGGCTCCGCTCGCCTCGTGAAAAGTGTTAAGTAGGTTCTGGTACTAGAACGCTCTCTGGATCGAGAGATAACAATAAAAACAAAAGGAGTGGGGGGGCTACTAAATGAATGCTCCCAGATCTAGTACATTGCTGAGACTGACCCTTTTTTTAATCTTTATTTAAGGACCGTTTCGTCAAACATCAAATGCATCAATAAACTTAAGGTAATTAAAATAAATTATTGCTGCATTCTGTGCGTGTCTGAATTATTTTGCCTTTATTTTGCTGCAACCATGATCATATCTCAACCATTCTAGTTATGGCGCTAGATCTCTATAGATATTTTGCTGCCATATAGAGCCAAGTTTAGGAGATGGAAATGGGGAACTTCCTTCAGGTTATTTAAAAATTAATTTAATAAAATAAAAAATAGTAGTTGTTAAAATACTAATTAAAAAGGTACAAATATGAAAAAATAATAAATCAACTAACACCCTTTATTCTTCTATAGGAAGTAGGGGAGGCTGTAAATTTTCTTTTAGTGTTCAAATAATCTTTGTTTAAGCAAACCTTGAAAAGTCATATTCCAAAATAAATATTTAATAATGATTTAACTTATTATTAGGATTAATTATTAATATTAATTCATAGTATTTCATTTATATTATCTTCTTGCAGATATCCTCCTTACACTCGTTAGCAGGTAACATGGTCAGTTTAAATAAAGATCCAAACTTTGGCTTGCTGTTTGACATAGATGGGGTTCTTTTGCGAGGACGTAGTGTTATACCTTCAGCTGTTGAGGCTTTTAAAAAACTAGTAGATTCCAGTACACAGTTTCGCATTCCAACTGCTTTTGTTACAAATGCTGGAAATAAAAAGCGCAACGAGAAAGCCCAGCAATTAACAGACTTGCTTGGAGTTAAGGTAAGAAATATTCATGTACTCATTCATTTCCACCTAACATAGTATAATTTCCTAATGAATAAGAAATTCATTCATTCTCAGCTGCTTTGAAATTCACACGATATCGAGTTTTTGGATATGTGATCATTGTTATCATATTATTACTATCACTATAATTCAAGCAACTCATCATGAGAGGTCCAATCCAACCCAACAAAGTTAATCATACCAATATCTTAAAATTATTCATTATCTGCATATTCACCTCCAGGGTCTCTGGGAGGGCAGGAGGTTCATCTTATCTGGGCCCAGGGTCAGAAAGGGGGCACAGGAGAATAAAATCAGTGACTAATGGAGAAGATAAGGGGTTCAAAAGAAACTTCGTACCCCCCTGATAAAATTACTCTCGAGGGGGGGGGGGTTGTGCTCACCTCCTTCCATGCAGAATATTAATATGCAGTACATAAAAATTTTTCTATTTAACTCATTATTCTTGTACTAATTGGACGTTTTTCTGTAATGTCTCCATGGCATTGGTCATGATGAGACAACTCATCCCATACCCACCTTTCATAATTGGAAAGACTTTTGTCAAAAACTTATTTAGGCCTTTTCAACTTAGGCTGAGTTAACAAATTTCATACGAAAGCCAAGAGTGTTTTTTTTTATTATTTTATTTTATTTTTTATTGTAATAGACAAATTGGCTCAAAAGTATGCAGAGTTGACAGCCATAAACAGCGATGCCTCATATTGCATTTTCTGCAACACTAATTCAAACAGTCCACTCCAGTTTTTGTTAATGTTTTGATGAACATTTTTCTAGGAAATGTCTTTGCAATTTTGGGATAAGTTTTTGTCTCAAACTATGGCCATTTATCTATGTTTAAAGTAAGATATATTCTGCTGTTTATTCCTGCCATGAGGCTTTTGACCTAATATCTTGCCAGGAAATTAGTTTACTACTTTCCATATATCAACTGACTGAAACAAATGCATAGGGACCAAAGAATTGTTTGTTACAGTGGAGACTTTGCTACTGTGAACTTTCTTTAGGCTATCACAGTTATAGCTATAGCAGTTTTGTTATAGTGAGGATTACTGGGATCTGTTCAAAACTTTTCCATTTTATCTGTTAAAGTAATACATTACTCTGCTGGGTTATTAACATATTTAGTCAAATTAATGTTTTATATGAATGTCCAAGTTTGAGTTTAATGAAACTTGGAAGTATGTATTTATCCTATCACAAAATTTTATTTAGTTTCAAGATTTTTGGTTTTAACAGAATAATGATGAGATGAAGATTAGCCGAGAGATTTCAAGTTTGTGCATAAATTATTCCATTAAATTTAGAAAGAAATGAAGTGAGAGCAAAAGGGTGGTAATTTGATGGTAAAGATTTCTCTCTCTTCTTAGAAATAGGATTGAATATGGGCTAATTTCCAAGTTAAAGAATAGCTACAAATGGAACAGGATAGAGTGATTGTCTCACGAAGGAGATCTATTTTGGAGTTCAAATTTCAGAACAGCCAAAGAAATGTCATCAGGACTATGAGACATTTTGATATACAGGTTAGTCAAAATTCTTCTAAACCTCTTTATGACAAAAAAAATCACGGTAGCCATTGAAAGTGATGTATTTGTATAGCCTACGCAGATTTTTTTTTTTAATATCAGCAAAGTAGGAGTTGGAGGAAACATAAAAATCCAGAAGGTTGTCTTCCTTGTTGCAGTAGAATCATCTGTTTTTCCCATCTTCTTTTACCTATAAGTTCTAGTGACCTGTTATGATCCTATAAACCCTAGCTTCTTATAAATTTAATTTTGGTAAGGACAGAATTAATCCTATCTCTGTAAATACTTTGTTTGTCAGTGAATGCATAATCTGGCCAGAGTGGTTTTCTTCCTGTAAAAAACAGTTTCCAAGATGGAGAACCTTACAATATCAGCTACCCAACCTTCAGTTGAAAAGCCCTTTTAAATGTTCTAAATGAGATTTTCTACCACAGTTCTTTTCAGCTAATTGTTGGTTTCAAAGATATTTGTCACTGCTCCATACCACAGAGATAGTATATGTATACTAAATAACTTCTCAGATTAATGGCTGAAAGCAGAACAATGAATTTTTCATTCTTATTTTCACTTCTTTTGGGAAACAAACTTTTGTATTTATTGTTTGTTTCTTCATTTTAATTTGCATAAAAGGTTAACAGTTTCTTCATTTGGTAATTTTTTGTTATGGTTTCTTTAATATTTGTTACTTAATTATTTAACCTTGTCATTATATACTTTTAGATTACTGAAGATCAGGTCATTATGTCTCATAGTCCATTACGCATGTTCAAACAGTTTCATCACAAACATTGTCTTATATCAGGACAAGGACCAATAGAAGATATTGCAAAAGGGTAAATATATATTATACAGTTAAAATTACTAAATATAAGTTTGTATCACTGCTCATATAACTCTAGGTTGGAGTAATTGCAGAGAAACACAGAAAATATATATAAACAGAAAAAAAAAAAAAAAAAAAAATATATATATATATATATATAATTTTCCTTTTACCCTCTTTTACCTTGCGGTGTCGAGGATTTGTTAATCATCTGACCTCAAACCGTTCACAGGATAAGGTGGTCAGCCCTATGCTCGGTGTATTCTGTGTCTATAGTGTTGAGTTCTCAAGGCCGGTTTGCCTGCTTTGTGGGATGAAAAACCCCAGGATAGACTAAGGGAAAAAACCCTACTGTCCACGCCCAAGACTGGCTAACGTGGCTATGGTTGAGGAAGATCCTTCAACTCCTCACGTCACTGACGGGAATCGAACCTAGGACATTCCTTCCCCAGGCATATGGTTGCAAAGCGCACAGCCACTAGGCTAACCATACAGACAAAAAAAAAAAAATAAAAATACACACACACACACACACACACACACACACACACACACACACACACACACACACACACATATATATATATAAAACAGATACATATATAAACAGAAAAAAACAACAACAGAAAATGGTTACAAATGATGGAATGCTAAGCATACACTTGGTGGGGAAACTTTAAAGGAGATGAAAGATGTGGGAATGATAATATGCAAGCATTTGCCAGTTACTAGTTTAACATCAGTTGCAGAGGTAACTGTTTAGGAGTATGAACTAAATATAAAGTTGCTAATAAGTGACAGATGATAGTGATTTAGTTTACCACTTAAAATTAATAAAAATCAACAAGATTAATTGTATACTTCAAATGCACATAAGTAAGAAAAAAAATGAATTTGCATTCCAAATACTTTTGCATATTTAGCTTCCTTACATGTAATAACAATATATATATTATTATTATTATTAACATCTGACCTCAGTGGAGAGTCAGTGACTCATCATGGGAGATATACACTATCACTCACGATGCTCATCCAACCATGCCTTAAACTGATTCAATGTATCTACATTCACAACACACTCAGGCAATGCATTCCACTCAGCCACTCTCCATGCAAAGAACCTGCTCCTCATTCCTCTGCTCACACTCTCCTTATACAGTTTCCAGCAATGGCCTACCCCACCATCTACCATTCTAGTTCTACCTCCCCTCCACCATTCTTTTAAAAATATCTTCCATGTCAATGTGATAACAACCCCTGACTAGCTTGTATGTCTCATACATCCCCCCCTGCTCTTGTAAATCCTTCTATTCATGAGGCTTTGCAAGGGTTCTGAGAAGATTAACCTTTGTGAATCTTTTTAACATATCCTCATCACCATGAAAACCCAGTGACCAAATCTGCACACAATAATCCTCCACTACAATAATGTGGTGGAGGACAAGGACCTAAAATTGAGTTGCCACATTTCACAGGTTCTGAAAACATTACATCACGTAATGGCAATAATGTGGAGGACCCCGACATGCAGAAATAAAGAGGTTATGATGCCTTTGTATATGGCCTTAATCATATGGATTATTGTGCACAGATTTGGTCACAGGGTTTTCATGGTGATGAGGATATGTTAAAAAGGGTTAAAAAGATTCACAAAGGTGAATCTTCTCAGAACCATTGCAAAGCCTCATGAATGGAGGATTTGCAAGGGAGGAGGGTATGAGACATACAAGCTAGTCAGGGGTTGTTATCACGTTTACATGGAAGATATTTTTATCAGAATGGCAGAGGGGAGGTAGAACTAGAATGGTAGATGGGGGGGGGGATAGGCCATTGCTGGAAACTGTATAAGGAAAGTGTGAGCAGAGGAATGAGGAGCAGGTTCTTTACGTGGAGGTGGTTGAGTGGAATGCATTGCCTGAGTGTGTTGTGCATTTGAATCAGTTTAAGGCATGGTTGGATGAACATTGTGAGTGATAGTGTGTATCTCCCATGATGAGTCTCTGACTCTCCACTGAGGTCAGATGTTAATAATAATAATAATAATATATATATATATGTATATATTACATGTAAGGCAGCTAAATATGCAAAAGTATTTGGAGTGCAAATTCGTTATTTTTTCTTACTTATATGCATTTGAAGTATACAGTTAATTTTCTTGATTTTTTAGGATTTTATTTCTCTTTTTTATTTTTATTTTTTTTTATTAATCTTTGATTTTATAGGAGAGATTGACTTCTATTTGGGTTTATATGGGTCAAATTTATTTCAAAGTAAGTTAGAAAATACCGATAAGTTTTGCCACTTTAGCTGTTTGGCTTCGTCAGATTAAAAATTATATGTAAGACAACTTAAATATTCTGCTCCCGAAAAATACAGAATAGAAACCAAGACAAAACAAAACAAAACCTAAATAGAAACCAAGGATTAATTCTGCCTGAGATTTGGAAGACCCTCACAAGATCTTTAAACATGCCAGAATTAAATCTTGCTGCCAATTGCTTGCCGCCAAGACAGAACGTTCCTACATAACAAGTGAGATCATACATGCTCCATGCGTGTGATGTACGCTTTCTTTTGCTTTTTGTAAGAATACAATTGTATTCGGTTCTTCCTTCATTTATAGTTTTTAGTGTAACAGTTTTAGTGTTTGAGTTGTCTTACATATATTTTTTACCCTGACGAAGCCAAACAGCTAAAGTTGGCGAAACTTGTCGGTATTTTCTAACTTAGTTTGAAATAAATTTGATCTATATAAACCCAAATAGAAGTCAATCTCTCCTATAGTTTTTGTGGTCAAAAATAACCTTTTTATCTTGTTGATTTTTATTAATTTCAAGTGCTAGACTAAATCACTATCATCTGTCACTCATTAGCAACTTTATATTTAGTTCATACTCCTAAACAGTTACCTCTGCAACTGATGTTAAATTAATAACTGGCAAATGCTTGCTTATTATTATTTACAATATGATAAATGTAACTGAGATGACTGGTTTGGAATAAGAGTTGAATACTAAGAGACCAGATACCATGTGGTTTACTGTATTAGCATATCACATATATCTTCTTCTTCATGCCTAAAGTGTTCATGGTTATTTTAAATATGAAAATACTGATTTATTTTCTTTTCTTTTCTTTTAATTCTTTTATTATAATAAAATTGTAGCTATTTACAGTATTTCTTGTTTCATCTCAATTTGGCTGTTGTCTTTCTAATTTCTTATACAGACATTTAGGAAACTAATCAGAAGAGTAGCAAAATTGCTGCTTAATGCTGCATTGTGAACTCCAGTTGAAAATCGAAATTATTTTATGTAAATAAAGATACTGAAATTTCAAAAATAAAATAATAATAATAATAACGCAACGACATGCAGTTCAAATACCATTCTCTGACAGCTGTTGTAAAGACTTTCAAAAAATATACTTATGAATGTTTTTTTAAAATGCATATATATATACAGGGTGTTCGGGATAAATTTGACATATTTATAATTAATTATATTTTTCCGTAAGTTACATGTATTAACACACACTTCTCTTCATTTAAAAGTTTGGACCCTTCTTCATTCATATACAAGATGTCAGAAAGGACGGATAGCTGGAACCCACCTGAATCATGGAAGAGAATAACTTGTATCATGATGATTCGTGCCCGCCATCAAAATAAGGATATTACGACTGCTGCCCAATGCTCCCTGAATACAGTAAAAACAATCAGGCATAAACTAGAGACTTGCAATGGTGACTACGAGGATGTAGCAAGAAGAAAGATCCCTAGCAGACGATCTGATTGCGTTCGTACAGCAGAATTCCTCGCAAATCTGCAGGAACAGGTGTTGAAGAACCCTGGCATTGGAATTCGGGCTTTGTTCGTGGAGTTGCTAACTGTAGTCAAGCCCTGGATAACAAGGGTAGCCAATGGTAGGCAGTATGTATGGCAGCAGGATTCGGCCCCTTGCCACACCTCTGGGAAAAGTCAAAAATGGTTGTCTGAAAATTTCTACGACTTCACCAGTCCAAATGTTTGGCCTCCAAACTCCCCAGACCTTAACCCCATGGATTATTTTGTATGGGGCGCAGTTGAAAAAGACACCAATCGCACTTCCAGTAATACAAAAGCCCAGTTAATGGATAAAATTAAAACAGTTTTTGCGGCCCTTCCCAGGGAGACTGTAGCATCAGCTTGTTCGAGGTTCCGAAGCAGAATTGAAGCTGTGATCGATGCTAATGGTGGTTATTTTGAGTAAATCATGTTGATAGTATTGTAATTAACTCTGCCTGTAATGTTTTTTTTGTCAATTCATTAAATTTAATAGATACAAAGAAGATTTTCTTTTTCCTTACGAAACTGTCAAATTTATCCCGAACACCCTGTATATATATATATATCAGCAAAAGATGCACACATAATACCATATTGTTGTTAAAGCAGCTGTAAAAAGAATTAAAATTATTATTATATTATGGACCCTCTGTGGGGTTATACAATCAAAGCTTTTCAGCTCTTGAAAGCTTGTATGTGGGTTTTACAAACATCCATGCCTCACTCAGGATTTGAACCTGTGCCCATCAGGTGGAATCTGCAAGAGTCTGAAGACATCTTCTGCATTAAATGATGCACACAGACTACTGATTTTACCAATTACCCTCCCAGGTTGGCAAAAACACTTACTGTCCGCAAGAGGACTTGAACTTGCAGTCTTCTGATTCTAAGTCAGAAGCCTTATCCAGTTGGATATACCTTTTGTGAAAAAATGTAAATTTTGTAGAATAACTTCTTAGATTCTTTTTTTTACACTTACATGTCCATAATATTTCTCTGTCTCATTAGCATTGTCAGAGGAACAGGAACATTTGTTATCTATTAAATTATATGTAATAACTTGGATTAGAAGGCAGAAGGAAATTAAAGTTAAATAAGAGTTAAATTATTATTTAACTCTTATCTTTCATTAGTGAGCCTTTGTTGCTTACTTATTACTAATATACTGTTTGGTTGGAAAGACCTGGGTTAAAGTTCTTCCTGTCTAGGATACAAAGAATCTATATTATAAGAGCTTTTCAATTGAAAGTGAGTTTGTCTCATATGAAGGTAGGGTTTCCTCCTTTTCAAAAATTGTGTTTTTTTTATCCTGTCAAAGGGAAACTGTCCCCCCACACAATTAACAGGTGTAATACTCAGTTCCCATTGCCTCATGTGTTTATAAATTCTTCTTCAAATCACATGCTTTTTCAGCCAAGCAGTTCTGCTACCTTCACTTAAACTTTCTAATATTATATTGAAAGGATGTTATAATTATGAAGGTTGAAAATTTGAGTTATTATTATGACTAACATTTTCATATTTATTTTTACATTTGATTTCAGTCTTGGCTTCACTAAAGTAACAACGGTGGATCAATTTAGGCATTGTTTTCCTCTATTAGATGCAGTTGACCAAAAAAGAAGAACCAATGTGGTGAGTTTTAATTTTTAAAAAAATTTTTTTTTATGAATTATTCCTAAAAAGTATGTTCAATACTTTTTCAAGATACTTAGTGTTAAGAATATGGCAATATGTCTAACTTGATTAGTCACTACATTTAGTTTTTGTGGGACAGTTTTCAATGCAAAGAATGCAAATTTTTAAATTAAAAAATAATAATAAAAATTAAATACGGTAATATTTTATTTTTATAAAAAATTTCTCAGTGTTGAAATTGATAAAATGTATAATAAAATTCATAATTTTGCATTCATTTATTGCAGCCATGTGCATTTGAAGAATATTTCCCAAGAATAGAAGGTATGTGTTCTATTCTTTATAATTTAACCATCCTGATTATCTTATTTTATATAATAAACGTAGACTAATATTTAGATTTTTGAATGCATCAAGAAATCATGATTATTACTCTATCAGATAATATTAATCAGTAATCATTATAATTCCCAGTTGTTCCCACATGTCATACTGACCAAGAGGATAGCATATTTGCTTTCCAACCAAAGAATGGGTTCAAATCCTACTTGGACATGAATGTTTGTGAATATCTCAAGGGGGTAAATAATTTCACCTAGAACCAAGTTTCTAGATTTTCCCCACACACGGTGCTAACTTAGCCCACACATGGTGCTAATATCAGTGTACTAATGTTTACAACCGTTCATTGGCAGGATTAACAAAAAACATGTACTGTCATTACCAGCCACAAAAGGTTGTTAACCTGTAGCACATGCAGCACTGTAAGTGAGTTAAGGGTTTCATAATCTTGGAACCCTGCTCAAAAGATCAAATAGAACTTTTCAAGTCACTTTAGCACTCTAGAAAATGAGGTGGTAGACTTGCACCAACTAACAAAAATTGTCTACCACTAAAAGGCATTCACAAACATCCATGTCTTAGTGGGATTTGTGGCCATAGTTTTTTGGTTGCAGAGGCAAGATTCTTGTTTTCTTTTTGGCATATATTATCAACAAGCATAACATGCTGTTATTATAATTACAGCTATTATAGCCTATTTTTGTTTAGGAGTGTCCCTTATTTTAAATACATTGGCTATTATTACTCAAAAAAAAGGGGGGGGGGTATATATATTTTAGGGCATTATGGGTGAGTATAGAAGGCAATTATAGCAGAATAAAAGAGGTGGAAAAATTTTGAAAAAAACCTGTTTTGATTCCAGGATGTCTTCCAATTTCATGATCCTGCTGAAGGTTGTTTATAAAGAAGGGGGGAAGGAAGGAAGAAGGGAGCGTGGGGGTGTGTTTTGACATGGGAAAATAAATTTGGAAACCCAGGTTATATATTAATAATATATATATAAATATATATATATTATTGTGTTTAGATGCGCATTTTGTGGGGGGGGGGAAGGAGAGAAGGGGAAGGGTTTACTTATGTGGAAACTGGGGCAGGGGAGGGGGTTAACAGGGTGCAGACTGTTTCGGTCGACTGACCATCATTGGAACTTTTTCGGAATGAGTGTAGGGCTATGTCAAGACTGCAAGTTGATTCTGCCAAATAAGGGCATTTGTTGTCGCTAAATGGCTGGAGGCATGACTTAATTTGTAAGTTCTGGATCATCCAACATTCGGAAATTAGGTAGGGGCGGTGAATGTTGACTGAATTTTCATCGCATTTTATGGCGATAGTTTTGGATATTCTAAGCATTGTTTCATTGTCTTGTTTATCTATGATTATGGCCTTGTCGATTTGGGGGATATGTTTCAGTTCAAGGGCATGAGCTGCAATTTCTGTCTTTCCTGTACTCTGTGTTTTATTTTTCTTTTTTATGTTGCGATGTTTTTTTTGTGTTCAGATATTCCGGAATGGGAATATTGTAATATTCCCATTCCAGAACATTAAGTGGAACATTATAATAATAGTGTTTAAGAGGAGTAGCATGGGAATTTTCCCAGAAACTATACCTAATAACATGCTGTATTTTGAAGAAAATAAAAAATATAAATAAAAACTTTTACAAAGACAAATTGATCGTCTGTCACTGTGCAGACTATTATTTCTGCAAATTCATGAGTTCTATTTTATAGAAATGAACTTTTTTTGACAATAAAATTTCAACATTGTATTATTTTATATACTGGTAAACTAATTCCAATTTCCATTAATCTGAATCAAAAACAGTGTAAAAAAAATCAAGAAAAAATTAGGTCAGATGAGTTGAAAACTGGTTATGATAAAAAAAAAATCAAAAATAGCTTTGTTTGACATCCATGAAAATTAATAAAATATCAATTATTGTTTGCCTAATTAAGTTTGTCTCTAAAGCTATAACAGTTATGAAGTTCTCTCCCCCCTCCCCCTTACATGCACAGAAAGGGGATTTCCCTTAGAATTTGATACATGAATACTGAATGTATGCCCAGTGCTAATACCACTGATTAAAAAATTTTTTTTTTGCAGAAGCTATGTTTAGAACTGTATATGTGCTTTTAATTACATTGTTATCAAATCGTCAATCATCTTCCCATCAGGGCACAACCGAATTTCAGGGGAGAAAAAAAAAATTTTTGCAATTCACAGAATGCTAAATATGTGGAGACTAAAGAGGGTGAGGAAAACAACATCAAAGAATCAGTGTTATTTTTAAGAAATTCCAGTTTTGAATTTTATCCCAGCTCTAAGCAGAACTTACACAGTGATTTTTGTGTCTGTCATTTTGTGATGAAGCTCAGATTGCAACAGACTCAACACATTCACTTTTTACAAGATATTACTCTCTCAATAACATGTGCTGCAAATCTGAAAGAAAGGGTTATTCATCCTTTGTTTCAAAATAGATACATTTAGCTATTCAAAATGATTATAAAACATACATGATATCAAAACTATTTTTTTTTTTACACAGCTGTTATACTATTTGGTGAACCCATAAGGTGGGAAACTAGTCTTCAGTTAATAATTGATGCCTTAGTAACAAATGGTCAGCCTCATAAACCTTTGTCTACTATTCCTTATCCTCACATACCTGTATTAGCCTGCAATATGGACCTTCAGTGGATGGCTGAAGCACGTCTTCCAAGGTAAGTAGAAACCATGAACTGTATGCTAACATTTTCATATGAAGTTGTTCTTTTCATATTAAAACAAGCTTCTGAAATTAAGCAAATTCACTTTCAATAATTTAAAAAAAAAAAAAAAAACTTTGAATGATCTTAATATGGATAACACTTTATAACCAAACTACTAAAGAACAAATGACAGCAACACTTTTGTTCGCTTCAGTAATGGTTTTTAAGAGTGCTCTAACCACTCAACTGGTTATTATGAATGAAATATGACAGTCATCTTAAACTTCCATCCATGTTATTTCAATGAAATCTCAATGATCTTTCAATTTTAGTCATATGTTTTGCATCCATGCTGTGCATGACAGATTTTCTATTATGGCCAATATGGTGGCTAAAGCCTAGTAATAGGTGATCTGTCATAGCCAAGTAATAACTTGGTCTCATAAAAACCTAATCATTGTTATGATAGGGTAAGGAAATCTGTCTGCCTAATCTATTGCCTGTCAGTTGCATATACTCTTTATCCTTTTACTGGAGAGGAAGAAGCTACTGCTTTCACATGGGACGAGATAACTGAGCAGTTTTTATAATCATTCTTTGCAATTCAAATGGGATTTGAACTCATATCTCTGTAAACTAAAGGATTCCATCACTACGAACTGTATACCCAAAGGGTCAAATCATCAGAGAAATTCCATACTAAAATGGATTCTTTTTTAGTAAGGGGAATGGCAAGCATCTAATAAATAGGATGGTAATATCATTCAAGAATGGATTTATAAATGCCATTCTTTGCTTTTATAAAGTGCCTCATGTTCAGGATAGAATTCAAACCCAGATCTTTCTAACTAGAGGACATCACTGACACAGAAACAAAGGCTCTCAGATCACAGTTTATTTATCTGACAACCTTTACTTCTAGAAGAATAATATGTCCATATTACAAGGCATAGATCATTTGGACTTGGTTTCAGGAGTGTGATAGTAACTACATGCTTCCTTGGCCTGTTCCACAGGATCTCACTGGAGTCTATCATTTGTAGCATCTTTAGGAGCAGATGGAACAAAAAATTCATAATAGTATGGTTACTCACACTTTAATCCAGAGTAACTGCAGTTTGCAGTCAAGTCTGTATGGATAAACAACCATGTAGAATACTTTTGGTGCCTGCATTTTGTCCTGATGAACTGAAACTGCTCTGATATTCACCCAATAAACTCCACTTAGTTTATCCAATATACTATAATATATATATATGTATGTTTTATGCTATTGTATAATACTGTATTATATAACAGCATACATATATTATGTTATATATGTATATTGATAGTTTTCTGTCATTAATATTATTTTTGATCACTATCATTTATTTTGATATACTCTCAAATAGTGTACAGGATACTGCATTAGTCTATAACAATTAAGATTCCATTATTACTGTTTATTAGATACTCTTGCCAGGTGTATTTAATTAACCAGTCAATAATATATAAAATTTAAATCCCCTAAAGCCTTTTATTCTCAAAGAGAGCAGGCAGACTACTTAGCCCTAACTGACATTTTGGAAAGTAAAGGACAAGTAGTTTCTGCCTTTGGCCATCAAGATACCCCTGAACCCATAGCTATCAATGAATTTAGAGCATAAAAGGAGAGAATAGCAGAAATTGTCACCATCGTGTGATCCTAACAGGCATATACATGGATTCCACAGAACTGTCATAAACTTTAAAGGCATGGTCTATATGCCAAAGCTAATGAAAAGGTCCCAATAAACACGGGTCCAAAAATCTTGCATTTTTGAGACACCACCCTTTGTAGTGGCAGTATAAAAACTACCAACCTGCAATTCAGTTAGAAGGCAAAATGTTAAGAAATAAGCATAACTCCTTAGGTAACTAGCAAAAGAAACGGTAGGATGAAAATATCTGACAGGTGTTTAAAATGACTACTGTGCCACCTGTGCAGCCATTGAGATGTCTCACTGTTGACAGCCCCTCACTCACTGACTTGAAGTTTAGTAACAGTATCTCATGGCAGCAGCACAGTTTATCTACATTCTCTACTGAAGGGTAGAGTACACTAATGATTTCAAATGACTCTAAAAGTAAATATCCTCAGGATTTAGGTTAGATGATTAAAGAGGCCACTTAATTCATCTACCTCATCCAATCCATCTTTCATGAAGATACTCTCAGCTTCATCTATGAAGTGCACCAGAGCTCTGTCATGTCATGACCTGTATGTTTCTCTTTGATACCAGGGAAACATCATGAAGCAATCATAGACGATATTTTCTACCAAGTTTTGCATGCATTCACAGTACAAAGATCCTCTGAGCCTTTGACTAAACATACAGCTCTATTAATCTGGCTTCAAAGATACCTGCCCATATATTCATGGAAAATTTCTGCTGATGATGTTATCAGAATAACTTCATATGGATTTTGATTGGCCAACATATAATTGTTATGATAATTGAATATTTTTTAGATATCCATTTTAAGTGAAAAGCAAAAAGCACACGAGAGAGAGAGAGAGAGATTATTGGTCCCAAATACACTGTAGAAACTACTGACAAACTAATTAATGATGACTGTCAGGTAAAGGTGCTTGAACCAACTCAACATGTTACTGGCAAAGACAGTCATCATGCAGGGCCCTAATACAACTGCTTGGGAGATGCTCTCTTCCACTGCAATTTTCCATGTGTTAATGCATAGATGTCACTAGATATAGATGTTTTCTCTCTGTGTCCACACTGTGACAGTTCTTCATCCCTCCTTCTTTTTGTGGTGCAGAAACTGTGCCACATTCATAAAAGTGGTGATGAAAACAAGTGAAACATCCAAGAACATGAATGTTCACTAGTCATGCATTCAATGACTAGGACATTTCTCTTGATAAATGCAACATCCTTCATGTGCATTTCTGTTGGCATGTCCATAACAGTGCATATTAGCCAATTCAGTAAACACACTCACTGACAATGCTGACTACTTGCATGTCGCTCCATTGGAACTGCTTCATTAGTTTTGAAGTGTTGACTTCATCTTTAAAGTTTGACAGAGGTGTGAAACCATTGCCCAGTATTATCTGAAACAGTGTGAGTTCTATGCTTGATTTTATTCATTTGCATAGATGAAATGAAAACCTTACTTGCCTCTGTGTGAGACAGCTTGGGAACTAGCTGTAAAAAGGTCTAGAAAAAGTTCCGCTAGTTGATGACTAGCATCACGTCTATAGCGAGCTTTCTTCTGGTGGTCTAGAGTTATGGAAGCAGGTGCCATTTCCAAGGGTATATATTTTAATTATGCTAGTGATGATCACTCCTTTGCATAGCTCCTTTAATTATATCATGGTGTCATGAGTGAAAGAATTTTTCAATGTGAAAAATTTTTATGACTTTTTTGAAGTTGAATTAACTGAATGGTCTCATACAGATTTCACATGTTTTTTTCTTTCTGGAGACTTTTCATCTTGCAAGTCAGAAAATCATCCAGAGAATAAACACAATTGACAAACATATAACACTATGTAGAAAGAATTATTATCCATATTGTCATGATAGACAACCATCATAGACAACCAACAACCAAAGCTATCATATATGATGATAGCTTTCTATTAATAATTATCCTCCAAACCAGCAGCATCTCCTGATATGTATAGGATGCTATTATACTCCAAACAATGATTTTATTATATTTATTTATAATATCTACAGTTGGATGTTTCATGTTGTCTAAGTCTATACTAACTGCATCAATGCATTTTAATTTTGAACTTTGTGTTTGCTTTTTTTTTCTTTACTGTCCATTTTACTTCAAATCTTTCATCTTCTATTCTCTTTAAATGATTATGTCCCCTTCCTCAGATTAGTCTTACACATTCTAAATTATTAATCATGTTATGTTCACTTTTGAAATATTTATTTTTAATATTTTGCTATTCATACCATTTGTTCACTTCCCTAATTTTCCTACTGTAAAATAAGACACTTGAACAGATGAAGAATGTGTTCTACATTCTTCATCTGTCCAAGTGTCTTATTTTTAATTCAACTCTCATGCATTAAAATTTATTACTTTTTTCTTGTCAGTCCTGACATCTGTTCCTCTTCTCTCTCTCTACCAGTACTTTTTTTTTTTAAAAAAAATAAGCAAACCGATGTATTAGCATAATATTTCATTACTTTTTACTGTAGAGTTGTCAGATTTGGTTAATAATATCTGATTTTTACTGAAGAAAAGGTGTCAGTCTGTAGACTATAATAATTTTATAAATGTCAATAAGCATTACATCTCGCTTGATTATAAAAGAATTTTGTCATGTATTGTGTTCCTTTTCTGTTTTGATAAAATTATATTTATACTTATAAGTTTGTGAAGTTTATGCTGTATTTTAACTTCCTGTGATTACTAACTGAAAAAAAAAAAAAAAGGTGGGAATATCATGTATCATCATCATCATTTCCGAAAAATACCCTCAAAAGATGTATAGAACCAGTGATTTTCTTTCAAATTAATCTGTAATTTTTCAAGTCTTCAGTACTGTCAGTCAATTAGGCATCAATCTCCCTAAATCTTCATCTTCATCTTCAATTTTTTTTCTTTATCTGTCCATGACTTATTTTTCACGGTATTAACAACACCACAAACACTTTTATCAACAAAGATGTTTTATTAATGCTTATATTTCATTGCAATTATATTGTTTCACTCACTCACTGTCGCGTTTACAAGTGTGTTGTGCTCTGATGATGCTGAGTTGAAAATCAGCAAAATATAAGCATTAATAAAGCATCTTTGTTGATAAAAGTGTTTGTGGTGTTGTTAATACCGTGAAAAACAAGTCATGAATAACCGTCAACACCTAAGCTTATCTGTTATCTTTATCTGTCATCAAACATATGTTTTTCAATTTTTTTCTCTTAGATTTTGTTTAACCCTGCAGAGGTTGCTGTCAAAAAAATTGCAGCGTGTATCTGAGAGAGATATTCATTATTAGTCTGTGCTAAAATGCGATAAAACTTAAAAAAAAAAAAACACTGCAAATATAATACATAATGATTTATTTATTTTCAGTTACAATCTAGAAATTATTGAACAAAGAAACAAAGAAAAATACAACAAGTAAACCAATACTATACTGACATCAGAGTTTGCGGTATCTCTCAGATACAATTTACTATTAATTATCACTTTTGCATTCGACTCTATCATTCTCATCATCGGACTTGAATAACAAAATCACTGAATCTCTTCAACATCTGGTGGATTACCAATCGATATATTTTTCCAGCCATTTTCAAAGTAAATAATAAAAAAAAATTTAAAAAAAAAACCACTAAACCAATACTATGCTGACATCTGAGGTCACGGTATCTCTCAGATACAATTTACTATGAAATATCACACACCTTTACATAACACGTATTAAACCAAAACTGACCACATAAACAGTGTGGAATATCACTCGTAATATATGCATGCGCAGCTACTCGTGACCTCCAAGCTATACACTAGATATGTGTAAGAATATTTATATTAAACAATTTGTTTGTATCTGTCAGATCAGCCGTGACCTCTGCAGGATTAAGTGAATGTATATAATCTTAGATTAGTACCTTAGATCTATGCATGCTTTCTCATATGCAAATACTTCTTTGCTTTCCAATTTTTTTTTATTTTGTGACTCCCACCTACAAAAGTTGTAAAACCTATAATACATTAGTACTATGGATGTGCTAAGTTTTTTTTTTTTTTTTTTTTTTTTTCTATTCTTTTTTTATTTAGCATTTTACATAATCCAGAAACCATGCTCTAGAGACCAAACATGGAATTTTGATCAAGAGTCACTCGGGCCTCCAGTTAGCAGGACAATAGTATCATATCAGACAATGAAATTCATCTCCTGCCATCACAAAGGTTCATGCCCATGGTGTTATTTGAACTATAGCTTGTTGGTTAGAGAGCAAATTTTGCCAACAGGCCATCAATTAAGTCACAAGTCTCTGGGCTCTAGTTTTTCATTTAAGTTTTATTTCTACCCCAACTTTCAGATTCTTAAGTTAAAATTGGATTACACATCATGTATGCTGCTGTTGTTTTGGTCTCCAACAAGAACCATCTTTTCCTTTTTCTTTATATCAACACACACTCTCTCTAATAACTCTTATCACTAATCTTTAATTTCTCTGATCACTGTTGTCCAAATATAAATCTTATATGGTTATTATTTAGAAGCACCTCACCTTTGTTTATCCTCATCTCAGTAAGTCTAGTCATGTTGATGTGATATTTCCTTAATTGCTCTGAAAACTCAGAGGCTTTTCCATTACTTTTCATTGATGACTTTTCACTTTCTCTGGTTTCCTGGTAAAACAGCAAATGCCATGTTCAGCTGAAGAGTGCTCCAGTTACAATACAGTTTATAGGTTTCACAGAATACAATTTGGTTGGCCCAAATCCCAAATTCCTAGTCTCTTTTTGTTTGTTTACTATCTAGGTAGATATCTACTAACTCTAATGGCATCAGGACTAGATTTTTCACTTGGAGAGTAGTGAATGAGTGGAATAGGTTGCCAGAGTCTGTTGTGAGTGCTTAGTCAGAATGTGTTCAAAGAGAAGTATGAAAGGCATTGTCTGATCTCTCATGATGAGTTTTCTGACTCCATGGAGATTTCTGTGCAGTAATAATAATGAGGAATACCATGTGAATGTGAGGATGAGGTTTGGACATTGGATCAGAAATCCTGATCACTTGTCTACATTCCTTACAGGCTATATAAAAATTATCTCCCAGTTATCTAGCTTTGACCATTAAGCAATCCTACACATCTCATCATATAATTCTTTAATGGAAACAAAACCAGATCACTCAATTCTGGATCCAGGGATACATATAAATTTCGGCACTTTATTTCTGTTTAAAACTGTTCTTATGTTTAAAATAATATAGTTCTTAGCACTTATGATCTCCACCCTTATTACAGAGTTTAGACTTCTCAGTTCTTTGTTACTGAAGGAGGAGAGTGGGGTGAAATTTTGCAGTTTTATGTATATATCTTTGGCATATTTCTTAGGCAGATTACCAGCATTTATCAGTTCTCACAAACACTCAAATTTGCTTAGATATTTTATTGCTGCATAATACAGTTATGTCTGTTCTGCACTGAAATACTCATGTGCAGTACAGAAATGTCTGAGAATATCTGTATTATAAATATATCATATATTTCGAATGCTTTTGACAGAAAACATAATTTAGGAAATAGTTTATCTATTAGAATAAATATGAGGAAATTAGACTTATGAGACCACAGAATTACAGTTAAGTGCAGAAAAATTGTTTGGTAGAAGCAGTGAAATTTCTTATTTTATAAATAATTATAACTAAATTTATTATAGAATTTTTTTATCTCAATCTTATTTATTACAGATTTGGGCACGGAGCATTCCTTTTATGTTTAGAAAACTTATATAAAGTAAGTTCATGTTATCTGTTGTGATGTAAATTACAGATAACTCTCACTATATTGAACTCAAAGGAACCAATGAAGTAGTTTGCTATAGTGGATGATTTTCTATAGTAAACTTCTTTTAGAATCACCTTGATATGCTATTGCTTGGAACCTACTGTAATTCCAATAGTTTTTTATTAGAATGAGTGAGTGAGTTCACTACAGTGGTGTTTGCTATAGTGAGAGTTAATTGTATAAGTTATTCTTAAGATATTGTTATGATTATTTGTGGTATTTAAACATATTATTATAGTAGCAGTACATTAGTTAGTAATGCAGGTTATCCTATTAAAAAGAAAAAGTTATTAGATTAGATTTTAATTCTGAAAGGGCAAAACATTAGGAATTTAGCCTTAATATTAAGTACAATTGAAATGATTATTTCATTGGATGAGTGAGTGGTCTTGCAAACAATGATGAACATTTAGTGATAAGCTCTTTGTAATTCTAAATAATTAACTTATTTAAAATGTAAAAAATAAATAATAATGCTTAATAAGTAAAACAAAACAAAATAACCTACTCCTTATTTATTTGAATCACTGTGTGGAATATTTGAATTTAAATAACGAATGCCAGTCATTATTAAAATTATAGCAATATACATTTTTATAATTAAAAATCTAAAATTCATGATTATATTGCTCGCAGTGATTTGTGCTTCAGTTGTTTTAATGCATCTCTAAGAATGAAAACTTATCCCTCTCCATTATGTTCTGTTTCTAAACAAGAAGACAAATCTAATATTCACTAATTACGATATCACTCTTATATCAACACTTTTATAATAAAAATTCCTTAGCAACCAATATTTATTTCCTCTGAAATATGTTAGCTTTTGGAATATAATTAAAAGCAAAACAACATCAACAACAACAAAAAATTAAAATTATGTTTTGAAGTTTTCCAACTGTAAACTTTAAACTTCAATCAACTTTGGACAAGCTGTTGGGATTCAGATTGAAAGAGATGAAAACTTGAAACTTCATTATAATTTATTATAATGAAGAGAAATGTTTTTCTAAGACATATATATTTTTTTATTAAAAAATTAGTAGTGTTTGTTAATGATTTGATTTAGATATTGAAATAAAAATTGTGAATGAATAATTTTCCTTATAAAAATAAAAACATTTAAAAAAACACTTTAAAACTTTGAATCCCATCTTCCAGATTGCAATATCTCATTTTTCTACTTTCAAATATTATGCCTGGGACCTAGGCTATTGGAATAAAAGAAAGACGATTCTTCAATTATACATAAGTAGTCCATTACTCTTCTAAGAGATAATAAATATATACCACAGAAAATTCAAGGATTATAATAAAGCATAATGATGTGAAACAGTTTCTGGATTAATTAGTGGTATGATGTGTTCCCATCTAATCCTCCCCCTCCACACACACACCTCCTCTCTCCTTTCGAGCGATCATAAAGGCCATTGAAAAAAACCTTAGAAATGGAGGGAGAATACACTGTTAAAGGAAGGAATCCAAGATGATAAAGATGACATAAAATTGAAGGTAAAGATATCCTAGATGTTTGATGTAATGATTTTGAAAGATTATTAAATGAAACAAGAAATAACAGAATGGTGGTAGAAAATATTCCAGAGGAGTGCAGTCAGAAGTACATAACAATACTTGAGGTATAAAAGGCCATCGGAAGCATGAAATGTGGAAAGGCTGTTGGCAAAGATGATATTTGACCACAGCTTGCTCAAATATGGAGGTATACAAATTTTACAGTGGCTGTATTGCATAATTCAAGATATGGTCAGAAGTCGAATTCCAGATAATAGTACTTCAACTTTCATTGCACCAATCTATAAAAGATGAAATAAAACTACATGTGAGAATTACAGAAGAATATCTTTACTAATTATTCCAGATAAGATTTATGCAAGCATATTTGAGAATAGGCTAAGAAAAATTAGGAAAGAGAAATTTGGAGAAGAACAAACTGGTTTCCTCTCCAAGTTATTAGGATCAGCTTTTCACTTTAAGACAAGAAATTATGGCAATATTATGGCTTTTATGGCAGCAATTATGGCTAAATTGAATAGCTGTTGTAATAGATATGGTATGAAGGTCAGCAATAAAAAGACAAAGACAATGAAAATAGGCAGAATCATTGAAAATGTCAACTGTGTTGTGAATGGAGAACCTGTGGAACAAGTAAAACATTTCAGCTACTTAGGCACAATTTTTACTGAAGATGGTAAACTAAATATAGAAATAGACAACAGAATCAGCAAAGCTGGTATCGTGGGAAGTCAATTGAATAAATTCATATGGAATAAGAAAGAAATTAGTCGGAACACTAAATTAGCTGAATACAAGACTGTGTTCAAACCAATTTTAACTTATGGATCTGAGAGCTGGGTCAGAAGTAAAACACTTGACCAAAGACTAGAGACCGCAGATATGAGAGTTCTGAGAAAGATTAGAGGCGTGAACAGATGGCATCAATGGCAATATCATATTAAAAATGAGGATATTAGGAAAGAACTTGACATTGTCAGCATCCAGGAATGCGTTAGCAGAACTAATCTCAGATGGTATGGTCACTTAAATAGAATGGGAGAGGAAAGATTAGCAAAACAAGTGTTCTCTGCCAGGTTGGCAGGAAAACGACCCAGAGGAAGACCAAGATATAGGTGGATTGATACGGTACAAAGTGCCTTAGACGATAGAAATATAAGATCTGATAATGTTGGAGTCTTGACAAGTAACAGACTGATTTGGAGGAAAATTGTAGATAGGAAGTTAGTAATGATGTAATTTTTTCATGTAGTACTGTCATATCCTGTACACCCCTTGAGGGTACATGGCAGGAATTTGATGATGATGATGATGATTATGGCAGTATAATAAAGATCTGTATTTAAGTTTCGTAGTTTGGAAAAGGTATATAACAGGATGCCAAGCTATTCAAAACACTACAATTATATGGTGTAAACAGGACACATTATATTGAGCAATGCATAGCCTCTATTTCAGTTGTAAGTCATCAATCAGAATTTAGAGGTGCAGCGAAATGGTTTGATGCAAAATCAGGTGGAAGTTGCACATTCTTTACACTGTTATTCATTATTTATATAAATCATATTATGAAAAGTTGAATTAAACCTGTTATCAAAATTGTATATGTTAATCTCAGTTCTGCAGTTTATGCAGATGATGTTATACTCTTAAATAAACCCAAGACAAGTCTGCAGGATTCCTTAATGAAATTGACTAACTGATGTAATAAATGTTGCAAGAAAATCAGCAGTAAAATGACATAACAAGAACACTACAAACTTCAGCTACATCCTACAAAACCTGTAGCACATATCGGCCATTTAATCACAAATTATAGTGAAGACGACAAATTAAATACAGAAATGGATAACTGAATAAGCAGCACTGGTGAGGTGAAGATTCAAATGAATAAATAATCAAAACTAAACCTATACAAGACGGTGTCCAAATCAGTTTTAACTTATGGATCTGAGAACTGGGTTAGAAATGAAATAATACCATCTATTCACTTCCCTAATTTTTCTCAGAACTCTGTCCTAAAAAAAATTATGCCAGTTAACAGATAGTATTAGTGGCAGAATCATATTAAATATAGAAATTACAAGGTCAAGTTCCTAGAGAAAAATTAGGGGAGTGAATAGATGTTCTGGGAAAAATTAGGGAAGTGAATATTATTATTAAGAGAGACCACCAGGGAGTCGAGGACTTATCGAGGAAGGCTATCATACTTATTCATGAGATCATCACACTCAAAATCCAGTGGCAATCCATTTCAATTATGCACTGCCATATGAGAGAAAATCTAGCCCTCACCCACTTCTTAGTGGCATTCATTCTTATCCTGTATGACCCTTTCAGAAGAAGTTTGTAAGTCTCAATCATATTACCCCTCTTTGTCCTGTTTGCTAGTGTCTGCAGTCTACAAATTCTCCATCTGTCTTCATAATCAGTATTCCACAATCCTGATATCATTTTTAACATTCCGTTGCACTGTCTCTCTACTGTATCAGAATCACAACGGAAACCAGGAGACCAGAACTGTGCACAATAGTCCAGACGAGATCTTATCAAGGCCCTGTAAAGAGGCAAAATGACATTCTTATCTTTACATATGAAAGTTCATTTCGGCATTGCAATTATCTTTTGAATTGTATTTGCAATCTTTGCTACATGGCCCCCCTGAACTTCAACTTTCTATGTACTAAAACTCCATGATCCCTACCCTGATCAGTTTCTTCTAGCATAATCCCACCAACATAATATGATTGGATGTCTAATCACACCAAAATACACTACTTTGCATTTACTGACACTTATTTTCCCATGCCCACAATTTCAGCCTATTCAAATCATTCTGTAAGTATTGCATATCAGCAGCATTCCTGATTACCCTATCTATCTTTGCATCATCAGCAAATATCTGTATGTCACCTGTCAAATCCTTCCCAATATCATTAACATATAGATTGAATAACAGTGGACCAAGGAGTGATTATTGGTACACTACTAATCACCTTAAATCTTACAGACTTATATCCCTCTAATACCACTTTTTGATCTGTCAGTCAGCCATTCTCTTATCCACGCTAATATTTTATGGTCCAAACCCATATTCTCCAATTTATGCAACAGTTTTCCATGCTGTGTAAAATGAATGTAAAATGAATATTATAGAATGTGAGCAAGTTGTAAAACATGACTGTAGCATGTTTTATTCATTGCAAAGTAGAAATTCACTGTCAACCCATTTCTGAAAGTGAGCCCTAGCCAATTTTTCCAAAATCTTCACCACCACTCTTGAGATATTGATTGGTTGATAGCTGGATACATTGGTCTTTGCACCACCCTTGTGCAATTGGATTACCATACATTCTTACCATTCCTGCAGAATCTTCCCTGTTCTGAGACTCATAATAAACAACCTGTCAAAGGAATAGCCAATTCATCTGAATGCTCTTTTAGCACCCATGCTGATATCCTATCAGTCCCTATTGCTGAATTCTTATTCAGTTTGTGCTACAGCTCTAGTACCTTCTTTTAACACACCCAAGTTTCTTCAAGGCCTTGTAAAGAGGCAGAATTTCACCCTTATCCTTTCATGTGAAAAATGTGAATAGATAGTATTAGTAGAAGAATCATATTAAATATAGAAATTACAAGATCAAGTCACCTTGTTAGCATTCAAGTATGTGTAAGCAAAGCTAATCTCATGTAGCATGAGATTAGCTTTGCTTGGTTATTAAAAAAACAGAATGAGAGAGAAGAAAGATTAGCAAAGCAGGTTTCTAGAATTTCCATTCCATATGTATTGGAATGTCAGAAAGAATTGTCTGACTTCTCTACCAAATTAACCTACAAGTTTCTTTTCATCCTTTTCAGAAATTAAATTCCTTACTAGACTTTCTGAAAGATAAATGTCCTCCACTTTCTCATCCTTGAGGTTACAGAATCTCGTGCTCATACAGCCCTTTTGTTATTATGAACAGATGGATTGTTCAGCTGTGATTAATTTAAATGAATCTCAAAATGAATGATATTTTACTTCATGAATCTGATTAAGTCTGGTATTGCCATCCATGCCTTATCTACTAGGCATAGAATTCATTGGAATAAAACCTAGAGTCTTGCACAAAAGTAATTTTTTTACTTGAAAGACTGTATAAACAGTTGCGAAACCCACATTCATGGAGCTGGCCACAACAAGAACAATTGTCTTAAACTTTCCCAATTTTGAGAGGTCATCCTAATTAACACTTCTTATTCCTGCGTATAATGAATTAGTAATTATTATTGAAAATTTATTTTTTTGAATTCTAATACTTACAGATGGAGTTGTATATGACTGACACAAGAAATATGTGATCTATTCTTGTCTTCTCATATATGTATAACATTTTGTTATATAAAATATATAGTGATACAAACAAGTGAATGGTTAAAATGGTTTCCACTCTCTGATTTGATAAAATAATAATAATAATAATAATATTTTATTAAAATAAAAATTAACAGTTGGTTACTGTAACTAAATCTAACTATACTAAATATTAATTCATTAGCAACAAATAAAAAAGTATTTATTGTTGCTTTTGACCTCATCTCTTACCAGTTTTAGCATTAATTTCATTTTTGTCTAATTATTATTATTATTATTATCCCAAGACCTCTTGAAGTCAAAGACTCATCTGAGAAGTCCTTTTATCACACACACACACACACACACAGCTCATCATACCTTGCCTTGAACACATTCAAACTCTTTGCAGACACCACACTCTCAAGGAATTCCAATCATTTACAACTCTGCATGAGAAAAACCTGCCTCTCACTCCCATACTCACAATTTCTTTATATAGTTTTCACGGATGACCTCTGGTGCTCCCCCGCTCTCCCACTATTTTCTGTATAACTTCTCCAGCATTGATCCTATAACAACCCCTTACCAACTTGTAGGTCTCTATCATATCTCCCCTCTTCTTCCTGTCCACCAGACTTTAAATTGCATCTTCTCAATCTTTCCTCATACTCGACATTCCAGAGGACAGAAACTACCTTAGTCAGTGACTTTTGGACCCTTTCCAACATCTCTTCATCCTTCTGAAAACCAGGTGACCAAATCTGGCCACAATAATCCATGTGTGGCCTAATCAAAGCCTTATACAAAGGAATAAGAATCTCCCTACTTCTACAAGTCAGTGTCCTCCGTATTCATTCCCAGAAGCCTTTGTGTTGTCTTCACAATTTTGGCTGTGTGTCCCCTAAATTTCAGATCCTTATCCACTATCACCCCCAGATCTCTTATTTCTTCCACCTCCAACAATATATCCTCACCAAGCATAAATTCTGCATCCCATCTTTGTTTTCCAAATTTTAAAACCTTACATTTTGCAACATTGAACTCACATCTCCATTTCTGTGCCCAATCACTCAATTTATTCAAGTCTTCTTGTAAAGCCATATCTTCACTACTCTTCATGGTTCGTCCCAACTTTGCATCACCTGCAAACAATATCTCCATCCAAATCTTCATCTATATTGTTAATATACAAGTTAAACAGTAATGTCCCCAAAACAGGCCCCCCGAGGTGCTCCACTAGTGACTTTCCTTTTCCTTGATATCGCTCCCCCATACACAACTTGTTTATACCTATCAGATAGCCAGTCTTCAATCCATTTCACTAATCTAATATCTAACCCCATCCACTCCAGTTTGACTATCAATTTATTATGAGCCACTCTATCAAAAGCCTTTGTGAAATCTAAGTATATATTACTGTGTATCCTTCTCCTGCCCTAGGAAACAGTCATGTAATAAGTAAATAGATTACTAAAACATGACCTCCCTTTAGCAAATCCATGCTGTCCATCAAAGATAATACCATTGTTGTCAACCCAACTCTGGATCCTAGTTCTCACAAGCTTCTCCAACAACTTAACCACAACACCTGACACATAGATAGGCCTATAATTTGATGCTTGAGTTCGATCACCTCCTTTATGAAGTGGCACAATCTTGCCCTCCTTCCACTCCTTAGGAACTCGACCGAGTGCAAGACTCGCATTAAACAAATATGTCAAGGCAGGTGTGAATTCCCTGGCACATTCCTTCAGAATACGTGGTGATATATTATCAAGTCCCACAGCCTTATTAACATCTAGTTTACTCAACTCCCATACACCTCTTGCTTACTTACAGTCAGTCTCTCCTCCCCATCATCTACTGCTCTCAATCTCTCCATGTAGTCACATTCACAAGATTGAAAGACCTTTATGAACTGCTCATTAAGTATCTCCACCACATATTCCACAACAGCTGTCTTTATACCATTTTCTCTTATCAATGTCATCCTTCCATAATCATTTTTTCTTTTGTTGGCAACATATTGAAAGAACTCCTTAGGATTCTTTTTGGCTTCATTAGCTAATTGCTGTTCATACCTCTCTTTAGCTACCCTCACCAACCAAGTCACTCTTCTTGCCTGGTCTTTGTAGACCTCATGGAATTGATTATTTCCACTTCTCTTATGCTGCCTCCACAATGCCCTCTTTCTCTGTATCGCATGCTTAATCTCTTTATTCATCCATCTTATACCTACCTTATTTAACCTTCTCACCCTTGGAATACATTTAGACATTGCATCTACTAGATAGTTTTTGAAAATCCCCCAAGGCTGCATTGATCTCTTTTCCACTTAACTCCTCACTCCATGTTACACCCATAAGCTGTCTCCTGAGCTCTTCATAATCACCCCCCCCTCCCTTGTAGTTCCATATATACCCTTTTCTCACAGAGGTCCTCACACTGCTGGCAACCACCCAGGTAATCACCTCATGGTCACTCTCACCAATTAGTGGATGATTTGACACCTCATTTATAATTACATCCTCTGATGAGATGACCAAATCCAAGACCCTCAATCCTCGCTTGCCCTTTGTTACATACTGTCTGAGGTAGTTATCCCTCAAAAACTCAAGAAACTAGTTTTCTTTACTTCCAGTTGCTATCTCAACATTCCAGTCTATATTGCCATAATTAAAATCGCCCATAATGATCACCCTTTTCTTATATGCTTGGCTAATTTGATTATACATTTTCATTATCACCACCATCCACATTACATAGTCTATAACAACATCCAACTAAGTATTTGATTCCATTGACCTCTATATCACACCATACTGCCTCAAAACCACTGGCACTATTTCCCTCTTGCATCTTCTTTACTTTGTATGAACATAACTCTTTCTCTATCATCAATAGAACTCCCCCTCTCTTTTTTCTATTGAAGAAATTCTATGAGGAAAACTATTAGAATGATAACTAATTCACATACTGAAATATAGATTTCAACTTGTAAAATTTTGAAAAGTTTGCATCATTTTATAGGCCCAAAAGAGTCATGAATATATGAGAAAAAAAAAAGTTTCTAGTGGGTAATGCATCTTTTCACATTTTGCAACATTCATGTTTCATCTGACAAAACCAGTATCTTAAAAAAAAAAAAAAAGTGTTCATATGATGCAGATTCATTTAGTTTGAAGCTGATAATTCATATTCCCTTCAGTGAAGTTTGAATGAATGAAATTTTTAGAGGTTGCATTTTTTTTTTTTTTTTTTTTTTTTTTTTTTTTTTTGGGGTGCTTAAGGGTCAAAGCTGTATAACTGAGAGGAGACCTCCACATAGCCTTTAAAGGAATGCGGAGAACCGACCAGGACTTCTGACCTAATTTCCAATCCTCACCTTCTCGTGGTGCACCCTGTTGGGTATCTACTTGGATACTGAACGGACGAGGATGGGCTGGAAATTTGGGATTTAGCCGACCAAATTGTATTCTTATTGGTTAAACCAAAATATAGAATGATGGTACAACATGACAAAATTTCATGCCGGCTGGGGCGTCGCCCGGTTAAACAAGGCCCCCGTTGTTTTCGCCAGGGAACCAGGGCGAACATCGAAAAGTCAGCTACTGGAACAAATCTGAAAATAAACCCCAACTCAACTTCACCAGAGTTAAAGATCGGTACTATCAACGTAAGATGCATGAATGGCAAAGAAATGGAGCTAGCTGAGGAATTAGATAAGTACCAGATCGACATAATAGGGGCGACTGAAACAAAAAAGACCAAAACTGGTGAGATCTTTCTGAGCAATAAATACAGAATGTTATATTCAGGCAATGACAATCAAGGAAAAGGAGTAGCCATAGTATTCAACACAAAATACGAGGCTAATCTTCTTGAATGGCAGTCAGTCTCAAGTAGAGTAATGTGGGCAAATATGAGAATGGGGAACTGGACAATGAGACTTATTTGTGCCTATGGTCCCACAGAAGGTTCTACTAAGGTAGAAGTGGAGGAATTTTTTGAGGCTTTAGAAAAAGCAACTGACACAATGAAAAAGGAAAAGTTGGTCCTTGTTGGGGACCTAATAGCAGAGTAGGAAATGATTGTGAGACATACAAAAATATTTTGGGAAAATTTGGAGAAAAGAGCAAAGCTAATAATAATGGCAAATATCTGTTGGATTTCTGCTCAGGACATGGACTGGTTATTACTAACACCATGTTCCAACATAAAAATGTGCACAAATTCACATGGAGAGAAGAGGCTAGGAATAAGAAAAGTCTCATTGACTATGTTATTGTTGATAGTGATGTTTTCTCCCTGGTGCAGGACACCAGAGTGTACAGAGGATTTGAAATTGGAAGTGATCACTATTTAGACTTGAGCAGGATAAAATTAAATTTCATATTGAAAAGAATAACAAGTAAGAAAGTTTTAAAGCGAATAAAAGTTGAGCAGCTCACAGATGTGAACTGTAGGCTAAAATACACAAAGATTATTGAAGAAAAAATGAAAGAATTTGAGAACAGGAATCAAACCTTGGAGATTCAGTGGCAAACTCTGAAGAAAACATTGATTGATTCTGCCAGAGAGGCATGTGGTGAGGTTATCTGTAAGGATAAAAAAATCAGAACTCCCTGGTGGACACAGGAAGTTAAAGAGGCAATGAAGGAAAAGAAGAAAGCATACCAAAAGTTCCTATCAAATAAGTCAGCTTGTGCTCTTACAGAATATAGAGACAAATACAAGAATGCTAAACACTGTGTAAAACTAGCTAAACAAAAGTCATGGGAGGACTTTGGCAAGAATATAGAAAATAAATATCAAGAAGGTGGCAAAATATTCTGGAGGTTGTTGAAGAAGCTTAAGAATGGAGGAAAGAGTGCTGTAAAAGGAATTAGAGATGATAAAGGTGACATGAAAATGGAAGAAAAAGATATCCTTGAAGTGTGGAGTAATTACTTTGAAAAACTGCTAAATGAAACAAGCAGTAATGACAGCACAGTGGTAAAAAACACTGACAAGGCATGCAGTCAGGAATACATATCCATACTAGAAGTAGAAAAAGCCATCAAAGGCTTGAAATGTGGAAAGGCAGCAGGAGTCGATGATATTCGACCAGAAATGCTGAAGTATGGTGGTATAAGAGTCTTACAGTGGCTGCACTGCATAGTTCAGAAAGCCTGGACAGAGGGACGAATTCCTGATGATTGGAGTAGAGCTCTCATAGTACCCATATATAAAAAGGGAAATAAAACTGCATGTGGGAATTACAGAGGTATTTCCCTACTGAGTGTTCCTGGCAAGATCTATGCAAGTATACTTGAGAAACGGTTGAGAAGAATTGTGGAAGAAAAGCTTGGTGAAGAACAAGCTGGATTCAGGCCAAATAGAGGCTGTCAGGATCAGATCTTCACTTTACGACAAATAGTAGATAAGCATGGGAATATAACAAAGATTTGTATTTAAGTTTTGTCGATCTGGAAAAGGCATATGACAAGGTGCCAAGAGAGAAGCTATTCAATACGCTTCAGTTATATAGTGTCAATGGGGCATTATATCAAGCAATACTTGGTCTTTATTTGAGTTGTAAGTCAGCAGTTAGAATTGAAGGAAGTACAGGAAGATGGTTTAATGTTAAATCTGGTGTGAGACAAGGATGTACATTATCCCCTCTGTTATTCATTATCTATATGGATCACATTATGAAGGAAAGTGGTATTAAACCTGATATCAAAATTGGAGATGTTAATGTCAGCTCTTTGCTTTATGCGGATGATGTTATACTTCTAAATAAATCCGATACATGTCTGCAAGATTCTCTGACTAAATTGAATAGCTGTTGTAATAGATATGGTATGAAGGTCAGCAATAAAAAGACAAAGACAATGAAAATAGGCAGAATCATTGAAAATGTCAACCGTGTTGTGAATGGAGAACCTGTGGAACAAGTAAAACATTTCAGCTATTTAGGCATGATTTTTACTGAAGATGGTAAGTTAAATATGGAAATAGACAGCAGAATCAGCAAAGCTGGTATGGTGGGAAGTCAATTGAATAAATTCATATGGAATAAAAGAGAAATCAGTCGGAACACTAAATTAGCTGTGTACAAGACAGTGTTCAAACCAGTTTTAACTTATGGATCTGAGAGCTGGGTCAGAAGTAAAACACTTGACCAAAGACTAGGGATCACAGATATGAGAGTTCTGAGAAAGATCATAGGTAGGCATGAACAGATGGCATCAATGGCAATATCATATTAAAAACGAGGATATTAGGAAAGAACTTGACATTGGCAGCATCCAGGAATGCGTTAGCAGAGCTAATCTTTGGTGGTATGGTCACTTAAACAGAATAGGCGAGGAAAGATTAGCAAAACAAGTGTTCTCTGCCAGGTTGGCAGCAAAACGACCCAGAGGAAGACCAAGATATAGGTGGATTGATACGGTACAAAATGCTTTAGACGATAGAAATATAAGATCTGATAATGTTGGAGTCTTGACAAGTAACAGACTGATTTGGAGGAAAATTGTAGATAGGAAATTAATAATGATGTGATTTTTTTCATGTAGTACTATCATATCCTGTACACCCCTTGAGGGTACATGGCAGGAATTTGATGATGATGATGATGATGATGCATATTTTTTTCATCAAGAACAAATAAATTGCATATTCATATACCATTTCTCTGTACTTGCTCAAAAAAGATGTTCTTCTGAAAACAAATGCAATTTTCATTTCCTTCTTTGGTTTTTAATTATTATTTTTGCAGAAAAAAATCAAAAGATTGAAATATAAAAATGCAAGTTTATCAGCTTGCAATTTAATCATAGAATATGCTTTTTTACAGATATGAATACAAATATTTCAGAAATATTCAAAATTGAATATTTTGGGCTGTAAGTAAAATTTTAACCTATAAGAATCAATCTGTGCATATATTAAAAAATATAGTAAAACTTGAACTCATATTTTCTTTCAGAAAATTACAGGCAAAGATGTGATATACACATCCCTAGTAGGCAAGCCAAGTGAAATTACCTATCATCATTCTGAATACTGTGTTCAACAACATGCACTAAAAATAGGCATTCAACATCCAATTAGGCATTTATATGCAATTGGGTAAGTGTTTGCAAAAATTAAAAAAAAAAAATTGAACTTTTATCCTTTAAATTGAATTTGAGATATTTCATTCTAATTCAGACTTTTTTAGTCTCCATGATTTCCATCTTAGCAGAGTGGGAGAGAATATTTAAAACTTTTATTGGGAGAAAGTGCAGAGAAAAAAAAAAGGTTATTTCTTTTTTCCATTCAGCATTTACAAGTTGATGTTTTCAGAACATCATCATAACATACTCCAAGTCTTAGACTATTCTATTTATTTAATTGTAGTCAGTGTGGAAATTTCCAACCTAACTTTATACATAACTCAGTGCTAACTCCTGTTTACTGTGCTTTGACACTTTAGTCAGTTTAAATTTAAACAAATGCATATAGTATGTTTTGTATTTTAGAGCAACTCTTATGATGTGTCAAATCAAAATATATGAGAGATGTTTATAGAGATTCTCCTGCTAGTAGGCGTCAGAAATAACACTTACTTCACTATCTGCAAAACTCTATGAGTGACCCTTAAAAAGAATTGTCTGCTTTTGCATTCTTTCTACTCCGAACACGAATACCAAGAGAGATTTAACCATAAAAAAAGTATCTCTTTAGAGAGCATTCTTCACCCATGCTCTTTAGAGCATTCATGCGTAAAATGATACAATGATTCAGCATGCTTTTTTTTTTCTTTCCCACTTATCTCCTGTATCTAGCTCAGGAGCAAATTCTTTAATACTTCATTCTCTCTCTAAATTTCTGATCTGGGATCTGATCTGATTCGGGGAGGGGAATTACCCCTTTGCAAAAAATATATCAAAAATGAAAAATATATTGTGGATTTTTAAATAACGAATATAAGACCTATGTGTACACATTTGTGAAGAACTTCTTTCCGATATAGTTGACTTCAGTATACGTTACATTTCCACATTGTTTGGTACACTTTACTTACACACATTGAGCAAAGATGTTAAGTACTTTTTCCACCATGACACAAAAGCATTTATTGAAGCATAAAGAAATGGTGTCATATATTTTACCTAGGAAATTATTATTTTATCATCATCATCGAATTCATGATATATACCCTCAATGGGTGTACAAGATATGATAGTACTACATGAAAAATTACATCATTACTAACTTCCTATGTACAATTTTCCTCCAGATCAGTCTGTTACCTGTAAAGTCTCCAACATTATCAGATCTTATATTTCTATTTTCTAAGGCACTTTTTACTGTATCAATCCACGTATATCTTGGTCTTCCTCTGTGTCTTTTCTCTGCCAACCTGGCAGAGAACACTTGTTTTGCTAATCTTTCCTCTCCCATTCTATTTAAGTGACCATACCACCTGAGATTAGCTCTGCTAATGCATTCCTGGATGCTGACAATGTCAAGTGCTTTCCTAATATCCTCGTTTTTAATATGATATTGCCATTGATGCCATCTGTTTGTGCCCCTAATCTTCCTCAGGACTCTCATATCTGCAGTCTCTAGTCTTTGGTCAAGTGTTTTACTTCTGACCCAGCTCTCAGATCCATAAGTTAAAATTGGCTTGAATACTGTCTTGTATACAGCTAATTTAGAGTTTTTGCTAATTTCTTTCTTATTCCATATAAATTTATTCAGTTGACTTCCCACCATTCCACCTTTGTTGATTCTGTTGTCTATTTCCACATTTAATTTACCATCTTCACTGAAAAATGTGGCCAAGTAGCTGAAATGTTTTACTTGTTCTATAGGTTCTCCATTCACAATGCAGTTGATATTTTCAATGTTTCTGCCTATTTTCATTGTCTTTGTTTGTAGTGCTGACCCTCATACCATATCTATTACAACAGTTATTCACTTTAGTCAGTGAATCTTGCAGACTTGTAGCATATTTATTTAGAAGTATAACATCATCTGCATAAAGCAAAGAGCTGATATTAACATCTTCAATTTTGATATCAGGTTTAATACCACTTTCCTTCATAACGTGATCCATACAGATAATGAATAACAGAGGGAATAATGTACATACTTGTCTGACACCAGATTTAACATTAAACCATCTTCCTGTACTACCTTCAATTCTAACTGCTGACTTACAACTCAAATAAAGACTAAGTATTGCTTGATATTAATGCCTCCATTGACACCATGTAACTGTAGCATTTCGAATAGCTGCTCTCTTGGCACCCTGTCATATGCCTTTTCCAGATCTACAAAACTTAAATACAGATCTTTGTTATATTCCCATGATTTCTCAACTCGTAAAGTGAAAATCTGATCCTGACAGCCTCTGTTTGGCCTAAATCCAGCTTGTTCTTCACCAAGCTTTTCTTCCACAATCCTTCTCAACCATTTCTCAAGTATACTTACATGTATCTTACCAGGAACACTCACTAGAGAAATACCTCCTGTAATTCTCACATTCAGTTTTATTTCCCTTTTTATATATGGGTATTATGCGTGCTCTACTCTAATCAAATCTGGAATTCGACCCTCTCTCAGGCCTTCTGAACTATGCAGTGCAGTCACTGTAAGACTTTTATACCTACATACTTGAGCATTTCTGGTCAAATATCATCTACTCCTGCTGCCTTTCCACATTTCAGGCTTTTGATGGCTTTTTCTACTTCAAGTATGGATATGTATTCCTGACTGAATGTCTGGTCAGTATATTTTACCACTGTACTGTCATCACTGCTTGTTTCATTTAGCAGTTTTTCAAAGTAATTACTCCATACTTCCAGTATATCTTTTTCTCCTGTTTTCATTTCTCCTTTATCATCTTTAATTCCTTTTACAGCACCATTTTTGAACTTCTTCAACAGGATATTCTTCCAGAATATCCTGCCACCCTCTTGATATTTATTTTCTATGTTCTTACCAAAGTCCTCCCATGACTTTTGTTTAGCTAGTTTTACACAGTGTGTAGCTTTCTTACATTTGTCTCTGTATTCTCTAAGAGCACAAGCTGACATATTTGCCAGGAACTTTTGATATGCTTTCTTCTTTTCTTTCTCTTTAATTTCCTGTGTTCACCATGGAGTTCTGATTTTTCTATCCTTACAGACAACCTCACCACATGCCTCTCTGGCTGAATCAATCATTGTTTTCTTTAGTGCTTGCCACTGAATCTCCAAGGTTTGGTTCCTGTTCTCAAACTTTTTCATTTTTCTTCAATCATGTTTGTGTATTTTACTCTGTAGTTCAAATCTGAAAGCTGCTCAACTTTTATTCTTTTAAACGTTCTTATATGTTCTTCTTTTCAATATAAAATTCAATTTTATCCTTCTCAAGGCTAAATGGTGATCACTTTCAATTTCAAATCCTCTGTACACTCTGGTGTCCTGCACCATGGAGAAAACATCACTATCAACAATAACATAGTCGATGAGACTTTTCTTATTCCTAGCCTCTTCTCTCCATGTGAATTTGTGCACATTTTTATGTAGGAACATTGTGTTAGTAATAACCAGTCCATGTCCTGAGCAGAAATCCAACAGGTATTTGCCATTATTATTAGCTTTGCTCTTTTCTCCAAATTTTCCCAATATAAATTTGTATGCCTGACGATCATTTCTTACTGTGCTATTTAGATCCCCAACAAGGACCAACTTTTCCTTTTTTATTGTGTCAGTTGCTTTCTCTAAAGCCTCAAAAACTTTCTCCACTTCTACCTTAGTACCTTCTATGGGACCAGGCACATATAAGTCTCATTGTCCAGTTTCCCATTCTCTTAATTGCCCACATCACTCTACTTGAGACTGTCTGCCATTTAAGAAGATTAGACTCGTATTTAATGTTGGATACTATGGCTACTCCTTCTTTTCCTTGATTGTCATTGCCTGAATATAATATTTTGTATTTATTGCTCAGAAAGATCTCACCAGTTTTGGACTTTTTTGTTTCAGTCATCCCTATTATGTCGATCTAGTATTTATCCAATTCCTCAGCTAGCTCTAGTTCTTTGCCATTCAGGCTTCTTATGTTGATAGTACCGATCTTGAACTCTAGTGATGTTGATTTGGGGTGGGTTTTAGGATTTGTTCCATTAGCTGACTTTTCGCTGTTTGCTCTGGTTCCCTGGCAAAAACAACAGGGCCTTGTTTAACTGGGCAACACCTCAGCCAGTATGAAAATCTGTTATATTGTGCCATCATTTTTATTTTGGTTTAAGCCAATAAGAATACAGTTTGGTTGGCTAAATCCCAACTTGCCAGTCCATCCTCATTTGTTCAGTATCTAGATGGATACCTAACAGGGCGCACCACGAAAAGGTGAGGATTGGACATTAGGTCAGAAGCCCTGGTCGGTTCTCCACATTTCTTTAAAGGCTATGTGGATGTCTCCTCTCAGTTATATAGCTTTAACCCTTAAGCACCCCCATTATTTTATCTATTTATTTATTTATTTTTATTATTATTTTTTGAGATATCTCCATGTAGTCAAACATTCATCATGGGAAGCCCATACTAACCATTATTCACACAACATGTATCATACTTCTTTAACACATTCTCTGATGAAACACTCACACCTATTCACTCTCCAAGCAAGAAATTTAGTCTTAACAACCTTCCTAAGCACACTCTAACACAATTTTCATCTATCAACTAGCCTTTGCAACCCACAGACCTCTATCATCATTATCAAGGAAACAGATGACATAAATGATCACTTAATCCGTTCATCCTTACCTCCAGTGTGAATGATGCATTTCACATACAATGTTCTGTTAGTTTATTTGTTTGAAACATCCTAATTAATTTTGAAATATGATATTGGTGAATGCCTTTAATAGTATAGTCAGTAACATCAGTGTTGTTTTGTTGAAAAGAGGTTGGTTTGAATGGCATCTACATCATGAGGAATATTTCAACTGAAGACGGCTTGATTAGTTAAGCATATTAGAATATATAGCCAGGGTTAACTTTCCTATCATTACCAAAAATTATATTTATAAAAAAGTTATGTTACTTGGCCATAAGGACATTGGGACTAAGATATTCAGGAAGATGGATTGGCATTACTATTGTTATTACTATTACTATATTTATTATAAGAGGCCTCCCACTCATTGTAGGTGGTCTATTAATATACATAGCACCTGGTGTATCTCCCCTTGAACTCATTTAGTTGAACATGCACTCACTATTCTCACAGGTCCCACCTGCTAAGAGAGCAATCTAGTGTTTACACTCATACTGATCATTCTTTTGCTTAGCTTTCAAATATGACCATCATTTGCTCCCTCTCTACCTGCCATATATTGAAAAATCTCCCTGCATCTACACTAAAATATCTTATGAACTCGCTTTTTCTAGCAGATCTTCCTTTATTTCATTTAGCTGACAAACTTTGAAGCCCATGTTTCTTCCACATGTCATCATATTGACATTTCACAGGTCTAATATCCTCTTGGTTATCCACCTTTGGATTTAAAAATGAAGAGATGTGGCAAGGATCTATGTGTGAGCAGTGTAGCCCAGATGTGGTCTTATTAAAGCTTCATTAAAAAGAAAAAACGATTTCATTGTTCCTACAAGTTAGTTCACCTCACCATCATAGTTATCTGCTGTGATGACTTCACTCTGTCCATTATCACTCTTAAGTCTTTAGCCTTGTCAACTATTTCGATTAAATTTCCTATTATGTAATGCTCATCTTCCAGTGTCTTCAGTCTCTATGCTTGTATGCGAGCTTGTATGTCTCCACACATCTTTATCGCCTTTCATTTGTATTTTTTATGTAACTCTCCACCACAAAAGGTTATAAACATATAGTTCTTTAGTACCATGGATAGGCTAAGGATGTTTTCTGTTATTTTATTATTAACAGAAAACAGAAAAATTGTGTATGCATATTTTGAATTTTATTTTTTACATAATTCAGTTACCCTGCTCTAGAGACCAAATGTGGAAGTTTTTCAAGCCACTTCAAGTCTGTAATAAGCAGAACAATGGTTTCAAAATGAAATTCATCACCCATCTAAAAATAATCACAAACATCCATATCCATGGCAGTATTTGAACCTGCAATCTGTTGGTTGAGACTAGATACAACTAACCACTCGGCCATGCAAGTAAATGCCTATTATGGCCAAGTCAGTTGATCTCATTTTGATCTTATAAAACTATACAACTTTTTAGTATCCTTCTTATTATTGTGTCAGGCCTCTGTTTATTCCTCTTGCTTTTTGCAATGTTTTCCCTGAGTTTTAATACCCTATTGTTTGCTATCATTTTTGAATCCTGTATCTTTCCATCTTTTGGAATACAACTCCATCATCAGGATTCCAAGCTATAAAACACTGCTCTTAACAATACTGAGCTGCCCACCCCCCCTACACATCTTCTGATATTATCATTCTTTGTAATGCACCCCAACACTTTTATAAACTACTAAATATCTTCGCACTAATCAAAATATCATTAATATGTAACAGTAGTGGCCTTGTGGAATTTTCATTAAGGTGTTAGGTGCTTAAACCCTATCAAGTCACCTATTTAGATCATTTATTTGTTATGTATTCTCAATATCTTTTGAATATCTTTCACACTTAATTAAATGTAAAAGTGCCATTTTATGTTGAATATAAATTGATAGATTACATTACTGGGACTGATTTAGTATGAAGGAAGCTGTTGTGCTTATCACATAAAGGGATGTTAATTTAACTGGATTTAGATTTAAAACATTCTTAAAATGCTGTATTAATATAGAAAAGAATTCATTAATTATAAAAAGTGCAGTTTGAATGAGGAAAAAAAAAACTCTTTTTTTTTCAGTGATAATATAAACACAGATATTTATGGAGCAAATCTGTATAATCGCTATGTTCAGAAACGTGCAAAACTGCATCAGAAAAAAGAAGTAGTCGCACATGTTGCTGGAGGTGCCAACCGATCAAGGACTAGTGTCATAACAAATGAGGATGTGACTATTCAGGTAAGGTTTGCTCTATATCTCAAAAAAAAAAAAAAAAAAAAAGAAAAAGAAAAGCGTGATAAATCAATAACATAAATAATTTGAACATACAATATTCAGTATAGAGGAGTAAGCACAGATATAGTACAGCAATGCAATTCCATACAGAAGAGAATCAGTACAGAGGAATAACTTTTCAGCGATTTTGTATGTTTTGTGAAAAACTTATGTGAAAATTATTTGCATTTGTACAGAAAGTGCATATTATACTTTCTGTACTTTTTTCTGTCATATTTTACTTTTTTTATAGACAATTTATTTTCGTATTAAGTAAACACACAATATTTATTTAAATATCTCCATTGATAATGCATCACTTATTGAATATAATGAGCATAGAGCAGATGTTATAGCTTTGCAGGAGGATCTCAATAGACTGTGTGAGTATGTTGCAAACTGCAAGGTCTTGAAATTTGGTAGTCAAGGTTGGGATGTGGAGTATACAATTATAGAGGTGGACAATTATGATTTTAAGAAGGTGGAAGAGATGAGAGCTCTGGGAGTGATGGCAGAGTTTCGGAGTCACATTACTAAACTTATAAGAACGTACAATTTAATGGATTATGTCAGTGATGAGGAGGACCTTGACATGTATAAGCAAAGAGGTTATGGTTCCCTTGTATAAGGCCTTGATTAAGAAGCATAGAGTACTATGCACAGATTTGGTCACCTGGTCAAAAGGATAAGGATATTAGAGAGGATCCATAGTTCACTAAGTTAGTTTCAGGCCTGTGGAATGTGAGGGCATATTAAGGGAATGCAACTTGCAGAGCCTTCTGTCTAGAAGAAAGAGAGGGATATGATTGAGACATAAGCTGTTTATTGATTGTTACCAGATTAATGTTGAGGAAATTTTTCATAGAGCAAAGTGAGACAAATGTAGAACAAGAGATCATGCTTGAAAGCTGTATAAGGAGGGTGTGAACAAGGGAATGAGGAGTAGGTTTTTTGTATGGAGGGTGGTTGGTGGGTGGAATGCATTGCCAGAAATTATGATGAGTGCAGAAACTGTGAATGAGTTCAAGGCAGAATTTAGTCTTTTTGCATAAAAGTGTTGACCTCCTTAATGCAATGAGTCCTTTGACTCCATGGAGATCTGATACTACTAATAATAATAATGCACTTAGGCTAAGTTAGCCAGATCTATATTTAGATGGGAATTTTTTTCTCCCTTCTGGCAGAAAATCACACTAATCCAAGAACATATGAGGGTGGTCTGAAAAGTTCTCGGCCTAACAATGAAAATACAAATTTATAATTTCAAAATTGCTTTTATTTTTCAACATAATCTCCCTTAAGACTAATACATTTATTCCAGCGATGCTCCAGTGCCATTATCCTGTCCATGTAGTGGTTCTCAGCAAGATCTGCAAAATACCCCTCTACAACTGCAATTACCTCTTGATTCAAAGAAAAACGCTGACCAGCAAGGAAGAGTTTTATTTTGAGAAGAGATAGAAGTCAGAGGGAGCCAAATCTGGGGAATAGGGTGGATATTCCAACAATTCATAGTACAGATCCCTTAATTTTCCCATTGCCAAAACACCTTTGTGGGCAGGTGCAGTGTCCTATTGAAAGATGATTTTTTCTTCTGAAAACTGGATCTTTTTATTATTATTATTATTATTATTATTACATAACACTTCCAGGAGTCCAAACACTCATCGAGGGAGGGCACCTACTCTACAGCTCTCTGTCTCCACCACTCAGTCCACCAACTACAACAAATTGCAACTACCATCACCATCTACCGCCCATCATCACCACCACTAGTATTTTCACAGATAATCAGAAACATCCATACCCACGGGGGGGGGGGGGGTTCGAACCCCCAGCCTTTAGGCTGGAGAGCAGATACGCTGACCTCTTGGCCAACCAGGCCAGCTTACAAATTTTTTGTCATGAATTTTTTCATCTAGTCTGGTTAAAAGATTGGAATAATATTCCCCAGTTATTGTTTTGCCATTTTCAAGATAATTAATAAACAAAATGCCTTTAGCATCCCAAAACATCGATGACATGACCTTTCCTGTTGATGGAACTGACTTTGTCTTCTTTGGCACTGAACAACCGACTTCTGTCCACTGTTTTGACTACTGTTTGGATTCGGGTGTGTAATGGTGAATCCAAATCTCATCCATAGTTATAAATTGACGCACAAAATCAGTTTTATTCCTGGTAAAAACGCTCCAAGCACCATTCAGAGATTTTCATGCGAGTATGTTTTTGATCTGCTGTGAGCAAGTGTGGCACTATCTTGCGCAAAGCTTTTTCATATGCAATTCTTCATGCAAAATATATCCTACACATTCTTTTGAAATGCCTATAGTCTCAGCCATTTCATACACTTTGACTCGTCGGTCATCTAATACCATATCGTGCACTTGATCAATGATTTCTGATGTTACATTTTTTGGATGTCCTTCGCATTGATTATCTTCAATGCTGGTATGCCCATATTTAAACTTGGTAGCCCATTTTTTAATTGTTGAAAATGAAGGCGAGGAGTGCCCACAACTTTTATGAACTTCAAATGAATTTCTTTTGGCATTAAACCTTCTTTTACAAAGAATTTTATAACTGCACGATACTCAATTTTATCCATTTCAAGGGATACAGACAACTATTTTGCTTCAGACAGCTGTATAAAACAAACTATGATAGAATGACTTGCAATTTCACATGAATGCTTATAGTGTTGTCATCTATGTTTGAGGCCGAGAACTTTTCAGACCACCCTCCTATCTGTATAGGCATAATGAACAAATGTATCACTAACAGTACTATCCAGAAGTGCAACACTGTTATCACTAGATAAAAGTTGACTCAGTGGCTCCGTGACTCACTGTATGTAAATTACATAGGGAAGATGTTTACATTTATTTTATTATATAATCTGAGGCAGGGATGACCTCTTGTTCTCTCCCCTGTCCCAACATTCTATTATAGTTTGTTTTATACAGACTACAAACTATGATAAAACAAACTATCACTTCAGAGGACACTGACTAAAAGTCAGTGTCCTCTGAAGTGATTGACTACAGTGGTTTCTTTCTGGTCTCTGGAATGTTGTGTATGAAGAAAGGTTAAGAAGATGCAATTTACAGTCTAGTTAACCCCTTAACGTACCAATTAAAAATCAGAAAGCAGTCGTTTTTCTGCCAATTTTTTGGGCGAGGGTGATTTGCTGGATCAAATTCATCATTATTTGAAAAATAATGATGAATTTGTGCATCAAGATTGTCTAGCATCTATATTTGGTTGTATTTATATGTGAAACCAAAATTCAAAATCAATTTTGGTGCAATAAACAAAAAAAGACGTGTCACAGACGTCTTTGTATGTTAAGGGGTTAATAGGAGGAAGGGTGATATGACAAACACGTATAAGTTGGTAAGGGGTCCTTATCAAATTAATATTGAAGAGGTTTTTCATAGATCTCTTATTTCCTCTACCTCTTCCAATATATCCTCACTAAGTGTATGCTCTACATCCAATTTTTGTTTTCCAAATTTTAAAATCTTACACTTTTGCAACATTGCACTGACAATCCCCACTCCTGTGCCCATTCACTCAGTCTATTCAAGTCCTCTTATAAAGCCACATTTTCTCTGTTTCTCATAGTTTTTCCCAAATTTGCATCATCTGCAAACAATTGAATATCCCTATTCAAACTTTCCCCGATATCATTAACATCCATTTTAAAAAGAAATGGGCTAAAACAGACCCTTAAGGCACATTGATAGTGATGTTCCTCTCCTGTAATTGGATACCTACTAGAGAAGCAATCTATATTGTTATTCTTGTTATCTTAGTCGTATTTTCACTGGGGAGCAAAATAATTTTCATTTAAGTAGGTGACGTTTTAAAGATGAGTTAGTCTCATACAGAAGTGGCAGGCCTCCTAGAAACATGGGCTTATTTTCATCCATTATAAAGATAAATCAGCCAGACAAACTGCTATTTACAGGCAGTTAATACTATCTGCATTGTTTGCTATCATATACAGTAATCAGGTTCTAAGAAGCCAATTTACTTGGCCCTGACAGACCATTCAGTTCTAACATGAAAGGAAAATGGGATAAGATAATGTGTTTATACCAGACTTGTATTTTTCATACTCCATTTGCTGATTCACTTCAGCTGAATGAACTTAAGATATCTTAATCAGTTATTTGATGTTGAAAATGTTATTGATGCCTCAGCAATGAATCATAGTGTGCAACACAGCTCATCTGTTCATTTGATGCAGTACATTCTTATAATTCCCATTTTTTTTTAAATTCCAAATTAAACAAAAAAAGTGGTGCAATGTTCCAAGTTATTTTATTAAAATTAAGTTAATTAGGAATCCATGTGCTGTTTATAAAGTATGATTCCTTTAGGATAAGGAGTTTTGGTCTGATGCTTAATTGTAGAATACTATAGGTAAACAAGGTCTGCTTTGTGTGTGTGTGTTGAAATTTATCAAAAAGGAAAAAAAATACAATTATAATATTCTTGAAATAAAAATTGCACATTTTTTTTATTAAAAAAACTATTTTATATTTTTCAGGAGAATGCAGGAGTGACGAGTTGTGAATCAATTCTTGTACAAACTGGTGTTTATTCAGAGAATCATCGAGAAGAAAGTGATCACTCTCCAAGGGATTTTCTTCCTGCTGAGGCTGGAATGAAAGACCCCACATATGTAGTAGAAGATGTTTTAAAAGCTGTTGAATTAATATTTGAGAAGGAAAATTTATGATGGTTGTGATCACTTAACACTATTTGATATCTGTGATATTTAATTTGGACTCGTGTCAATAAATAAGTTTTTTTCTGTTATTTTTTATTATGTACATATATGAAATTATAGAAACGGACTTAATGCATTAATGAATACAAAATTACTCACTATATCAGACTGTGATAGTATCCAACAATGCAAACTCTATTTAGTGGTCAGGAACAAAAAAAAAATAATAAATTGTTTTGTGTATTATCGTATTAATGGATCACAAATCATTGAAGAGTTATTTTTTCTGATAAGCTTGACTGTACAAAGAGTATAATCACTAAAATGATAAGTACCAGAATACCAATTTAAAAAAAGAAAACAGTAAATACAAATAGCTTCTGTAAGTCTTGACTTACAGAAGCTATAGAGTATAATTTAATATAATAAACATGGAAATTACAAATTACTATTTTTGTAGAATTTTGAAGGTCTCTAACACAATATAACTAGAATTTGTGGGAGCAAAAAGTGAAGTGAAATTGTAATGTACCATTTTTTTAAAAATTTTTTTATTAATTTATTTCGTTTAATTCTTCTTCTTCTACAGCTTGTCTCACTTAAGTGGGGTTGCTGTTAATGTTGAGTCTCCTCCACATCCTCCTGTCTTGAGCTGTCACCACATCCAAGTTCTTCATCCTCAAGTCCTCTTCTACCAGCTAGCTCCATCTCTTCTTTGGCCGCACACGCTTCCTCATTCCTTGCACATCCATCTGCATGACCTTTCTTCCCACATATTCGTCCTCCCTCCTCATCACATGACCATCTCAACCTTGCCTCCTGTATCTTCGCACCTAAGTTCGTAACTTTCACTGATCCCCTCACATAGTCATTTCTCAGACGATCCTTTCTGATCGCACCGCACATCCATCTAAGCATTCTCATCTCTTCTACCTGCATCTTACTGATGTTATTTTTCCTCAGGGACACAGTTTCCATAGCATACATCATTGCTGCTCTCACTACTGTTCTGTAGATTTTGCCTTTCAGATTGATCGGCGCCCTCTTATCCCATAGCACTCCAGCCATCTCTCTCCATTTCCTCCAACCTGCTTGTATCCTGCATTCCACTTCCTTCTCAGCCCCTCTATCTTCTTCCACTGTTGAACCTAAGTATCTAAAGTCCTTCACCTTCCTGATGACATTTCCTGCCATCCACTTTGCAACACATATACTCTGTCTTACTTCTGCTCAGTCTCATACCTCTCTCTCTTCCAGTACTTTCCTCCATCTTTCCAGTTTAGATGCCACTTCTTAACTTGAATCTGCATACAACATTGTCCAAGGTGCATCTTTTCTCACCTCCTCCATCACCATCTCCATCACAATATTAAACAGAAATGGACTTAATGCTGACCCTTGATGCAAGACAACTGTCACTAGGAAACTATCTGTCTCTCCCAGGCAGGTCCGAACTCTTGTCTTCACATTTCTGTACATCTCCTGCACCAACCTGACATATTTCTCCGGTACCTTCTTCTCCCTCAGACACCTCCAGAATTCTTACCTTGCCACTCTATTATGCTTTTTCCAGATCAATAAACACCAGATGTAGCTCCTGTTGTTTCTCTCGAAACTTTCCATCATCTGCCGTAACCCAAAGATAGCATCTGTCGTTAATCTATAAGGCATGAAGCCAAATTGTTTCTTTGCAATCTCCACCTCATTCCTCAATCTTCCATCAAGAACCATCATCATCATCATCAAATTCCTGCCATGTACCCTCAAGGGGTATATAGGATATGACAGTACTACATGAAAAAATTACATCATTACTAACTTCCTATCTACAATTTTCCTCCAAATCAGTCTGTTACTTGTCAAGACTCCAACATTATCAGATCTTATATTTCTATCGTCTAAGGCACTTTGTACTGTATCAATCCACCTATATCTTGGTCTTCCTCTGGGTCGTTTTCCTGCCAACCTGGCAGAGAACACTTGTTTTGCTAATCTTTCCTCTCCCATTCTATTTAAGTGACCATACCACCTGAGATTAGCTCTGCTAACGCATTCATGGATGCTGACAATGTCAAGTTCTTTCCTAATATCCTCATTTTTAATATGATATTGCCATTGATGCCATCTGTTCATGCCTCTAATCTTTCTCAGGACTCTCATATCTGCGGTCTCTAGTCTTTGGTCAAGTGTTTTACTTCTGACCCAGCTCTCAGATCCATAAGTTAAAACTGGTTTAAACACTGTCTTGTATACAGCTAATTTAGTGTTCCGACTAATTTCTCTCTTATTCCATATGAATTTATTCAATTGACTTCCCACCATACCAGCTTTGCTGATTCTGTTGTCTATTTCTTTATTTAATTTACCATCTTCAGTAAAAATCGTGCCTAAGTAGCTGAAATGTTTTACTTGTTCCACAGGTTCTCCATTCACAACACAGTTGACATTTTCAATGATTCTGCCTATTTTCATTGTCTTTGTCTTTTTATTGCTGACCTTCATACCATATCTATTACAACAGCTATTCAATTTAGTCAGAGAATCTTGCAGACATGTAGCGGATTTATTTAGAAGTATAACATCATCTGCATAAAGCAAAGAGCTGACATTAACCTCTCCAATTTTGATATCAGGTTTAATATCACTTTCCTTCATAATGTGATCCATATAGATAATGAATAACAGAGGGGATAATGTACATCCTTGTCTCACACCAGATTTAACATTAAACCATCTTCCTGTACTTCCTTTCTGTTTTGTACTTCCTTCCTGTACTTCCTTTCTGTTATATCAAGTATTGCTTGATATAATGCCCCATTGGCATCATATAACTGCAGCGTATTGAATAGCTTCTCTCTTGGCACCTTGTCACATGCCTTTTCCAAATCGACAAAACTTAAATACAGATCTTTGTTATATTCCCATGCTTTCTCGACTATTTGTCGTAAAGTGAAGATCTGATCCTGACAGCCTCTATTTGGCCTGAATCCAGCTTGTTCTTCACCAAGCTTTTCTTCCACAATTCTTCTCAACCGTTTCTCAAGTATACTTGCGTAGATCTTGCCAGGAACACTCAGGAGGGAAATACCTCTGTAATTCTCACATTTAGTTTTCTTTCCCTTTTTATATATGGGTACTATGAGAGCTCTACTCCAATCATCGGGAATTCGTCCCTCTGTCCAGGCTTTCTGAACTATGCAGTGCAGCCACTGTAAGACTTTTATACCACCATACTTCAGCATTTCTGGTTGAATATCATCGACTCCTGCTGCCTTTCCACATTTCAAGCCTTTGATGGCTTTTTCTACTTCAAGTATGGATATGTATTCCTGACTGCATGCCTGGTTAGTGTTTTTTGTCACTATGCTGTCATCACTGCTTGTTTCATTTAGCAATTTTTCAAAGTAATTACTCCATACTTCAAGGATATCTTTTTCTTCTGTTTTCATGTCACCTTTATCATCTCTAACTCCTTTTACAGCACTCTTTCCTCCATTCCTAAGCTTCTTCAACAACCTCCAAAATATTTTGCCACCTTCTTGATATTTATTTTCTATATTCTTGCCAAAGTCCTCCCATGACTTTTGTTTAGCTAGTTTTACACAGTGTTTAGCATTCTTGTATTTGTCTCTATATTCTGTAAGAGCACAAGCTGACTTATTTGATAGGAACTTTTGGTATGTTTTCTTCTTTTCCTTCACTGCCTCTTTAACTTCCTGTGTCCACCATTGAGTTCTGATTTTTTTATCCTTGCACACAACCTCACCACATGCCTCTCTGGCAGAATCAATCAATGTTTTCTTCAGAGTTTGCCACTGAATCTCCAAGGTTTGATTCCTGTTCTCAAACGTTTACATTTTCTTTTCAATAATCTTTCTGTATTTTAGTCTACAGTTCACATCTGAGAGCTGCTCAACTTTTATTCGCTTTAAAACTTTCTTACATGTTATTCTTTTCAATATGAAATTCAATTTTATCCTGCTCAAGACTAAATAGTGATCACTTCCAATTTCAAATCCTCTGTACACTCTGGTGTCCTGCACCATGGAGAAAACATCACTATCAACAATAACATAGTCGATGAGACTTTTCTTATTCCTAGCCTCTTCTCTCCATGTGAATTTGTGCACATTTTTACGTTGGAACATGGTGTTAGTAATAACCAGTCCATGTCCTGAGCAGAAATCCAACAGATATTTGCCATTATTATTAGCTTTGCTCTTTTCTCCAAATTTTCCCAAAATAATTTTGTATGTCTCACAATCATTTCCTACTCTGCTATTTAGATCCCCAACAAGGACCAACTTTTCATTTTTCATTGTGTCAGTTGCTTTTTCTAAAGCCTCAAAAAATTCCTCCACTTCTACCTTAGTAGAACCTTCTGTGGGACCATAGGCACAAATAAGTCTCATTGTCCAGTTCCCCATTCTCATATTTGCCCACATTACACTACTTGAGACTGACTGCCATTCAAGAAGATTAGCCTCGTATTTTGTGTTGAATACTATGGCTACTACTCCTTTTCCTTGATTGTCATTGCCTGAATATAACATTTTGTATTTATTGCTCAGAAAGATCTCACCAGTTTTGGTCTTTTTTGTTTCAGTCACCCCTATTATGTCGATCTGGTACTTATCTAATTCCTCAGCTAGCTCCATTTCTTTGCCATTCAGGCTTCTTATGTTGATAGTACCGATCTTTAACTGTGGTGATGTTGAGTTGTGGTTTGTTTTCAGATTTGTTCCAGTAGCTGACTTTTCGCTGTTCGCTCTGGTTCACTGGCGAAAACAACGGGGGCCTTGTTTAACCGGGCGACACCCCAGCCGGTATGAAATTTTGTCATGTTGTACCATCATTTTTTATTTTTTTTAACCAATAATAATATAATTTGGTCGGCTAAATCCCAAATTGCCAGCCCATCCTCGTTCGTTCAGTATCAAAGTAGATACCCAACAGGGTGCACCACGAGAAGGTGAGGATTGGACATTAGGTCAGAAGCCCTGGTCGGTTCTCCGCATTCCTTTAAAGGCTATGTGGAGGTCTCCTCTCAGTTATACAGCTTTGACCCTTAAGCACCCCTATCAAGAACCCTTTCTAGGATTTTAATTGTGTGGGTCATCAACTTTATTCCTCTGTAATTCTTACAGTCTGGTGTATGTAATCCCTTTTACCCTTGTAGATGGGGACGAGTACTTTCCCTCCATTCCTCAGGTATATTTTCCTGTTGGCAAACTTTCATAAACAGGTCCCATAGCAGATCAATTCCCTCTTCCCCCAGTGTCATCCATGCCTCTACTGGAATCCTGTCTGGACCCACCGATTTTCCATTCTTCATCCTCTTCATGGCCTCCTTCACTTCCACTCTACTGATGTTCTGCACCATCCCCTCAGAAGGCTGTCCATCTTCTCTGTGAGTCCTCACATTTTCCTCATTCAAAAGTCCCTCAAAGTATATTCTCCATCTGTTTTTTATGTCCACATCCCTCCATAATACTCTTCCTTCAGTGTCTTTGATCTGCCTCACATGTAAGATGTCCTCTGCTACTTTATTTCTGCATTTTGCTAGTTGGTAAATTTTTCTCTGTCATTCCTTTGTTTCTAATTGATCATACAGATCTTGATAATTGGCATGATAATATTTTAGCACTCACTTCATTAAAAATTACAACCCATATTCTTTATAAACTTGTATGTGATACATATGAGTGTGCATTCACACAGCTAAGCATATAAGCTTTTGTATACAAGGAGTAATATAATGCCAGCTGATATCCATTAGTTTCACAACATTACTGAGCATTATTATTACACACACACATACATATATATATATTTAAGGTCAGATTAATACAAGATGTCACTTGTTATAATATGATTCTAATTTTACATCTCTGTCCACCTTAAGAAAATCTATGGTTAAAATCAGGCATTCTTCTCAAAAATCAATACTATGCTATATTTATTTAGAAATTTCTCATTTAGAAGACCATTAGTAGACCGAAGAACATTGGCAGGGGATTTGAGCTGTGCTGAAAAAAGTGCTTTTTTAATCGGTGAATAGTGTGACTTCTGTCGAGATTTGTGCTATGTTGTTTTTCTGTAATACAAGTATCCTTCAGTGGTTGATTTTGGAGTTAGTTGTTGTCTCTATATTGTGTATTTTTGGTTACCGAGAAGCTGGGGATGGAATCAGATGCATAGCAGTGGGAGAGAAGAAGATAACAAGTTTCCATTATTTAGATATTTAGTATACTTAAATATGTCTTATACTTATATAGTTATACTTATTTAGCGTTTAGTTGTAATAATTCCTCGACACTATTTTGAATAATGGCGGCAGCTAAAATTGCAAATGGCATATCACCAAGTCCTTCCCCATATAAGGACTCCATTTTGCATGATATAATAAGGGATTTTGTGGCATGAGGGACTTGTGGAATGTATGCATCCCTGCGTTTGTATATGTGGCAGGTGAGAGAAGGAGAAATACGTATATATGCAAAATGCAGGCAATGGGAGGAACTTGGTGAGTTAGAGATGACTATAACTGACCTCGTTGAGTCAGAGGTGGGAGATTCTCCACATAGAGAGAGATGAGTGGTATGATAGAGGGCGAGAATAGTGAGAGAAATATGAATGAAAAAATGAGAGTGGGGAGTGTGGAAAGGTTGAATGATTGTAAAGTTTTCGGAGATGGTCTCAATTTGAAGGATGAATGGCAAACAAGAGTGGCTGACTTGCAGAGAGAGAGAGAGAGAGAGAGATGGACGAGCTGAAAGAGCAGGTGGAATGTCTAGGGAATGAGATGAGAAGTGTGAAAGATGAGATTAGGTGAATGGAAGAGATGAGTGTAAGGCGAATCAGAGTAAGACTGAGAGAGAGTTATGGGAATGCTAGAAGAGAAGAGAGGGAATGAGAGAGAGTTATGGGAATGATAAAAGAGGAGAGAATAGGAACAGTAGAAGAGAGGGAATGAGAGAGAGGTATGGGAATGATAAAAGAGGAGAGAATAGGAACAGTAGAAGAGAGGGAATGAGAGAGAGGTATGGGAATGATAAACGAGGAGAGAATAGGAACAGTAGAAGAGAGGGAATGAGAGAGAGGTATGGGAATGATAGATGATGAGAGAATAGGAACAGTAGAAGAGAGGGAATGAGAGAGAGTTATGGGAATATAGAAGAGGAGAGAATAGGAACAGTAGAAGAGAGGGAATGATAGAAGAGGGGAGAATAGAAACAGTAGGAGAGAAGGAATGTGAGGGAGCACTGGAACCAGCGATAGAGTGATGTCAGGAAGGCAGGTAAGTAGGGGAACAGAGAGAGAAAGTGTTAGTTAGAGGAAAGAGAGTGAGGGATGCAGATGAGCAATCAAGGAGCAGAGTGGTAAGAGCTGTAATGTATGGGGACTCAATGATTTGCGATGCGCAAGATAGGATGCATGAGGAGTATTTGCCTGGAGGAACAACAGAAAGTGTGGCTATGGCAATTAAGAAGGGTGAAAGGGTGGATGAGATGATTGTGATGGTAGGAACGAATGACTTGAGCAGTGAGAGATATGAGATTTCTGCTTGAGGTTGTACAAAAGAAAACACAGAGAGGAAAGATAGTGTGCATGTTGCCTAGGTATGATAGTGCCGAGCTGAGCAGAAGAGCAGTAATATCGAATAACATAATAGCCAAAATGTGTCAGAGGAGAGGATTGGAATATGTGGATGCTTGGAGGGTGTTTGAGGACAGAAGGGAATTGTATGTGAGAGACTGCTTGCATTTGAATGAGGAAGGACATAGCCATCTGGAGAGATTGCTGTTCTGAACGAGTCGGTGTGTCAATGCAGGGAAACTAGAATACCCAGGGTGGATGGTAGCAGGGGTGGCCTTTTGTGGGAATGGGTATTTGGGAGAAGGGGGACGACATCAGGTAATGCTGAGCCCAATGGAGTCTAGAGGGGATAATGCTAGGTAGTATAGAAACAGTGGCATTTTTATGTTTTATACTAATGCCAGGAGTATCTGGAATAAAGGAGAGGAATTGGTGGCGCTGATAGCATCAGCCTGGTCAAAGATTATTGGAATCACTGAGACATGGTTGACAGAAGAGGATATAATAACAGGAATAGAAGTAGCAGGGTACAGCATTTTTTGGCAGGATAGGAAGGGAAAGTATGGTTGTTTTGGAGCACTGCTTATGATAAGTGACGACTTATTTCCTCTAAGAGTGGAGGCTTTGGAAGGCAGTGACACTAATGATTTTGAAAGCATATGGTGTGAGGTAGAGATAGGCAAGATGGGATATTTAGTGGGGTGTTGCTACAAACCAAAGAGCACAGAGGGTGGGAACCAGGAGATGTTTAGACAGTTGAGCTTGGCAAATGCAAGAAGAATGATTGTTATGGGAGATTTTGACTACAGCAGTATAAATTGGGGAGAGGAAGATGCATGTAACAATAAGGGAATGGAATTTCTAGAATTCTTGAGGGACAAATGTCTTAGGCAACATGTAATAGAGGGAACAAGAGGTTCAAGAGTTTTTTATTTGGTCATAGCATGAGAAGTTGATAATAATTGAGATGACATCTCTTCCACCAGTTGGAGAGAGTGGCCATGTAGTTTTGACTTGGAAGATGAATAGACATACAGGAGTATCAAAGAGATGGGGGACGTATGTGGAATTATAAGGTAGGTGATGATTATAATACTCTTAGATATCGACTTGGGAAGTTTCAGAGGGAGGAATTGGAAGGCTGGGATATCATTAGTGCTTGGGAAATTGTGAAGGAATATTTGTTAGCAGCAGTAGTAAGCTGTATTCCACAAGTGAAGAAGAGGACACAATTTGGTGTAAAGTGGATGACAAACAATATTAAACAGGAACTGCATGTGAAAAAGAGGCTGTGGAAGAGATATAAGGAGACAGGTGAAAAGCAGATGCATGAAAAATATAAGACACAGGCCAGAAGATTGTAGGCATAGGTTTCTGTGGTTTAGCAGTTCAAAAGAAAGATTCCAGTATTGCGACATGTTTATTAAGATAAATAAAAATAAACAAACCCAACAAGTTTTGTATGTCGTTTGACTTACATCTTCAGGGGTTAAAGATAACTAAAAGTTTAGTTTAAACACAAGAAATGATGTTATGGGCATCTAACTGTTCATTAAATTAAAAAATCCGAATTCAGAATTGTGCATGCTAAATTTGAACAATGCTAGATGTTGTCACGTTCTGTTGTTCGCGTTCACACTGTCCGAGGTGTATATATATATATATATATGTATCTGACTTAGATATATGTTTTATCAATGCTGACCAAACTTAATGTAGAATTAGGCCCTAGTTTTTGTTGCATTGTGTTGGAATTAGCATATTAGTAGCTTCTTTAAATTTCCTTGTGAAACAGTTTTTTTTTTCAATATAAGACGTTCGTTTTATGCCAGAGTACATCATGGCTGGTGGAAGTTGTATGGGATGCTAGGCCTGATTTGTGTTCTCTCCTTTTTTGCATGTCTTTTTGGTGTTCGTTCATATACGAATTTCCCCTGATCTTCCCGTCTGGCCTATGTAGCAGATGCCACAGGAATTGGGGAATGTGGACTGCAGAGTTTGGTAGATAGAAGAATTGAGACAGACTTTTAAACTGTTGAGAAGCAATTACAGGGTTGACACTGGGGAGCTCTTTTGCTTGGTTGAACTGAACAGTGGGAAGGAGTGATGACAAGGGGCCATCCCTGGAAGTTACTAAAGGAAGTTGTGAGAAAGAGGGTGAGGAGTGGTTTCTTTGCATGGAGGGTGGTTGAACCTTATAATCTATTGCCTGATAGAATGGTGAGAGCGAGAACGGTCAATGAGTTTAAGGAGTGGTATGATAGACTTTGTGTTTATTAAATGGATAAGAAATAAATAAAAAGCCTTTTGGCTTTTTATTTTAATTAGACTTTGTGTTTCCTAGGAAGAACCTCCTGCCATGAGTCTTTTGACTCTATGGAGGCCTGAATAAAAATAATAATAACTACAGCACTCTATGAAGAGTGTATGAATTGGCAGTTCCCTGAACACTGCTACCTTTTAACCAGTACCCCACAATCATGCAATTTTTAAAGTATGTGAGATCATGTTAATCATCAATTTCAAATGAACAGTACATCACACCTCCAATATCATGAATACTGGCTTTCACTGTGAGACAAGTGCTACCCACTAGGGTGGAATGGCTAATTTTTAAATAAATTTATAGGGGAGACATCATTACAGCGACTTGTGTACATTTCCTCATAATTGTATTTTGCAGTGTTGCAACTTGTCTTAGCATTCAAAATTCCAAAATCCAGGAATGTTTGTGTAATGTTGGAGTAATGTGTTTTGTTGATGATAAGCCTTAAAGCCCTGAGTGTTTGCAAAAACATTTTACCATATCAACAAGTTCCATCTCAAATTAATTTAAAAAAAAATCAGCTATGTCCCTTGAAATATTTATCTTAAAAGTTAAGAAGTATCCAGTTTATAAAATATCCATCCTTACTGCAAAATACCTCCACAAGGTTTACTACTATAAAATCTTCAAGAGTCAAACAAAGAAGTTTTTAGTATCCAAAGATAAATGTTGCCAATATTATGTTCAAATTTCACTTGCTGTTTCCAAAATAGAAGAATTGAGACAGACTTTTAAACTGTTGAGAAGCAATTACAGGGTTGACACTGGGGAGCTCTTTTGCTTGGTTGAACTGAACAGTGGGAAGGAGTGATGACAAGGGGCCATCCCTGGAAGTTACTAAAGGAAGTTGTGAGAAAGAGGGTGAGGAGTGGTTTCTTTGCATGGAGGGTGGTTGAACCTTATAATCTATTGCCTGATAGAATGGTGAGAGCGAGAACGGTCAATGAGTTTAAGGAGTGGTATGATAGACTTTGTGTTTATTAAATGGATAAGAAATAAATAAAAAGCCTTTTGGCTTTTTATTTTAATTAGACTTTGTGTTTCCTAGGAAGAACCTCCTGCCATGAGTCTTTTGACTCTATGGAGGCCTGAATAAAAATAATAATAACTACAGCACTCTATGAAGAGTGTATGAATTGGCAGTTCCCTGAACACTGCTACCTTTTAACCAGTACCCCACAATCATGCAATTTTTAAAGTATGTGAGATCATGTTAATCATCAATTTCAAATGAACAGTACATCACACCTCCAATATCATGAATACTGGCTTTCACTGTGAGACAAGTGCTACCCACTAGGGTGGAATGGCTAATTTTTAAATAAATTTATAGGGGAGACATCATTACAGCGACTTGTGTACATTTCCTCATAATTGTATTTTGCAGTGTTGCAACTTGTCTTAGCATTCAAAATTCCAAAATCCAGGAATGTTTGTGTAATGTTGGAGTAATGTGTTTTGTTGATGATAAGCCTTAAAGCCCTGAGTGTTTGCAAAAACATTTTACCATATCAACAAGTTCCATCTCAAATTAATTTAAAAAAAAATCAGCTATGTCCCTTGAAATATTTATCTTAAAAGTTAAGAAGTATCCAGTTTATAAAATATCCATCCTTACTGCAAAATACCTCCACAAGGTTTACTACTATAAAATCTTCAAGAGTCAAACAAAGAAGTTTTTAGTATCCAAAGATAAATGTTGCCAATATTATGTTCAAATTTCACTTGCTGTTTCCAAAATAAAGGGGAAACATTTGATAGCAAGGACAAAGCATTTGAAAGAAAGTAAAGCAGACCTTGCATGCAGTTATGAAAGGTAAATCAAACAAGTGTTACAAATAATGGCAGTGTGGATTGGCTTATGTGTGTACCTCTCAAACTCAGTGTTCTGAAGTCAATATATAAATTCTTCCATCACCTATCATATTCAGAAAGAAGTAGAAAACACTTAGTTCTTCCAGTTTTTGGAAATTGGTAAATACTTGGTCTCCATTTCTATCACTGGAGTGGGGGGAGATTAACTGCATTCTCCTATTGTGCTGGATAAAAATAAGGCTTTTTCCTGATCCTAAGTTGTATTTATTTGTGTGTGCACATGTGCATGCACATGCTCAATAGTCAATTCTGCTGCATTGCAGGATTAAAAGTCGGAGTTGCTTCCAGGAGGAAAAAATAAAAATAAATAAACCCTACTTGCCTGAACCAAAGATTGATTAATTTTACATCTGGTTCAAAAAGTGCATTGAAAAAAAAATTTTTTTAGTCTGTGACTGGATTTGAACTTATAATAGTCTCTTTTCTGTAGCTCTAGCATTATTGTGAAAATTTCTCGCTAGGTTTGTAGAAAGAGGATTATAGAAATTATTCCTCTGCCCACTGACTAGATTGACTTTTTGTGTTTTTTCCAGCCTATTCTAGAATTATTCAATATTTACAGATAGGAAGTAAGATTTTTCTCTTTGAACAAACTCAAGTTTTTAATCTAGCAACTCATAAAACAACCATAGACACAAGTGCATACAGTAAAATATGAGTATGGATTGCGAAATATTATTAATTGATAGTGTGTGTAAGTATGTTGGTTCATTATGATAGTGCTTCAACTTGTATACATGAAAGAGAAATTTTAGTTTTTGCCATTATTAACTTAATTAAATTCACAAGACATTTTGTTTATTCCTTGTATATAATTTTTTAATCTAGCTATGTCTCATGTAGTCAGTGTATGAGATGAGAATATACCACTAGATAGATATTTTAATTACCAAGGATAACAGGAACAAAAGAAACAAACTTTTATACAGTAGAAATATATTATCTTTTTTTAACAATGATAACAGCATTAAGAACAAGGATCAATCTATATTATATAAGCTTCTGGTTTAGGGAAACATATAGGGTAAAGTGAGCTATTCACATGTCCAGGTATCATATGTGAACCTTATTTATTATTATTTTTTTTTTTTTTGCACATAATGATTTTCCATTAATACAACATCTGTGCAACTTTTTTTTTTTTAAATCTGTATAAAAAGCTCTTTGAAATTATGTTAATATGCTGGCATTGGTTAGATATGAGGGAATGCTGTTCTACGATGTAGGTGGAGAAAGATGTACAATTTTATACATTTAAATGAGTAAGAAATAGCTTTCTTTGTGAAACATTCATGATGCATTTTTAAATTCAAAATGAAAAGCATCCCACAGGAACCAATGAGGACCAAAACTCCATCCATTTATTTAAGCAGGGTTATCAGAAGGAACCAGACCATAGCTTTTGGTTTAGACTAGTCCTTGGACTGGAAAGACATGGGCTTTTGATTGAACTCACCAGTTAACTCACTTTTGATTGAAAAGACGACGTCTTGTCGTCTTTTCAATCAAAAGTGAGTTAACTGGTCTCACATACAGAGATTATGGGTTTTTTTCATCCCTCAAAACAGACAAGCTGGTCCTGTGAATACATGCAATTGACTGACAAAAATACATTATAACTAATAGCTTCATACTGATTTCATGAGATGGTGCCTCACTTGGCATTTCCACACCATATGGGAATCACCCGTTGTATCATCATATGCTAATAAATGAAGTGTTTATGCAGGACAAAATAAAATAGCCATCGAGGAATATCAGAATATATAAAAAGAATTATTTCTTGATAAACTAGTATATATCAGATTTATTTACTTTTACTGTATTTCAGTTTAGCTGGTCGACAGTGTATGAAGAGAGTGTACAATCTGTAAGTCTGAATCCCGTCATGGGTATGCATGTTTATAAATGTCTTCAGGTGGAACTGATCTTCATTGCTAGTATGAGACTGCCATTACTTCTTATTAGAGGTCTGAAGTGTCTTGAAAAAATTACTTTGGTTTCTAGGGGGGGGGGGAGCTTCTGAATTATTTAATCCTTAGCTTACAATAATGGTATAATATAATATGCCTTTTTTATCTTAGGCGGAATTCATATGAAAAATTATTTATTTATATATTTAACTGTTTTTATTTACCTCAGTGCAAATATTCTAATTTGATTTCATGGTCCTAGATGGCATTCTTTTGTTCGTTCTCTGGCCAGTGAAAGTTATTTTTTATTATTATCAAGGTATCGTTTAAACTGTATAAAAAATTAGTGTGTATGTATATAATTTCTCTCTTAGTTTCCAAGGACAATCAACTGCTCTTCCTACGGTTGTAGGAAGAGCGATTTGCAGCGTGTCATCACTAGCTGTGAATACCTGTCGATATCCACTCCGATTATATTCCAGTGAATAATCTGTAATTACATCTCGTCATCCCATCTTTTTCCCCCCGTTAAACCATAGTATATTTCATAAGTAAAATTACCAACTTACCATTTCCACACCATATCGGAAGTACGCGTTAGGTCTTCCCTTATAAAAACACCTTTCATGCAAGCATGCCTAACTACTGTAATGATCCACCATTGTAAATTAGTTGCGCCAAATATTTAAGCTCCATATGTACGTAATATGATCTTGGTAAGAACATTACCCTCTAATATAAACTGCACAAATTTGTTAGAAGTAAAAGCTGCTTCTTGACATAATTAGGATTTGTTTTTCAAATAAACTGAAAAACAAATATTACTGTATTTTTTACGCGAATCCTATCCAAAAGATGTGAACCCGTTGTACGTATAGCATTGTAGGTTGGTTAAGGGTTAGATAATCCAGAATGTAGGAATGACAAATGGAACTTTTCTAACCTACTTCAGATCATTAATTATCTACTATCTAATAAAAGATGGAAAGGATATCAATGCTGCTTGAGCCCCACTCAAGAACTATTTTGTGGAGGTAATATCAGAATGTATTCCAAGGTTAAGAGGGTAAATAGATCAGGTGTGAAATGGATGAATCAAGAGATAAGGTATGCAGTCTGGAAGAAGAAGGTATGGAAGAAACACAAGATGAATAGTTATAACAACCAGTTGCACGAGAAGTACAAAGAGCAGGCGAGGAAGGTGACTCGCTCGGTAAGGGTAGCAAAAGTGCCGTATGAGCAGCAGCAGTTAGCTAATACGGCTAAAAAAATCCGAAGGATTTTTTTTTCCCGATATGTGGCCAGTAGAAGAAAAAATGATTATGGTAGGATGGGATTGATTGGTGAAAATGGAGGATATATTTAAGATATTTAATGAGCAATTTATAAAGGTATTTCATTCTTATGAATATAAGAATGAAATACTTCCTAGGTCTTCATCATGCAGAACTAGGAAGGAGGAGGAACTGTTAGTAAATGAACAGCAAGTATATGAGGAATTGAATAGATGATGTAAATAAGGCTATGGGACTTGATGCTATTTCACCACGTGTTTTGAGGGAATGTTCCAAAGAGTTAAGAACAGCCTTTACATAACTTTGTAAAAGCTGTTCTTAACTCTTATTATTATTATTATATTTTAAATAATATAAAATAATTTCATAATTTGATTTAAATTATAAATCTTAAATAAATTCTGTGTAGCCTAGGAGTGACTTCCATTTCTCTACATCTACAAAAGAAAGACTGGAATAGCAATTAGTAGTAATTGTTTCAGCAGATTCCAGCGTTAATGGATCTTTAGTGCAGGGTTTCTTTCTCTGTCGTGGAAGAAAATTCAGCGTTTAAATCTCCTAAAACCTCAGTAAACTGAATATTATAACAGTAGTCAGAAATGGAAACATCACCTTTCGTTTAGCATGGCATCTACCGATCAGTAATTCACTGAATTTCCGCAATGCTGGAATGGTGACAGATGCAAACCAGCTGCTTATCGATTTCCAAAAAATTCTGATCTAAAAGAATTCTAAGGCTTTTTTTGAAAAATTAGAATGTGTTAGAATATTTATGTATTTAATAGTTTTATACTTTTTATGCTGAGGTAAATCTTCCCTGGGTGTGTATTTGTCATTTTATTATCAGATTTCTAAATTTTGTACAGTTTATCAATATCATCATCATCATAATTATGATGGGTCATGCCTCAAAAACTTGCTCACGTTTTATAATACAGTCGATTTCGATAAAGGTAATGGGTTTGTCTGATACTGCTGGACTTTGCAAAGGCTTTTGACAGGATACCACATGGAATTGTAATCAAACTGTAGCACATGGGATGGATATAGGGTTGGTGAGGAAGGATAGGAGGGCGGTTGATGGAGAGATATCAGAGGGTACTTTATTCAGGAGTAGAGTCCAAAAGAAGGTCTGTGGCTGCTGGCGTGCCGCAGGGTTCTGTTCTTGGACCACTAGTGTTTAATTTGTTCATTAACGATATAGGAAAGGAACTGTTCAGTTATTTAGTGATGATGCAAAGTTGGGTAAAGTAATAGTTAATACAGATGATGTCAAATTTTTTGCAAGATGATTCGGATAGATTGGCAGACTGGGCAAAGGTGAGCCTGTTTAATTTGGCAAAATGTAAGGTCGTGAATTTTGGGATGGAAAGATTATAAGCTGTATACCACATTAGTGAAATCAGGAAACTGACGAAGGCAGAGACTCGGGATGTTAGTGGACATGGAGTTAAAGTTTAGGGGACACATAGCAAAAGCAGCTCATCAGATCACTTGGTTACTGAAGAATACTTTCACAGCAGAGACAAGCAGATTATTGATCCACTTCTTTATTGAGCCTTGATAATACCCCCATCTTGACTTTGCACAGATCTGGGAGCAGTAGTTTCATGGCGATGAGGAGGTGGAGAGGATACACTGGCAAGTGACTAAGATGGTAGCATCTTATTCACTTGGAATGAACCTTACAAAAATAAGCTGAAGATTTATGGGTTACAGAAAATGGTTGATAGGTGGAAAAGGAGTGATATGATTGAGACATACAAATTACTGAGGGATTTTTATTTACAAGATTAATTCAGAGGAAATTTTTAAAAACAGATCTGATGGCGGGAGAGCTAGGGGACATCCATAGAAAATGAGTAAGAAAGTAGTTAGCAAAGGTATGAGAACTAGGTTTTTTGCTTGGATAGTAGTAAATGAGTGGAATAGTTTGCCAGAGTCCGTTGTGGGTGCCATGATTGTAAATGAGTTCAAAGTAAAGTATGATGCTGCGCAAATGTTGGATGGTTGTTGACATAATGTTTAGTGCTTCCCTTGATGAGTCTAAGGACACCTATGTAATAATAATAATAATAATAATAATAATAATATAAAATTCCTGATATATATCTTCAGGGGTGGTACAGGATATTATGGTAGTACTACATGATAAAATAACACTATTACAACTTTTGATCAAACATTATCCTCCAAATTAATTTATCTTTTAACATTACAGCGTTATCAGATCGTATATTTCTCCCTCTAAGGCACTTTTTACTGTCTCAAGCTACATACATCTTGGTCTTCCTCTGGGACTTTTCCCTGCTAACCTGCCAAAGAACACTTGTTTCGCTAATCTTTCCACTCCCATTCTGTTTAAGTGGCTATACCACCAGAGATTAGCTTAGCTCTACTAATATATTCTTGAATGATAACGATGTCAAGTTTTTTCCTAATATCCTCATTTTTAATGCGATACTGCCATTGATGCCATCTGTTTACTCCACTAATCTGTCTCAGAACTCTCATATCAGAGGTCTTTAGTCTTTGATTAAGTGTTTTATTTCTAACCCAGCTCTCATATCCATAGGTTAAAATTGGTTTGACACTGTCTGTATATACTATTTCCATATTTAATTTGCCATCTTCATTAAAATTGTGCCTAAATAGCTTAAATGTTTTACTTGTTCTGTAGGTTCACCATTTAGGATACAGTTGATGCTTTCAATGTTTTTACCTATTTTCGTTGTTTTTGTATTTTTTTTATTGCTGATTTTCATACCCAATTTATTATAACAGGTTATTCAATTTAGCCAAATCTTTCAGAGTTGTACTGGATTTATTTAAAACTATAACATCATCTGCTTAAAGTAAAGAGCTACGATTAACATCTCCAACTTTGATATCATATTTAATACCAATTTCTTTCATAATGTGATTCGTATAGATAACGAATAACAGTAGAGATAATTCGCACCCTTGTCGCACACCTGATTTAATATCAAACCATCTTCCTTAAATTCTAACTCCTGACTTACAGCTTAAATAGAGACTATGTTTTGCTGGATATAATGTCCTATATCCAGCAATATATTTGCATTTACACCATATAACTGTAGTTATATGGTGTAAATGGGACATTGTTTTGAAGAGCTTTCCTTTTGGCACCTTGCATATGCCTTTTCCCGATCTACAAACTTAAGTACGAGTTGTTCTTCACCAAGCTACCCTTTCACAATTTTCCTCAGCTGTTTCTCAAATATACTTTCATAAATCTATGAGAATTTATGTTCGGTTTCATCTAATCCAGCTGTCTTTTCACATTTAAGTTTTTTGGTGGCTTTTTCTACTTCAAGTATGGGTATATATTCCTGACTGTATTCCTGTTGGGAGTTTTTTATCATTTTGCTGACACTGCTTTATTATTATTATTATTATTTATTATTATTATTATTATTATTATTATTATTATTATTATTATTATTATTATTATTATTGTGGTCAGGGTATGGTCATATAATGAATGTCCTGTACTTCCTTAAATTCTAACTCTCTCTCTCTCTCTCTCTCTCTCTCTCTCTATATATATATATATATATATATGTGTGTGTGTGTGTGTGTAGAAAGTTTTTTACCTTGGGTATATATTATGTTAAAGATACCAAGCAATTTTATAAGCTAGGTTTTTAATCCTTTTACCCAAGTAAGCAAACAGACAAGTAAGTCAAGTTTGCGGTTGCATGTAGTGCAACACTAGCCAACTCGTTGTAAAAATGGAGCAAGCTCTGATCACTTTCCTTAAAATTTTCCCCTAATGCAAAGCACATTTACTTGCGGAGATGTATGATGCTATGCATTAAGGTAATGGTGGTCACTACCCATACCGGTTTCGACCTTTATTGAGGTCTCGTCAGTGGGAGCCAGACGTACGAGATTTCTTCTGATGCCTTTTTTTTTCATCATAGCAGAAAACGCTACTAGATAAAATTCACCGATCGCTAAGATTAAGCATTGCGACATGCTACCTGTACTTTCGCGTTCTTCTTAAAATCTCAAGAGTTGGTACATCATCTCTTTTATTTTTGAGATATTGTTCGATGGAACTCTTAGAATATCCCCAAGAGTTTTGATCAACTTAATGGATACTCATAGAGACCATGTGCTATAATGTTTCCCCTGTTTTTCACAACTTGAACTCAAATGAAACGTAAAGCACTGATGGAAATATTGCTAAGAAGTACAGCTGCGAGATTTCATTGGAAAGTAATTGAGATTCATTTGTCAAAACTAAAATATTGTCTCTATACATGTTAATTTCAAAGTAGGTCCTTTTTATATTAGTGTAAAAAAAAAAGCCGACTTTGAAAGAACCCCATTTGTTTTATGTTCCTAACTATTACCGGTATTTTATTTTATTTGTCAAAATTGTCTTTCAAAGGTGTTCATAAGTTCCAGGAAACGAAATACTGTATGCTACACAAAGTCGTGCCCGGTCATTATAGAGGCCTTTTGTCTCTCTCTGTTAAGCTTTCACGAACCTTTAAGGTTCTTAGCTGTGGACTTCGCAACTGCAACCGTCTCGAGGATAAGGTTGTTGGCCTTATGCCTCCCGGTGTGTCCTATGTCTGTAGATGCGTGTGTTCACGTAGCCGGTTTGCCTGTTCTGGGGGAGGAAAATCCAGAGTTTCCAAGTGAAAAAAACTCAATACCTCTGTATGATACCGTCTAATTCACCTTTAGTCGAAAGAAATCAGATAATGGTTCCTCACGTTACAGGCAGGAATCGAATCCAGGTCTTTCAAACCAAAGGGCTTCGCCTATACCGACTGAGCTACGGAGGCTCTATATAGACCGTTTGCATTACTAAACTGGTGTATATAGCCAACAACTCTAGTACGATTTTAGTTGAAAAAAAAAAAAGTAAAGTACATAGTATCGTTCCATAATCAACTTTGGCTGATGCGTTGTTATAAGATATTCCAAAGTTCTTTAGTGAAACATTTTTCATTTCAGGTGGTTAAAGAGTATTTCAAGATCCATCTCACTTTTTAGAAAAGTTTCTTTGCGTTTCTAAAATAGCTGTATGTAATTGGAAGCCAAAGTAGTTAAAAAATTCTTTGAGTGCTTGTTACAATTCTAGAACTCGACAAATTATGCCACATTGTATTCACCATGCAAAACATTTACTCGCCATAGACTCTCCCCCCCCCCCCCGTTTATTTTTATATGCCCCAGTTGGTCAATAGGAGTTCCCGGTGAACAGTAGTTGGAGAAATCATTTATTATTATTATCGTTAAATAAAACATGTTCTGTATTGTCCAGTCAGTAAATACTCGCTAGCTAGCAAAATTGACTAAATTTTGTCAATTGACTAAAAATCAAAATTGACTAAAAATTGACAAAATTTTGACTGGGCGAATATTTTTGTCGATATACAGTATATAATAAATTTTGGCATGCTTCAACATTACTTTCTTAAGAAATAATACATATATATATATATATATATATACACACATATATATATATATATATACACACATATATATATATATATATATATATATATATATATACATGTATATATATATATATATATATATATATATATACACACACATATATATATATATATATATATATATATATATATATATATATATATATATATATATATATATATATACACACACACATATATATATACAGGGTGTCCCAAAATTCACGCAAGAAGTAATTTTGATAGAAAACACAGGTTTTTAATTAAAAATTGTAATTTCTTATTGATTCATAAAGTATACAGTGTAGGGTTATGCATGGAATAGCATATCGGGTAAATGGCCTCCACGGCTTTGCTGGCACATACGCACTCTTTTGGCGAAATTTTCCATGACCGTTTTGCATAAATGTGGCTGAATTTCGTTGATACAGCACTCAATTTCCTCTTTCAAGGCGTAGGTGGTCGTGGACTTGTTGGAATAAACTTTAGACTTCAAAAATCCCCAAAGAAAAAAGTCTAAAGGCGTTAAGTCACATGATCTGGGCGGCCAATTCTGATCACCAAAACGGGAAATTACACGACTAGGAAATGACTCATGCAGTAATTGAATTGTTTCTCGGGCTGTATGGCATGTGGCACCGTCTTGTTGAAACCACATGTCGCCCACATCCATATCTTGCAATTTAGGCACAAAAAACTGGATTATCATGTCGCGATAGCGAGCACCATTAACTGTTATTGCCTTACCAGCCGCATTTCCGAAGAAGAATGGACCGATGATGCCTCCAGCACAAAATCCACACCAAACAGTGACACGTTGTGGATGGATTTGTTTCTCAACAATCACTCGTGGATTTTCTGAACCCCAAATGCGACAATTTTGTCGATTAACGAAGCCATCAAGATGAAAATGAGCCTCATCGCTGAAGGTGATTTTGCTGCCTAACCTTCGTTATTTTTAAAAATATTGCTCAACAATGAAAATGCGTTGTTCCTTCGTGTAGCGCTCCATTTTTAATAACCCTGAACTGTCAGCTGTCACGCTGTCTTTTTTTTCTCGTTGGCAACACTTTACCACACAAATGGCGCTAAATTTAAATCTTGCGTGAATTTTTGGACACCCTGTGTATATATATATATATATATATATATATATATATATATATATATATATATATATATATATATATATATATATATATATATATATATATATATATATATATATATATATAAAGCAAACAGACAAACAAGTCAAGTTTGCGCCTGCAAAGTGTTGCAAGTCTAGCTGATCCTACACGTAGTGCAAGACCAAGACAACTCATGGTAAAAGTAGAATAAGCTCTGATCACTAATCTTAATATTTACCCTTAATCCAAACCACATCTCCTGGAGGAGATGTATGATGTTTTGTATTGGCAAGGGGGCCACTACCCAGACCGGTTTCGACTTTTATTGAGGTCTCATCAGTGGGAGCCAGGCTAGAAATACAAAGATTTAACTAATACGGAGCTTATAAGTATTTTACCAGAACAAGTTACCATAAGGTTTTTAACCTTATTAAATAAAAATCTCAGGAGGAGATATAAATGTAGAAAGTATTTTACCTTGGGTATAATAAATGTTAAAGATACCAAGCTATTTTAAACCTGGTTTTACTCCATTTCCCAAGTAAGCAAACAGACGAACAAGTCAAGTTTGCGCCTGCAAGTCTAGCTGATCCTACACGTAGTGCAAGACCAAGGTAACTCATGGTAAAAGTAGAATAAGCTCTGATCACTAATCTGAATATCCGTATTACTAAAATCTTGGTATTTCTAGCCTGGCTCCCACTGATGAGACCTCAATAAAGGTCGAAACCGGTCTGTTTTCAAAATCGTTGCTCCAGCCAGAAGGACACGCACAATAAGCCCTTTAAACTCCGATTGTTTTTCCCATAGTGATCAACACTATTGACGATTACTGTTCAGCAGCATTCTTAAATAGTTGCGCAGAACACATGGTGACGCACATGAGGTTTTGCATAGACGTTTGTGAGTGACGTTTACCTATATCTGCATAAAGCTTTCTAATTCAGTGGAGGGTATTTGTATATAAGAAGACAGCCAGTCTCCATTTATGAATCACAAACTATCAATGAATCAAAGCTTCTTTTTTTTTTTTATCCTGAAAGAAATAACATATTCTAATATAATCCTTATGAGGCCCGTATATCCCTGTAGAAATGGCTTTTGAATCTGTAATACTAGGATGCTAGGTTTGTCTTTTTCTTTTCTTTTCTTTTTTTTTTTTTTTTTTACGACTAAGAGTACCTTAAACAGACAGAACAACATAAATATGACCATTCTTTTCACTCAAAAAAACTGTTTAGCAGACCTCGCAACCCTCGCCTTGTGAACTAACTGTTTAGTTCACAATAAACATTGCGATGTATATACGTAGTAAGTAACTGATCTGATCCACATTCCAGAAAAGGTTTCATGAACTAACAGATTGCTAGTATTAGGCAACATGAAATCCCTCATGCGTGCCAGGATATTAGAACTATTGCTCACTATATTCTATGGTATGGTAAGACGTTTTGTCATACCTTCACGCTGCTCACAATAGTCCTAAGCAATTTGATTTCTATGTGGTTAAGCAACCATAAAGATCGCAACCCTCGCCTTCAGCAGTTGTACACATTAAAAATATTAAGGCAATAGCTTCCAGCCATTGGTCTCCTACGCGGTTTTGAGCGCTTCCGTAATATCTGCTGTCCAAACTATTTTTCTGCAGAACTACTTTTCTACATTCGCAGCGCTATAAAACTGTCGTTTCACATTCAAGATTAAAAAGCTGTGCATTTTAAGTGTTGAAGATGGAGTCGATCGATTCATTTGTGTACTAGAGAATGTTGTACTTTTGTTGTAGTTTCTTATTAATGTGTGACAAAGAAAGTATTTTCTTTGTCACACATTTTTTTTTTTTTTTAGAAACAAGAAGTCTATGTAAATATTATTTGATAAGGAATGCCTGTATTAACATAAGTTCTTTAAAACTCACTGAGATGGTCTGTACGTGTCTCTCTTTGCTGCCATTAGTTCTCATTTAGAGAACGCTGTCACAGAACTGGTTCTGAGACAGCGGAAAAGCTCTTGCCAACATTCATTCATTTAATTATGCGATCTTATGATTCTGTATACGTTGTTATTTCTACGAAATGATCACGAGTGTTGCCAAAAAGAGCATCGACCCCAAATAATATTTTATTCTTGAACTCCTATACCGTGTGTTTAGAAACTGCTGTTAGTTCACGCCGACACAACATTTCACATTATGATAAAATGCGCCATTTCAGCAGAACTCAAAGTTCGTAAAAATATTACTTTTTTATAGGAATGTAGTATTATGAATATACTACACTACACCACACTGCACTGCACTGTTACATATTATCAAATCACATTAAAATTTTAGAAATGCCCAAAATTCAAGTTAAAGATATGATTTACATAATGCTGAGTAAAATAATATCTTGATCCAAATTTTGTTGTTTTGAATTATTTGATTCTCAAAACTGTCTTTTGCTATGAGCTTCCCAGTATTAACTTTGCCAATTTGATAGTGTTAATAATTTATCATTATTATTATTATTGTTGTTGGTCTTCTATCAGGCAACTTAAGTCTATGTGGGTTGAGTTAAGTCTACTTAAACTCCACTAATTAACCAAAGTTTCTTTTATATCCATAAAGTACATGTTAGCTAGTAATAGATGCGATTGATGGATGTTTCACGTTTGGGAGATGAAAACCGGAGCATTCTGAGACAAATCTATCCCACTGACACAGTCAAAGACTTAAATAAAAAAATTTATAATAAAAAAGAGAAAAGAGAGAAAAACGACAGGATGTAACAGCAGAGTGTAATCATTACTGTGACCCACCAATACGCATAGCACGAGATTCGCCATCCCACGTAAGGCTGACTTGTGTATATCCATATTCATTTCTTATATTCTTTCTTATTCATTTCTCACATATTTATTTAAAATTTTTATTTTTTCATATAGAATTATGCACAGCAACATATTCAACAGCTTCGAAAATATCGAATATCTCCGTATATACTCCTTCCCCAAAGTTACTTAAATGTGTAGAATGGCCTTTACCTGTTTCTGAAAGCCATTCCACAATTTTCAACTTCAATAGTAGGCCAGTTTCCCACTTAGTCGATATTTAGCACCGCTAAATAGGACCTTCCTTGCTGAAACTTGGGTTTTAACTACGCATCTTAAAAAAAAAAAAAAAAAAAAAAAAAATTGACCAACGAACTCATTGTTACAGACAGTATTCCAAGTATTATGGTTCATAGACTTAAGTTGTAAGATAGCAACAGTTGTTTGCCGTACTCTCTCTCTCTCTCTCTCTCGTTCCGAGAAAACGGTTTTAATTCATTGAGAGCTTGGGTTCACTATCAGTGAAGGCTTGAAATATAGAAGCCGGCCGCTGATTTTTCTTCAAAACTTCAGGGCTAAAGTTTCGCTTGCTCTAGAATAAAAGGCAACAAAACACTTATTTTATTTTATAGTAAAAAATGAACTTATTATATCTATTCTAATTATCTTCTTTGTTATCTTTGTTATACCCTGTTGCAGAGCCTCTTTCAGTCAAGGGCAAAAAACTCTATCTTTCTTATATATGTTTGAACGAACTTATAAACATCAATTATATCTGTAAATGTCTCCATTTAGGTAATTCAAAAAATTCCAATTAACCAAGCGATTCTCTATCATGGTTCGATCCTTCAGAGATTCAGCGAATCTTCACTGAATATCTTCGATTTTCTTGACATCCTATAAACATTACTGCGAGTCAACATTTGTTTGACTAGCGACTTGTTGAAAGTATCATAACTTCTTTTCTCCCACAAGTAAAACTTCTGTTGATTAAAACTGTAACTTACTCAGTTTTGAGATTTGTTTTACCAATTTGATTCTTAAAATTAAATTTCTTATCAGCCAAATATCCAAATCCTTGTACTCATTAACTCTTTTATAACTCTATCCATTCAACTTATGTATATAGCTAATATTATTTCCTTATCAAATAGCGTATATTTATTTCTGTTCATATTAATGTTTAAATCCCACCTATCTGTTCACTTCGAATATTTTAAGTTTATATTATAAAGAACTGAATTCATCAGAAAAGTTTACTGCTCTACACCATTTTGTATCATAAATAACAACGACAAAAAATATATTTCATTTTTAATATGCGAATTTCGGTCATTTCGATCATTTTATACTGACTTAAATGGGTTAATATTGTACTAGTTAATATTTAATAAATAATAAACAGAATGATTAAACATGAAAAATCAAAACCAAAAAAATGTTATTAGTATATAAGACTGAAAAGTTAAGTAATAAAAAATAAAATTTAAGCTTTGTGGACTGTGAGACGAGTGTGTGTGTGTGTGTGTGTGTGTGTGTGTGTGTGTGTGTGTGTGTGTGTGTGTGTGTGTGTGTGTGTGTGTGTGTGTGTAATAATGATAAAATGACAAAAACTGGGAAGTCAGCAGTTAGAGAGACAATTATGCATTTCGCTTACTGATTTTGAAAGTTCGTGATCCATTGGAAGGCCCTTACGACTCTGAATTGATTATTATGTGCACTAATTTTTACTTAACTGCAAATATAGCAAACAGTGTGTATAATAATGGATAAATATTTATTAGTGCAGAAACTATTTGGGCAATAGGAAAAATTACCTAACAAGTTCCTCGAGTATTTTAATTCTTCATAATAGTAAATGGGGGGAGGGGGGAGGAGTAAAATGCCAAAAGAAAAACTCCGAGCTTCTTTCCTCCGTGAATTTCGAATAGCCTCCTTCTCTTTTATTGCTTTCATTCGTATGACTTACAACTTTCTTCTTCTCACAGTTTACTTTTTTCGCTTTCATTATCGATAGCAGGCAAGTCCTTATCAAGATGTTGAAGATTTTACGACTTTTTCGTTGCCCGGTTTTGGGGCATATCCGCATTCCTAAAATCTGCAATACCTCTCTTACCCTAAGTTGTAGCATTAGATCGACGGAAGATCTCAAAAAAAAAATAACACAACTTCGAATTCAGTAACCGTACTGTTGTTAATTATAATAGTCGTTAATCAATCGGGTTCGGCACTAAAATATAAATTATAAAAGACTCTGTCTAGGATCAAAAAAAAAGTACGTCCTACTCGAATGAATATGTTTAAAAATGTAAGGTTACATACAATTGTAGATGAGCTAATTGCTAGCATCAGGCTATTAAGCCTACCTATTAGGCATCTATGAAGTTTCTTACTAGATGCCTAATAATATACCGTAATAAAATACCGTTAACTGTGATATTTTATCACTATATTAAAGTTATATCGTTTTTTTTATTATTATTATTTAAGGGTAATAGAATAAGTATTCGATTTTAAATCTTAGTATCTAATATATTCTTTCATTTTTCATCATGAAAATAACAATAAAAACATACTTCGTGAAAAATAATCACAATTGCCGCAATAATGGCAAAGTATAAATCATCTGTTGTTATAAAAGTGGAAATGTTTCCATTTTACTTCTCAAGATTTGCGTCAGTTATGCAAGTAATATCTGTTGTTTATCAGTTTGATAAATTGGCATTTATCATTATACCATCAATATCGGCAGAAATACTTAACATATTTTATCTAAATTATAACAATCGTGATAGGCCCTGTTTGAGCGTTTTAAAGTCCAAAATACTTGTATCCACAAACACATACCACACAATCCGAGGAGTAAGGTGTATAGAGAACCGTCTCGTGTATCTTTCATCTCAAGTAGTTTCCTATGACTAGGCCAAGGTCAGTAAACATTCTCTACCTTCCTCTCCTCTCACTTAATAGCCAACAAACAGTGATATACAGTAGAGTTCTTATAAGCAGTTCTCCTATAAAGTTTCAAACCCAATTCCACACGATCGATATGAATGACAAACAGATATCTCTCGAAGCTTTTTTTTTTTAATCTGAACAACAGTTTTAACAGTTTATTCACATCACGTATGCAAGATATACATATTATACTATTCAACTTGTATAATTCAATGTACAATATTTCACAATACAATTCAATGTACAGTACAGTACAGTACAGAATAAAATTTCAAGTATTATTATCATATTCTATTGGTACTAACACTTATTATTGGCTATTATTTTATTATAGTTAATAAAAAGTTTTCTCATTATGCAAGTAGAGTATAATATATTTCGAATGATTTCGTAGTTTATAATAAGTTACTGGTTGTAGTGATAATGTAAATTAGTTTATGCATTTATGTGTAACCAGGGGCCGTAGCCATACTGGTTACTAGAGAAGTGATTAGCTCAAAAACAGTCATCACTGAGAGTCCAGGGACCGCATCTATGAGGGCTACCTTACCGGTTATAATGATGTACATATTAATATATTAATACCTAATTGAATGAACTAATTAGTATATCAATACCTTAATTAGTTATGATATATGAGTTATAATGATCTATTATACTATACGTTTAAAGTAAATGTCCACGTTGTTTAATCCCATGAGGTAGGTTCTTAATATTTTTCTGAATGTATATTCTGAGGTTATAGATTTAATTTCATTTCGAAGTTCATTTTAGCTGCTTGTCGCTAGGTACTCGAAGGATGTATGAAAAATTTCTTTGTTTGCCTTGGGTACTATCAGCATGCTTTCTGCATTATACTATTTAAAATGTGCATTGCAAACTAAATTCATTATGCGTTATTCATAAATACTGTTCTCTTACCATTAATGACTATTTAAGTACTAAAAGAAATTTATCATTTACGTTTAATGTTGTTTCCTGTTTTTTTTTTTTTTCCTAATGGTGCTGCTTATGCAGTGTAGAGTGCTTGATAAATTTCATTTTGTTCAAATTTAACTTTTGCAAAAAAAAAAAAAAAAGAGTGAAATCCGAGATTATTAACTTGTTTAATGAAAGGACTGAAGTGGCGTGTAAGAGAAGGTAAAAAAAATAAAAACCTGTCTTCACTGTAGAGCAGCATTTCTCGTTTTATTCGTTGGCCAAATCGGTCTTGCATATAGTATCGGTATTGCGACTTTTCAGCTTTTTCGTGGAATGGGATTGCGATATTAAACCAACGACAAAATATTGTTTCGCGTACGTCACATTTTAACTGAATGCTGAAACGTCATCACACACACACACACACACACACACACACACACACACACACACACACACACACACACACACACACACACACACACACACACACACACACACACACACACAGAGAGAGAGAGAGAGAGAGAGAGAGAGAGACTGAAACAGAAAAAATAAACAGCTGAGCAGAGAGACTTTAAAAGATAGTTACTATTTCCTTTCGGTATGGCAGCAGTTTTTACATGTTTTGTCACCGAAGCGATCGTACAGTCATAGAAAGTATGGAATAATTTTCTAAAAACCTTTACAAGGTTTTTAGAAATTATTGTAAAGGACACTTATCTTCCCTTCATAATTAACAACTCACTCTCAATGTATGCATAAATTTTGTGCTTGTATAGAAAAAAGAAGGAAAAGGAGATAATGGCAAAATCTTACAATTATGTTCTTTTTTTGCGAAGACAAAGAACTACTTTTGTGGATCAAAACAGCTTTGTCGATCAAAAGTGTCGATGTAATGATATATAATTACTTGCAATAAATATGTAATTAATGAGCATTTTAATATAATAACCTTTCTGTTACTATTCACTTCATACTTTGACCCGAGAATCTTCATAGCTCACTCGACTTCAACTGAAAATCCCTGAGAAAGTTTCCTCACATCCTAGATGTGAGGAAACTTTCTCAGGGATTTTCAGCTGAAGGTGAATTAACATGTCTCATACGATGGTGGAAGGGCTTTACATCCCACATGTAGACGGTTTGACCGGTTTAAAAAAAGTAGGCAAACCGACCAGAAGAGCACAAGGAATTTATAGCCATAACACAAAATGTAGAAAGGATTAACCATCCTACCAATTAAGCAATATCGGATTTCTGGAAGCTAAGTTACTGGCAGTGACAGGCCACTGATCCTAACACGAAAGGAAAAATGGGATTATTTGCTCCCATACGGCACAGCCGTACTGTAGATTCTGCGGGGGGGAGCGGCGATTGATATAAATAAATAAACTATAATTTGTAAATACCGAAATATCTGGGTGGCACTTATTTGATGACAAGTGACAGTAAAAATCCTTAGTTGTCCACTGGAAGATTAGAATAAAGTACAAGTGATTCAAAAAAAAGGGGGGGGGGCGTTTGATTTCTATTTGTTTCATTTGTTGTTTTTTTCTGAGGAGAAACAATCCGTAAAGAAACACAATCCCTCTCCTTTTTACATTACTCAGATAAAATATATCGTATAGTTACGAATGCAAATAATCATTGAAAATCATGTAGGATTCATTTGCTTTATTTTTTAAGATCAAACCTAAAATGATTCTGAAGTAGCTGAGATGTCCTAAAACTGACTGTAGTAAAATTGCATTACAGTCCACTAATTTAGATAACAAGAGTAAATAATAAAATTAAAACAAATATGAATAAGACTGGCAAGCTTCATCAGCGGTTAACAGTTATCACACTATTGAGATTTTCTTAAAAAAATTATTAATTAATAAAGAATATTTTCCTCACGTTGAATATTAATTTTTACAAGAGTAATTCTTATGTCTCTCTCTCTCTCTCTCTCTCTCTCTCTCCTGACAACAGTCACTAAGTTAAGATATGATCCTTAACAAAGGATAAATGACCAGTAATACGTAACGATATTTGAAATAATATTCCAAAAATAGGTCTAAACAGTTATCAAAATCCTCGATGATTGCCTAAATATGTTGTCTACATGTGAGATAATGTTAGATAATTTTAACAAAAATATTAAAACAATACCATGAGAAGATGAGATTGGAATATAAACTCTTGACTTGTGTGAGTGAGTGAGTGAGTGAGTGAGTGACGGACAGCTATCAGAGTGTATATCGGAGGGTAAGATGACCAGTGGTGTACCCCAGGGATTAGTCCTAAAAACATTGTTGTTCAGTCTATTAAATAATGATGTTGTGAAGCGCCCGACAGAAGATATTCAATTGTTTGCTGATGATGCAAAAATAGCCAAGACAATCAAGCGTGCTACTGATATCCAGCACTTACAGAATATAAACAAGTTGGAACTATGGACAAATGATAATAGCTGTGAATTCAATGTTAGTAAGTGTGATGAGATATCCAATGGCATATTATATTGATAGGATTATGCTTGGAGAAACTGACAAGGATAGATATCCTGCAGTTATGGTGGATAGGACGCTGAAGTTGAAAGGTCTCATAGCAAAAATTGCAAATATAACTCAGAGGATATTGCGATGTTGAAGCGGACCTTGACATGTAAGGATAAGGAAGTCGTTTTATCTCTTTACAAGCCCTTCCACCTAGACTACTGTGCGCCGATTTGGTCTCCTAAGTTCCAAGGAAATAAAGAAGCTATAGAAAGATTGCAAAGTAGAGTTACAAAGATTATATCGAGATTGTGGGATTTAGATTATGAATACAGAAGAATGCACGTATTTGTATTACAGGTTAACTAGAGAAAGAAGGGTGATATGATAGAAGTCTATAAACTTCTGAATGAATGTTGTAGGATATCGTCTGATTAAAGTTTTCTTTTATTGAAAGATGGGGAGAGAACACGGGGAGAATCCATGATAGTTAACTCGGAGGCGAGAAAGGGGCAAGAGTTAGATTTTTCTCACATAACCGTGAGTGAGTGGAACAGTTTGCCCGAGGAAGTAGCGAATGCATACAGTGTGAATTAGTTTAAGAGAAGGTATGAGAGAGCTGGTGTGTGTGATGTGTGGCCTCCCTCGATCAGTCCTTGATGCTCTCTCTCTCTCTCTCTCTCTCTCTGGAGGTTTCTGATGATGATGATGATGATGATGATAATAATAATTTCCAGGAAAATGTGTGTTTCAGTGAAAAGAAAGAAAAGAAAAGAAAAGAAATACAACTAAAATTATCAGTAAATTGCTTTCGAAATAAATTGTCGTTCAACAAATATTTTTTTCGATTACTTGTTGTTCCACAAATTGCTATTCGGTAGACTGTCTTTTGATGAACCGTTTTCTATTATTTTTCATGGTTCTATTTCGATTACAATGAAAGCAAATACTGCATGAAGCATTGTATTTTTAAAAACAAGAAATCTCCTTCCGATTTAACTATTTAAGCAAAGAAATACAGCGACATTTTTCCTAAAAAAAATTTACTATCTAGTAAAGAAATGCTCAATTTTCTTGATAATAAATTCTCCAGACAAAAAAACTTTGAATCATTTGGGTTTTAAACACATTTTAAGTAATGCTATTTCGATAATTTTGCTTCATCGTTTGATCGGAAGTAGTTTGACTACTTTAGATGAAAATTTCTATGAGATCGAAATTTCAAATATCTTAACCAAAATTACCATTTTGGCTAAGATATTTGACACCCATCTTATTTAAATTTCTTCTTAGGTTCACGATCTCAAATATCAGTGAAATATTTCTTGTAAAGAAGTGGAATTTTTCAAAACTACATACTTTTAACCCTTGCTGCGAACACCCTGTACGACTGTTTCATTCATGATTTATGTACGCTGAAAGAAAAACTGCCAAGGACTGACATTACTCTACTAAGTGAGTTGAAGGCGTCTTTACCTTCACCTCTCTTAGGGAGTGGAGCTTAATTTATCACCGCACAATGTGAACTGCTGAACTCCCACCTTCAGTTTCGATTTAATCACTTCCCTACATCCAATTCCATCGCAAGTGACTTGCGAAGGTTTCACTTCACAGAATATAAATTTATCTTTGTATCAGTTCTCTTTAATGAACAAGGAGACCATATGCTTACATTCCATTCAATAACGCCGTGACTTTACTCTCCACTTTATCATTCACATTTAGAGTATGCCGTCATATACGAAGTTTGATAAGCTGTATTATTATCTTGAGTTCACTTCCTCAAGAGGCTTTTTCCTTCTACATTCTGCTTACTTAAACTGTGCACGTTGCTTCCCCCTCTATCCAGATTTTCCCTCCAAATCGAGTTTAAGGCAATTAACCTATCGATCCTCATTAACTTCCGAACAGTAGTGGAAAAATATCTCATTCCTTTACAGACCAGCTTAAGACAGGAATAGCAACATGCGTATTCTGAGAAACTTTCAATCTAAACATTTCTGTTCATCTGGAAGAAACAAAAACAGAAAAAATATCTCAGGAAACATTAAGTTTCTTTAAGGACGTAATGTTTCATCAGAGCCGTCTTTCCGGTTGCAGTTATCCGAAACAAGCTTCTCTCTCTCTCTCTCTCTCTCTCTCTCTCTCTCTCTCTCTCTCTCTTTTCGAACCTCGACAACAACATCACCTTGTTTCTTTACCCTTTCCACGACTTCAAGCCAAAATAAAGCTTAACTTTTCCGTGGCATTTATAAGATCTCGAAAAATACTTTGAATCATTAAACAAACAGAAATACTGAATTCGGGCAGAACCAGAACTGAACTGAATTTTTTAACATTCGCAGACACTATTTGTATTTATTTATTTATTTTTCGTGCTCCATATACTCATAAAAACACAATAACTATACATTAGTAAACTATAATATTCATTAAAATGTATTATTTCAGACTTTATTCTATATTTATAGTAATTTTATATAGTATTATAAATTTAATTTAAAAATTTGAGCCTGAGTAGCTCAGTGGATGTGGCGTTTACACACCACGGCGTTTGGCCACACGAAGGAAGACTTGGTTTTGAGTCTAGTCGGCGGCTACAGGAAATTTTTCTAAGCCTTTTTTCGACCGGTTCCCGAGTTAGTCGATCTCTAGCACGGGCAACTCTCCCGGAAACTCGGTTTTTTCGTCCCATAAACTCAAGAAAATCGACCGTAGAACCCACACTATTTCAGACATTAAATATATTGTGTTAGGGTTAGGGACCACGCGATGGCGGTACTTGTTGAGCCATCTCTCTTCACTGCTTGCCGCTTAATTAGTGATAGCCTTGGGCCAGCTATGTCTAATTGGGTACCAGTGGAGATTGAACTGCCGACTCAGTCTCCAAAAGTTAGATAGGGCTAAAAACGGTCTCACCTACTCCTTGTATACGGGAATAAAAAGGCGTTAGCTGATTTTTTTTAATATAAAAATTATGTTAATACAGCACACAACATACATTACAGATAACAGTGATATCAAATGTAGTATAATCTGTATTGTAGCCTAAAAGCCTTTTAGAACTTTTTTTGACATGAATACAGTTTTGAGTAAAAATACACTTAATATTGTTATGAGTAACTGTCTAATGTAACTAAGATTAGAGCATTTAATAATATAATTTTTTTTATGATCGCACCCACAAAATGTTTACACTTTTTGTAGGTGGGGTGATATAAAAAAGCATCCATTAGTATATTAGCATCGTGGGTGAGCTAAAGATTTTTTTTTCTATATTAATTAATTTTATATATTTTTCTAGATTTAAAATTTATGTTTTATATATTCCAGAAACGAGCCTCCATAGTTCAGTCAGTATAGATGGGTTCATCTATACTGACTGATAGGGTCGGATTTGGTCGGAAAGACTTTGTTTTGATTCCCGTCAGTGACGTGAAAAACCTTTGTCTGGTCTCTTTCGACTAACTCACCCGGAAACTCGGGTTTTTTCATCCCCCAGAACAGGCAAATCGGCCCGTGAACACACGCATTGACAGACATAGGACACGCCGGGAGGCATAGGGCTAACCACCTTATCCTCGATACGGTAGCGATTAAGTAAATAGAAAATTCTCGACACTTCAAGGTAAAAGAAGAGGGAAGGAATAATAATCCATCCATCCATTTACTCATCCGTTCAAGAACGGGTTGAGTCCACTCCTAATGAGGGGTTTACTGGCGTATTAATGCCGCCTGCTCGCCACTCCTCTGCCGCATCCTGTAAGAGCAGTATTCTTGACTGTAATCCGTTTGTGTTCACGGGGCCGGTTCGCCTGCTTGCGGGATGAAAAACCCCCAGATAAACTAGGGGAAAAACCCTGCTACCCACGCCCAAGACCGGCTAACTTGGCTATGGCTGAGAAATATTCTTAAGATCCTCACGTCGTCGAAGGGAATCGAACCTAGGATACGCCTTCCCCAGGCATACGGTTGCGAAGCGCAAAGTCACTAGGCTAACCGCGCAAACGGAATAATAATGAGAAGAAGATATTCCAAAACCCTACTCTAGACACCAAATGGAACTTTTTCAAGCCACCCCAGGCTTCCAGTAATCCAGCTTTGATCTCACATCGGATGATGAAATACATCTACCACCCAAAGACAAACACATATATCTATGACAACTTCAGGATTTAAACCTGCATCTTATTGGTTAGAAAGTGGATAAGTTAACCATTAGACCAACGTGTTAGCAAGATTATTCCTCCACCGGAAATCGAACCTCGGTTTTCTGTGTGAGAGGCTACCTACTAGACTATGCCGGAAATTTACTTTACATTTACAATATTCTGTTATCATAACACACAATGAACTGAGATAAGTGGACAGAGAACTTAGTTTTAAAGGACATATTGCAAAGATTGCCAAAATATCACATCAAATTACATTGTTGTTGAAGAACACACTAACAAGCAGGGATAAGGAAGTTGTTGTTCCACTTTATAAGGCATTAATTAGACACCACATTTGAACTATTGTGCACAGATCTGGTCACCTGGATTTCTTGGTGATGAAGAAATAGTGCAGAGGATTCAGAGGCGAGTTACAAAGATTTTTGCAGGTCTGTTGGATGTTTCCTACGAGGATAGATGGAAGATCTGTGGGCTCCAAAAATTAGGTGATAGACGTAGGAGAGGAGATATTATTGAAGCATATAAATTATTAAAGGAATTTTACAGGATTGATGCTGATGACATTTTTAAGACCAGTGCAGAAAGGAAGAGGACGAAGGGCCATTCCTGGAGATTATGTAAGCGTGTGATTAACAAGGGTGTTAGGACTAAATTTTTTACTTGGAGGGTTGTAAAGAGGTGGAATGCGTTGCCAGAGGCGGTTGTGAATGATTCGTCTGTGAATGAATTTAAGGAGAAGTATGATAGGTATTATGTAAAAAATGGTCAGTGTGTCAATGTGTGGGTCTCCCGCGATGAGTCTTTGACTCCATGGAGACACCGTTATAATAATAATAACAATAATAAGTTTCCCCCCCCTCCCCGATGAGACTGTCTGATGTGGCAAAGTATGGTGAGGACTTCATGGACTCTAACTGCTACGCAGAAGCCATGAAATTCCAAAAGAAATCTTGAAAATATCTCAATCTAGTAGCAAAGTTTAAATCGATGGAAATGATCATACTTGCCTAACTCAGAGAAATTCTTATAATAATAAAATGGCATTGAAAATAAGGATGGAGATTTCCTCTGGGCTATATGAGACAAAAATCAGTTAGTCACATATCTGCATCCTCCTTGGGAATACTTGCAAATCCACCACTTATTATTCCAAGAGAACCACAGTAGTACACGTAAAAGAAAATCGTGATACAGATCAGGTTGGGATCCCCCCCCCTCCCACCTGTAAACTTATGTTTCAAGTTATAGGAAAGCCATTCTCTCATTTTCACAAGAATGAGATTGGAGTAAACCCTTTGTGGTCTTTAACATTTGATGGTGTCACTTTGAAAATTATGAAAACTTATGGAATGCAAGGAATGTATTTCAAAAAGCACTATAAAATATTAAATGAAATATGGAAGAAATAGATATTAACATTCTTGGAATGAGTAATGTTCAATGGACAGAATCTGGAGAGATAAAGACAGTTAGAGACATTTTAATTTACATGGGTGGAAGCGAACGTAGAAATGGAACAGGAATATTAATGGACAGTTATTACACTTCAAATCTTTAAAAGGCTTCTGTTATATCTCAAAACAGGATATATATTATGATTAAGCTGAAAACCACACCAATCAGTTTAGCTTATTACAGATATTTCTCTCCCTTGGACCATCTGGATGATGAAAGCGAAAGGTTGTATAAAAAGATATAAGGAACCTCTTCATCATGAACTAATTAAAATAATGTGTTCACGATGATGATGCATGACATGAACGTGAAGGTAGGCAATATAAGATATGAAAATGGGGAAGTTTTCGTTAAAAAAAATGACCGAAGTGAAAATCCGACTTGTGTAAGGTAAAGGACTTAATAATTGCTAATACGTGGTTTTAAATCTATCCAAGAGTCTACACGAGGAAGAGCCATGCGGAAAACGCAGGGAATCAAATCGATTTTATAATGATTAAGAACAGGTTTAGAAACTCAGAAAAGCTAAAACTTATCGTAATGTGATTGTAATCTACGGATCACAGACCATTGGTAGCTACAATAAATATAAAATTGAAGTTAACAGAAATAGTAACAAAAAACTGAGATTGAATTGAAATGAGAAACAGGCTTCAAATAAATATGCACAAGAAACAGATAATCAATTTAAAGACTTATCTGATACTGAAAATAAGGAATTGGAAAATGAGAACAGTGAAGAAGGTGTAATAATGAATACTTGGAATGATTACAAGAAAATAATGCTCAAAACATCAGGGGGCCCATTACTTCCAAAGAAAAAGAGAACAAAAGAAAAGAAAAGAAAAGAATAAATGATGATGAAATTATGGAGTTAATTTAAAAAGAAAAAAGAGAAATGTCTAAGTAAATATAGAAAATTAAATAAAGAAATCAGCACAGAGGAACAAGAAATAGGGGATGACCAAGAAGAAGAAGATGGACTAAGTCCGAAACAGGCCACTTGGCCTAGAACCTGGATCGAAAGAATAAGAAGAAGAAAAAGAAGTAGAAATAAAGAAATCATTTGGAAATGTAAAGCGACCAAGTAAAATATGGTTGAATGGAATGTCAAGAAACTGAAGACAAAGTCGCCATGATTTGATAAAATAGAAGATAAAGAAGACAAAAATAAAAGACACAGGAAAGAAAAGAAAAGGAACAAACAATTCAAATGTATAGAAAATGACAAAGGGGATGTGCTGTTCGAGGAGATAGATATCACAGAACATTTGGAGAAACATATTAAAGACCTATATTCACACAATATAGAAGACCTAAACACAGACAATGAGAATAATATAAGTGGTTGTACATAAGATCGATTGCTATACAAAAATAAATCTATCAGTTGTTCGTGGATTTTGAAAAGAAAAAATTGACACTGTCTCTCATGGTTAACTTATAGAAATTTTAGAAGAAATATTGGTGTGGACTCACACGATTTAAGGATAATACAAAAACATATACTGTAATCAATAATCAGCAATAAAATAAAGAACTCAATTTCACAGTGGGTAGAAATAAAAAGAGAAGAGTCGAACAAGGATCTGTATTATCGCTGTTGCTGTTTGAATATTTTCAGAAAGTGTAATGCAAGAAACTGGAACAGTAAGCGGCATCTCAGTGGTTGGAAGAAACTCAACTAAAAAACATGCAGACGACACAATGTATAGATACCTGTGATAAACACGCGCGCGCGCACGCACGCACGCACGCACGCACACACAGACACACACACACACACACACACACACACACACACACACACACACACACACACACACACACACACACGATGAGAATCACAAATAAAGTGATGGGTAAAAACAGAAACATACCATTAAAAGGAGTTTGATATATCTGGAAAGTCTAATCACTTCCAATAAACAATGTGAAACAAATATTTACTAACAGAAAAGTCAATATAAATACACGAATGTGACTGATGATTTGCTATACATATTTAGAATTAATGTACATATCAGAAGCATGAAGTATTTTAAAAAGAAATGGAAAAGAGACCGATGGCTCTGGAGATGTGGTTACTAAGAATAATGATGCGGATTAGTCGGAGAGAAAAGGTTACAAGCAAACAAAGAATGAGCAAATAAAAAAAAGAGCTTACTGAATGAGATCAGGAAAAGAAACATTAAATTCTTAGGGTGTTCTCTTAAGAGAAGAAGTGACTAAGTTGATCATCACAGGAAAACTACAGAAAAGAAGAAGAGAATGAGAGGTCGACCATAATATTACTATATGGAAGACATAAAATACTAGACATCAAAAGTGCTATCCACATCTTTAGAGATACGCAAGATAGGGATAAGCGGAAAACCATGACAGTCCTGGATAGAATACTGAATAAATGAGCAAATATTGTCACTTATGACCAATGTAGTACATTGCATCGCTTCATGTTTTTCATGTACATGAGCAGAAGAATATTTAAGTTACTTACTTTGTGTGTGTGTGTGTGTGTGTGTGTGTGTGTGTGTGTGTGTGTGTGTGTGTGTGTGTGTGTGTGTGTGTGTGTGTGTGTGTGTGTGTGTGTGTGTGTGTGTGTGTGTGTGTGTGTGTGTGTGTGTGTGTGTGTGTGTGTGTGTGTGTGTGTGTGTGAATATTCCAAATAAAAATAATTACATAAAACCGATACCTATAAATATCCGTATAAACAATTTTATTGAAAAAATTAAATATAGGGAAAAAAACCCTCAGCGATCTTCGGTCGATTGTTATATCTCGGGTTTATGATTCCATGGAAAAATGAAGTCTTGCCCATGCTGTTAGCTACTCAAACTATTAGCCATGGTGCGTTATTTGTACTATGCAATGATAAAACTAGTCAGTATACTGAAACGCTAAACCAGTTGCGTGTAATCTCGCTAGTCTCAGAATCCCATTATATTCGCTTTTAATCTCGATTATTCTTATATTAAAGACGTGAGGTTCAGAAAATATTTATCAGTGTCAAGGGAAAAATGTTTTTTTATTTGTATTTTATTTATAATATTGATAAAAGAAAATGGAAATGAATTCACCTAAAATACTTAATAACATATTATACTCTAAATGGTATTATCTGAATGAGAATTCCTAGAACATATCGGGTTTGCTACGTCGTAGGGAAAAGTTATGTCCAGTCGAGGGAATCGCAATGAACGATTTGCTTGAAATGAGTTTCAGAATAATCTCTTACATAAAACAAAAGGATTAACAAAGTATAATCCTCTTGCTTCTGCGAAAATTATTCTGTTTTATTTATAATCTACTATATATATTTTTTCATTCAATATAAAGAAAACGCAATAATGATGTATCGATTTAAGAAAGAAAGAACTGGAAAATCTGGAAGAAATATCACTCATCATTCATCCCGCAAACAAGGTGTCATTCAATGAAAACAATTATTCACGTGTTGATCAGAATTTTAGGATTCTTCTGCCTTAAATCCAAAACATATTTGAAACGCAGAATTGGTTGATACGCCACATAGAAGGATCTCTCTCTCTCTCTCTCTCTCTCTCTCTCTCTCTCTCTCTCTCATTCCAACTTAACCATGAACACACCAATGTCTTTCTTAGCATAACTTAAATGAAATTTCTGTGATACTGACCACAGGAAGTACAAGGCAACAACCTCTTCACTATCCCCCTCCCTGCCACACACACACACACACACACACACACACACACACACACACACACACACACACACACACACACACACACACACACACACACACAGTGCAGAGTCATTCCATCGTGATTAATTGAATTGAAACTCGATAAAGCTCGTGTCGCCAAACTCTGTTAGGTTACTTTACTTCGCTACATCAAAAAAGAAAGCATATTTGTGATGATGTTGGGAAGCCGGTTAGGCTTCCTCGTTAGCAGTTCAAGGGTATGAAACAGGTGGGGTAAGCAGGACTTTGGACTTAAAATTCATCCACATTAACAATATTCCTCTTACAGTCTGTTCGCTAACTTCGCTTTCCAATTTCTATGCACTGGGTTCGCAATTCTTCTATTCTTAGAAAAATCGAACTTTTTCTGGCAAGAATTCTTTTTTTTCCAGTTTAATAATTGCCCGAAGAGTCGATTATTATCGTTAAGTAATGGAGACTGTTTTGCATAACAGTCTTTTAGTGCTATACCATATTAAAACTAATTACGCTGAGCTACTTAGTTTTGTACATTGAATATTGTACTTACTTATTTTTCTGCTTCCAAGGTTTTCATTTACAGCAACCAATATAATTGTATCATATTACTATTGTCACTATGCTTTTACGGAGTGGCAAGTTTATCGCAGAATATTCACTTCAGTCGTCACCACTCCCACCACATTTTTCTTCTAATTCAAGGTTGTTTTGTTGTTAAGTCAGCTCAGTGTGCATTTTGCAGAAAATTTATTTATCTCGCGGTAAAACTGCCTTGGTTTATTGCGTTTTCACTGCTACAAGGAAGACGAAACTGGTCTCAGTCTTCATTGAAAAGACCTTTTTTTTGTCAAAGTCTACAAAAATTTCGACATCCCTGAAGGAATTTTGAATGCAGATGTTCTTTTACCAAGTTGCATGTGATGCAATCGCTATGTCACAGAGGAGTTCTAATTGATTAAATCCGATGACTAATTTAGTTAAATAAAAATTGTACAAATTTCAGCAAACACAAGCATTGAGTTACCTAACTATATACATATAATGTACATACAAAATTTTGATGGGATACAAGTTTTAGATGGAGTTCTACGGCTATGGATTAAATCTCTCTCTCTCTCTCTCTCTCTCTCTCTGTATATCTACGCGCGGTGTACGGGTGAAGAGCGATGCTACTTGCAGCAGTCAGTTATCCATCCGAAGTGACTTAGATATCAAAATGCATGTGTTCGAAATGAATACTAATCAAAATTAAGATGGGTCATCAGATTTTGAAATTCAGAAACTAGAACATTGTTATTATTATTATTATTAACATGCATAAGAAACGTCATATATGAGATTAATAATGATGTGATTCAGAAAATTTCTTTTCGTGGTCGATGAACTTATAAGTTTTGAATTCAAGAAATCCATTTTTAGAGAAAAAACGCTTAATAAAGGCTTATATTGCTAGTAGCTGAAGAAATGAAAATTTTTTCTTTTGGCTGCTTACTTTTATATTAGAAAATCATTTGTATTGAATAATACTGACAATTTTAATGTTTCCAAACGCTGTCAACATTATTGAGTATTTCACAAAAGTGTATTTTTCAAAAACATGCATTTTCATTTTCACTAACGAATATAATGTTACAATTACAATGTTTTCATTACAAGCAGCATTGTTCACACATTCCTTGAAGTTTTTACAAGACTCTGGCACAAACTGTTCGAAATTTAAGATGTTTCCATCCATCCATCCAACAGCCCACTGGACGTCATCAGATGCTGTATGCTTACTCCTTTTTCTAGTAATGTTCCACACCGGTCCTCGCGAAGTGATTCTGTCGTATGCCTTTCTGGAAATGTGAACTCTCTGAAGATCGGTCACTCAAGACACAGACACACCATCCATCCATCTCATTCAATGTCTATTCCCTTCCTCCTTTTCCAGGAACTTTAACTTCTATTACTGGCTTGAGAAAACCTCCTGCCATCCTTTCAATGTGGCAAAATATTTCAGCTTTCTTCTCTCAGTGTTCAAGGAGTCTTAAAGGTCTGCCAATCTTTTATAGCACCCATCCATTTGACCGCCTCTCTGTATATGATATCCTCAGCCTTCTGTAACACCACATCTCAAAAGCAACTATCATTTTCCTATCAGACTTCTTTAAGTTCCAGGTCTCACACACCATAAGTCGCTGTTGGAAAAACAGCTACATCCGCAATCCTTAACTTTGTTAGTGTACAGATAGATCTATCCTTCCAGATTTTAGACAAGTCTCTGACTTGATAACCATAACATTTGTCCTGCTAGGATTGAGTTGAAGAAGTTCTCTGTTCTTACTGATCTTATTAACTTTGCCAAGGATTCGTCATAGTTCTTCCTTGCAATTACAAAGGAATACTGTATTATCAGCATACCTTAGATTACTGATCAATCTTCCACCTATCCTAATTCCTGTGTTAAGCTTATCTAATACTTCAAGCATGATGTCCTCAGCATAGATACTAAACAAGTAACGAGACGGTATGAATCATTGCTTAACTTCCTTGCCAAGCTGAAGCCAATCCTTTAATCCAACACCTGTTCTTAATGTGGCTTCCTGCTTACTGTACAAGTTAGCTATCAATATGCTGAACGCAGTCAAAATCTTTGGAGTAGTCTATGAAACACAATACTGTAGGAAGTCTAAATTCTTTATACTTTTCAATAATCTGTCTAAGGCAAAGGATACGATATCTCTGGTACCCTTTCCTTTCTTAAACCATGCTTGTTCCTCAGGCATCTCTGCTTCTATATTTTTTTTTTTATTTTCTATAAATACGAAGTTTAGAATTAAATAGAATATTATTTTAGAAACAATTCTTTTATTTTTTTTCTTTCTTTAGAAAATTATTCTCTATGAACAAAGTGGCATTTCAACTAAAATCTGTTATCGCTACTTGAAAACTTCACCATAATAAATTATTTTAAAAACGTATTTAGTATGACCAATTACTGTAAAAATATAGCCATTTTTCGAGTACTTTTTTATAATAAACTTTGTAAAGACGGAAAAACTCACGTGGAAAAACGTGATGTTTATTAATAAAAATTTCGCTTGTTTCACAGGCATTTTCAGTACAAAAATGGAATGGCAATTAAATAATAACAGAAAATTCTAAAGAGCGCCACCTAAGTAGCTAGTGTAAGATAAAAAAATGGTCAATATTTTTATAGAATAAATAAATAAATAAAGTTTTGAAACATTGTCCTAACCTACATAAATAGATCCAACGGTCTATGCTTATCTCCTTTATGGGATATAGAACTTTTTAAATCAGCTGATCTTTTCTAAATTTAATTATATACGAGAATAATTACATTTTTTCGGACCATTGACCGTTTTTGTTATCTTACACCAGCTACTACGGTGGCGCTATTCCGAATTTTCTGTTATTGTTTAATTGCCATTCCATTTTTATGGGGAAGATGTTTATGAATCATAGGCGAAAATTTTACCCTAAACGCCAAGATTATTATTATTATTATTATTATTATTATTATTATTTAAGAGCTCCAGGTATTTTTTTCTATCTTTTGTAGTTTATTCTTAATATGCCTATTCACAGTATTCCAATTTTGAAACGTATTTATTTCTTGACTTTTTATAAGATCAAGGGAATAATTTTATTCACTTAACAGCAACAAACAAAAACTCGACATCGTAGAACGTGTCCTCTGTAAAACATGAAAGGGAAATGGCTTATCTCGATATACGTACTTCTCTGAACAACGTCTCATTGACTACGATTATGGAACTCCTTTCTAATGAGTGGCCAGCTATTTTCAACTGCGTCCTTTAATTCCAAGAAAAGTTTTGGCCGAATTGTTGTGTAAAATCATGGACACGCTTTATGATCAGCTATGCTTCTTTGCACCGGAGGCGCCATACTAATGTAATTTATGGGAAAAAAAAATTGTTTGAGGCAAGTCATGCATGCCAGACGTGGCAATTCAAAGAATTATTCTAAGAAAGGATAACTTCATTCCAAGGTTTCAAGAGATAGTCATAAAGAAGAAAGGTAAAGTCGGGGTAATTTCCAAGGCCGTTAATACTATCGTGTGGCTGTAATGAGCTTTCAATCTGCAATAAAAACTTTGGCCTATATTTAATGCTGATCGCACAAGTGAAGCATACATGAACACTCCAGGTAAATATAAGCGTTCGTTCTGTAGGAATCATTTCATTCACTCGAAACTACACTGAATAAATGGTGATTACGTCGTCCATAAAATGATGAGATACAAAATAAGAACAATAGTACAAAAGTTTAATGGAGCAATGCCCTTTTGCCGATACAAATACCTTATTAATTGATCGCCAAATATTTTGAATAATTTGAAATCTCTTCGACTAGGTAGACGGAGAGATTTCAAATTATTCAAAATATTTGGCGATCAATTAATAAGGTATTTGTATCGGCAAATACCTTATTAATTGATCTTATTCAGAAGCGTTTGTCTTGTTTGTTTCTAATTATTTAGCATAATTAGAAACAAACAAGACAAACGCTTCTGAATAAATTTCGAGCAATAGTGATAGTTAACAGATATATATGGGAGGTTGAAGACACGCACACACACATGCCAGACCTCAGGGTGTGTAACGCACTCATATAACGTACAATTAAGTTGTAGAAAGCCAAAAGTAACAGGCAGTATAGCAATACGCTGTTTGCCATCGCCTACTGATCTTAAGAACGTAATGTACTTGTATCTTGTTACATTATGGAAATTATTATTATCCTCTTAAACAAAAGAATATTCCTAAATAATACAAAGTAATCATAACAGTGATTTGGTGACTATTCTCGTTACTGAACAGGCTTCTTTGTTACAATATAACATCGAAATTGTTAAAAACAATAGTTTAGACACCATTTTTCGACAAACTTTTTTTTTTTTTTTTGTATTTTGGAACCACATTCAGAGTTGGCTTCATAACCGGTGGGATGAAAGACTTGCCCTCATGGTTAGAAGGTTAAATGAAAATGGTAACAGTTATACTTGTAAATTTATTATGTATACTCATCATTATGTATATCTCATCATTTTGTTCTTGAAACAATTAATAACACAATTAATATTGTAGATTAGTTTTTTGATTATCTCCCCCCCCCCCACCTTCAAAGTCTGTTATTTGTCATGTCTTGGCTCTCACATTTCGATTTTCTGAAGAATCCCCTATCTACATTGCCCCACTTATATTTTAGTTATTTCTCAGATGAGATATTTTCAAATCTTATCTCTCATTCAACTTTTCGGATTCAATGACTAACTTGAGCATTGATGAATATTAATATAGTAATGTCAAGTTCTTTTCTTATATCTTCGCTTTAATATGCTTCAGCCATTAATGTGATCTGATAACGCTTCTAATTTTCTTCACAACTTTCCTAGTCTTTACCAGTATCTGATCAGCTGTTTTATTTCTAATGAGTTCTCCAATCTATATGTTAAAAATTGCTAATACTATCTCATATGCTAGTGATTTAGAGTTTAAGCTACGCCTCTTCTTACAATTTATTTATTTACTAATTTATTCAACAATCTTACCACCATACCTGTCCTAGTTATTTTATCATCTCTTACCATATTTAATTTGCCTTCCCTTACTAAAATTACACCTAAAATAAAGTGTTCTGCTGTAATCTGTGACAATATTTAATTTTTGTACTAATGATGATTTAATCCGAATATTTTTAAGTTTTTAAATTAAAAAAAATACAGATTTAAAGCTGAATGACAATCGGAAAAAATTATGAGAAAAATTGTTTGTTCAGTGAAAAATGAACTGTCACGAAATAGTTAACTGATTTAATACAACAGCATTCGTTTGTAGTAGTTTCCTAAATTTTAGCTGAGTACCGTTTTTTTTTTCTGTAATATTTTTAGAGGAATCAAAATTATATAAAAACTGAAGGCAAAGATATTCTGAATGAAGAGTTTTAAATGAGATAAGCAGTGACATAACTATGTTCGGAATTATTCAGAGGTATGCAGTAAGGAATGCATATCAATCCTTGAAGTAGATAATGCCATCAGAAGTTTGAAATTTAGCAGAAACACAAATACCTCGAATACGGGAAGAGGCTTCATAATTCAGGAGGTCTAGCCAGAAGGTCGAATTCCGGATGATTGGAATAGAGCTCTCATAGTTTCCACCTATTAAAAGGGAAGCGAGTTACATAGAAATTTCCAAGTAAGATGTATGCATGCATACTGAGAAGCTTAAGAAACTTGGAACAGAAACTTGATGAAAAACAGGCTGGATTCATTAGGGGATATTAGGATCCGATTTCACTTCATATCATGATTTCACAACTATTTGTGAAATCATCATATAACAAGGATCTCTATTTAAGTTTCGTATCTTTTATATGAAGATGTGCCAAGAGAAATGCTTTTCAAAATGATACAATTTTATGGTATAAAAGAAATATTATACAGAGCAACATTCAGTCTATATTTAAGATATAAGTCAGCAGTTAGAATTAAAGGAAGTGCAGGATGGTGCTTTGATGTAAAGCAAGTATAAGACAAGGGTGGCCGCTATTTTTACTCTTATCATCATCTATACGTATCTCACATTATGAAAGAAAATTGAATTAAACCTGATTAATTCAATTTTCCAATTTGATAAATTTGATATCTCCAATTTTACAATGGGAGATATCAAACTTGTGTCTTTGCTTTATGAAAAAAGACAAGTACTCCTAAATAAATCCAGTGCCAGCCTTCAGGATTCTTTAACTAAACTGAATAATAGCTGCAATAAATTTGACATGAAAATTAGCATTAAAAAACCAAAATAATGAAAACAGAAGGAACATAGAAAGCTTAATCTGTATTCTTAATGGAGAACGTATAGAGCTAAACTATTTCAGTTATTTAGCCACAATCATAGTGAAGATGGTAAATTAAGCATGGAAATAGACAATAAAATAAGAAAAACTGGTATGGTGGGTGCCAATTGAATAAATCTATATAGAATAAGTGAGAACTTATCCGAAAGGATAGACTAGCTATATACAAGTATTCATACCACTATTAACCATAGACCACTGAGAATTCTGAGAAAACATAATGGATGGAATAGATGGCATCAGTAGTAGAACCATACTGAAAATGAGGATATTAGGAAAGAACTTGATATTGTTAGCATTCGGAAATGTGTAACCAGTGTTAATGATGGTATGGTCACTTAAACAGACTTAAACAGAGGAAGAGCGTCAGGAAAACGTATTTCTTGCAGGACTGCAGAAAAAGATCTAGAGACAGACCAAGATCCAGGTGGATTGATACAGTAAAAGACTGGAAGAGCTTTAAAAGACCGAAATAAGATCTGAAATTCTGGAATGCTGACAGCTGATAGATTCATTTGGAGGAAATTTTTGACGGGACATCATCCCTTAAACCTGTTAAGTGTGTGTATATATCAGGAAATTAATTATGATGATTTTTTTTGTCACACGCCCGCACGCACTCTCTCTCTCTCTCTCTCTCTCTCTCTCTCACACACACACACACACACACACACACACACACACACACACACACACACACACACACACACACACACACACACACACACACACACACGCACGCACGCACACACACACACACACACACACACACACACACACACACACACACACACACACACACACACACACACACACACACACACGCACGCACGCACGCACGCACACACACACACACACACACACACACACACACACACACACACACACACACACACACACGCACACACACACACACACACACACTTGTAGCTTGCTGAATGAAATGAGTAAGTTTGTTATACTATTTTTTAGTAATATCTTTATATCTGATATTCTTACTGGTATCAGATATTGGTTAGGCAACAGCTGACCAAATGCACTGTATATTGTTATTTGTATAATTAGTAACTACATCTTTCTCTTATTTATTTTATTTTTTATTCGTTTAATGCTTGATTTTCTTTGTCTACAGAGTATATGCTATCTTTGAATTTTTATATTTTCTTAGGACCGATAAGTTTTCCCAAGGATCGATGCCGGACCATGGATTACATTTCGGAAATAATGGTTGACAGTCAAGTACACTCGAAGGCGCAACTGTTTATTGTCATTTTAATGTATTTTCATATCATTTCAAATCGTTTGCCAAATTTTTCAGCTAAAATAGAGCGATTTAAACTGAAATCGAGAAGACTCGTTAAATACTCTTTTGGTTTAGTTTTGGATTACGGCTGAGCTGCTAAGGTTATGAGGTCTGTTAATTCCATGTATTCTTCTGGCCAGAATTTCACTGAGAAAAAAATTCTTCCATCTTCGTATGAAATCAACTAAGGACTTTTCACCTTCTTTGGAAGAGTTTATTGTGAATGTTTCTTTCATTCAAGATGGAATTTCAATTCTAGTCTTTCCAATAGAAAGAAAATGTTGCGTTGTCCTCAAGACCGCATCAGGCATTAGTAAACATCCCAGATAACAATTCTCAAATTATGCTTTACTTCTAATTAAGTACAAAGATGTACTTATTGGTCAAGCTAGTGACAAAATTTCGCTGATTTCGCAAAGCATTTGGAAAGACACGCGTTAGATCTCTAAATGGATTTGCTATATAATTTAAAGCACTTTGTACACCTGAGAAGCTGGAAAAGCGGTTAACTCAGAAACTAATATAAAAATAAATAAATAAAATCCTACTCGTCCTGGGATAATTTTGAGATAGGCCTTTGAGACAATTTATCCCAGAACCTAATATAAAAATAAATAAATAAAAACTTCTACTCGTTCTGGGGTATTTTTAAAATAGGCATTGGAGATAATTTTGTTGGCAAATGGTGGAGAAAAAGAAAACTGATAGGTTTTTTGGACAGAAGACAGCCGCGATTACCAAGGGAGAAAAGAACACGAAGAAAGCTTTCCTCAAACAAAGAGATAGGTTTAAGACAAGACGGTAGCCAAATATGCCCGAAAATCGAACAGGGAATGGATCCGCCCAGCTTTTAATCGCACCTTTACAGTCTAGAAGGAAAGCTGAGGAACAAAAGAGAAAAAGAAGGAAAATGCCTATGGGGGAAAAAAACATATAAGGCAGAAACAGGACGCCAAAGGAAGCGATTGAAGCAAGTGTGCGAGAGAGCATCAGTTAACCAAACATCAAAATCAAAATTTCTGGTTTAAGGTCATGACATTAGCAATTATTCTTCGTCATTTATGTGACCTCATTAAGGGCATGGCAGTTTCTGTAAGAAAAATATTCTACCGTCTCAGTTTGAGAGGAACTAACTCAACCCTGTTTGAAAAAAAGATATCGGGGAGGTCCTCAGGCATTTTAAGCTTTGAAACGTTTGCGCCTTGTAAGGGTTATTTTTATTGTAGGTGTCTTTCCTGCTAAGGCACTTCGGAAGTATCAACATCAGATTCACTGATGCATTTCAAAGAATGATTATCTTCATACTTTGAGCATTCTTTCCTTCTCGCCGCTTATCCTTCACTCTATAACGAAGGCCTTCTATCCGCGACAACCGGTTCAGTCTGATAATCAATTTCAGTTAAGCTATTCAGCTGAAATCTTTTGTTCTAGCGCCTCCATTGTGCTTTGACTCATGAAAATAGAACGAATATATATTTAAACCATTTCGGAATTGTTCTGGCTTCTTCTAATATTTCATTTAGCTAATCACTGCCGTAATGTTAATAACCAGAAATGATCGAGATGAATTCATAATGCAACTGCAGTCTTTAATGTTCGTGTTCTTGAATCTATAAGGCAGTGGATGCTACAAAAAATAATAATAAATAAATGCTTAAATAAAAAAAGAACAATAAAGTCTTCAAAAAAGGATCTTTAAAACTGAACTTAATCGAAATATAATTTTAAGTTTTCGCTGAAATATATGAATGATTTTTATTTTGAAAAATGAAATGACTCATTGAAAAGTTTATTACAATTTAAATGCTGAAACATAGGCCAATAGGAAAAGTGTCTTGAAATAGTCCAAGTCTACAAAATTGCGAATAGATTGCTATGTAGAATCCATCCTGTGGAGTATGTTTTGTATGGAAATTTTCCGCCCAGTAAAAATTGAAATAACCTACAGCACACTATGACCGTGGATAACTTAAAGGTTTAATAAGCCAATCTAACCCTGGAGACTCAGCATGGTTTATGCCACTTCAAGACCTCAGGAGGTAAAAAGCTGATTAACATCGGGAAAGGATGGTCATCTACTGTCCACTTGTTCAAGAGAATAGTACTCTAGTATTTTCTTCTTTCATATTAATAGAAGAAAATATCAGCACATCAAACGTAGTATAATTGTGCTTGATAGTGGTTGATTTGTACGGAGTGATACAAAATTATTATGATGATGCCTGTAAAATGTTACTGGTCAACAAAGCACAGGAATAAATCCAGTGGATGCCAGAAGTGAAGATGGTGAAGATTAATATGAAGAGACCACAAAACATTTAAAGATATTTTAATTAGTAAAGAAAAACACCAATAAGATGCATAACATGTTTACTAACAGAAAATGTAGCCACCATAAATATAAGGATGGTTGTCAAAGATGTACTTCATATGGTAATGAATCACAAAGCTATCATCTCTGCAGATAGGAGAATGACTTCGAGGTAAAGTATTATATTTTAGTCTGATACGAAAGTTAGTGCGACGATAACCTAAAGATTTTTTTAAAAAAAATAACGGAATTAATACCAAAATACTTATAAAAACATTCCTAGTTTCAGTGAATGACAAAAAAAGAATATTCAAGAATTGTGATGCAAAAGAAAGCAGTAGATGACGAAAAAAATATTCGGAATAACAAAAGGAAACATTTTAGTGTCTGGAAGGAAAACAATGGACTGTATTAAAAGCGAAGGGTAAGAGAAGTCTAACAGACAGAATACAACACATCCATAAGCGAAGCATCCACCATGAGTTTGCGGATATTCTCGTTATTTACTAGATTTCGCTAGATTATAATGCCAGTGCTAAGAAAGTGAAGAAAATTCAAAACTTACAGAAAAGATGCAGTTCGCATAATGTTCATTTTCTTCTTGTAATTTCGGATTCATTCATTATCAGAATGAAATACCATATTATACACGAAAAATATCTGAACAGTTCAGTTAAAAGAAATGCCTTACAAATACTAGGAATATAAATCTTAAATGAAATCTGTGAAGTGAGCTGAAACAATATACTCTATATGCTGGATCGTGAAGTGATATATCTGCCAGTTGTGTTCATTCTGTTTTGAGTGCCTTTTTTCAAAGAAGAAAAATTGGAGATTTCTAGAAAATAAAAAACATTACAATTTTCCTTTTCTAAGAATGGAGTAATCTTCGTTAAAACTTCTTTAATTCGATTGAAATTACGGCTGAAACTGGTAAGGATATGAGTTGAAGATATATGAGTTCTTTGGGTTGTATATCTGTTTTGCAGAATGAAAAACCTTAAAATCTAACTTTTCTTCAGTTGAAAAACCTTCAGAAAGGTTCCTTGCCTTCTTCACTTTTCTTCACATTCAAAGGATGCGTATGGACAGTGTATACGGGTGTTGTTTGAGATATCCAACAGTAGGTGAAAAGTGGCAGCATATGTTCATGTGACGCTAATGCAATTTTGCGTATATTTTATTGTTTTATTTTTTGTTTCTTGTCAATAATTTCTAACTCCGTTTGATTTATTAAGTTCAGAATTACAAAAATTCATTTTTTGTAATTATATATATTTATTTTCATATTTTATTGAGCGCATTTAAATAATTGTAAAAATTAACAAAAGCATAGTTTTAAAGAGGGCGTGCATAACAAATCTTTAATTTAACTGTATTAAAAATTCTGAAATACAAAGCGCCTAAAATCTCTTTACCAGCAAGCCCAACGAGGACATTTACAACTAATTACTTATCACGTTTCGTACTAAGAAAAAATAAATGCGGGGGGCGGGGGAGAATTGCCATTCTTTATGACCTGAAGGCAAAATAAGAATCATTAATTTTCGCCGGGCGATTTCATCAATTATTCATATATTTGCTAACCAATTAGAACTATAAAGAGAATCATTTTTCTTGGGCTGCTCTTGTTACTTGAAACATTATGACGTAGAAAAAGGATGAAGAAGAGAGAGAGAGAGAGAGCGAGAGAGAGAGAGAGAGAGAGACATGAGACAATGAAAAAAAAAAAAAACATATTAAGGTTCACATTTCGGCAAACATTACCGGAAGAAAATTCAAAGAAGTTACCGAGATTATAAATGAGAATTTAAAATGCAAATAGAAGGTAATTATCAATAGGGATGAATTTAAAATTAGGACGTGCCAGGTTCTGACACTGGATTATTAAAAATAAATAAATAAAAGAGAATGAAAATAAAAGGAACCTGACATCAATTTTGTTTTGTTTACCTGTGAACTTTCAAACGTTGGATTAATATAAATATGAAATCAGAAACTGTGTTTTCTGTTTACAGAATCTCTGTTTACATCATCTTATTAAAGAAATGGGCCATTCATGGGCCTTTTGGGTCGACTAAAGTTCAACTAGTCAAGTTAAGCGAAAATGTGATTTCGAAATATATAGACTTTAGTCTTAAATATTTACCTAACCTAAATAATATATATGTATATATATATATATATATATATATATATATATATATATATATATATATATATATATATATATATATATATATATATATATATATATATATATATATATATATATATATATATATATCTTCTTTCATTGTGTATCTTAGAATTAAGACTTGAAGGAATGTAATTCTCAAAAAAGAAGGAATTAGCATGGACTGGTCTAGTGAGAATTCTTGAATGACCTGCTGGTATGTAAAATAGAAGTTATCATATATTATACTGTTGACTTCTTTTTAAATATGAACGGAAGGTCGAGTGACAGTTTTACATAATTTAATATTGAGACAACCTAATATAGATTTAAAATCAGTGCATTTCTTCATTTTCTTAATTCTTTAATTTTGTTCATGATTTAGAAGACTCCCAAGTTTATCCCTAAATCATTCTTGAATGTTTAGAATAAAATAATTAACGCATATAACTATAATAGATCGTTTAAGTTTTGGTTACGCGGAAAATTCAATCTCAGTAAAAATCAAATCGTTTTGCATAGGTGCAAAATTTCAATCCCTCCCTTCAATATTTTCCCCAATTCTATTTCATTTAGATCTGCAATTTACATAATGATCAATTTTAGAAAACAATCTCTTCATTGCCACTGAGACTCTTATCACACCAAAAGTCGTTGGGCAATCTTCCTCTTGCAAGGAAATCAAATCAAAGCGACTGCAAAATATATAAGTTTTGTGTTCCCCCCCCCCTCCCCCCCAAGAAGATCAGATATGTTCTCTGAAACCATTTCGATCTTGTATGCAGAATGATGTTTACACTGAAAGAGTTAACACGGTATCACAGAGGGAGGGGGGGGGATGAGATTTCGGATGTTATTTTGAAAAGGTCTGCACTTAAGCATTTCCAAGTTCATGGTCAGAATGGAAGCCCACGAATGATATTGAATCCAACGTTCCGGTAGGCTTAAAATGCAAGAAGGATTGCAAAATTTTGTCACTGTCCGACCTTGAAAAATTATGTTTAGAGATACGAGCAGGCACAAGCAATCCCATAAATGCTTCCAAGAGATGCTACGTTTGTTGGTCCCCACGCTTTACTGAAATACAAAGCATGCACACTGTCAACTAATATGGACCAGGAGCCGAGCTTAGAACATGAAATAAGGATAATCGGTCCAATGGAGCAACCAGTGACACCATGCTCTTCCAAATTTGATGGGTGTGTTCATCTAAGTGCGTTATGGAGTTTGAAGGTGGCAGTTTAATGACCTGAGGCCTTCTCCTGCTACAGAATGGGCCACGGAGTAGTGTTGTTCATTATATCTAATAACACTGGGTAGAAAACTGAACCTTTTTTTCGTTGTTGTTAGTGAAAAAAAGAGCCAGAGAGCCCTTCTCATATGGAAGTTATCCCGTATGAGATAGATATCTGTTCAATCTCTGGTTGCTTCAATTAATTATTGTCACATTTAAAATATAGGGGCTGTAAAATGCGCGTTACTGTTTGTGGTTTTCATTTTAAAGTGTTAAGCAGTAAAACAGTCATGCAGTAAAAACTGTATATTTTCATTATTTGGGGTTGGAAATAGGTGACAAAGATTAAAAAAAAAAAAACTGCTCCTCTGTCCGTTTCATTATTGCTCTATGTTTCTTAGTTAATTTAACTCGATCTATTCGGGAAAAAATGAAGGTATATGATATTTGGAACGCCATCGACTTCGAATGATTAGAACGTGCAAAATATCAAGTGTCCTTCCCGAAAAGATTTGATACCAGAGAGAGAGAGAGAGAGAGAGAGAGAGAATATAAAACTGCTGTCCATTAGACTACAGTGAATGTGGCATCTGTACTAATAGTTTAAGATTTTTTTTTTTTACAAACAATAAAAGGTTAAAACTTTTGTTGTTTGTAGTTCTTTTACTTATTTTTGAATGTTTGATGTGCTTCCCGCAAACAAAAAGTTGTGAACGTAATGTATGTTACATTAGCATCATGAGTGGGATAAAGGTTTAAAATATATTTAATTTATTTTTTAAAAATATATCAGAAAAACCTGCTCAGAACACCAAACAGAATATATTTACGCCGAATCAGGTCTCAGATAAGAAGGGCAGTGACACTAGGCGATGCAGTTTGTCTCCCACCTAAAAACAATATCATTTAAACTCACTAGCATTTATGTCCACTTTGGGATTTCTAAGCACACTCTCTTAGTTACAGAGCTGATACGTTAACTATTCCATCAACGATGATGCATATCCTTATGTTTAAAAATTGTGGTAAATGTTTAATTTTATTAAAGGAACAAATACCAATCAAGAGTGTTTCATTAATGATTTATAACTGGTTCACCATCTGATCCTGCTTTATTAACCCGCTGTTGGCTGATTCGCCACATTCACTTTTAGATGAATCCATGATGGTCTGAGATTCTTCACAGAAGTGTTCGCTTTCAACTAAATAATATACTCCTATTAAATTAAAAATCACCGTGATTAATTTACTTTTTCTCGAGAAATATTCTTAGTGAGAACTATGTGTAGTTTTAACTTTTATTTTTTAGTGTTTTAATTATAAAACTGTACCCAAATCTTCTGAACTCTAATTTTATTTGTTATTTCAAATACGACAACGATGTCATATGCAAGTAGTAGTTTTTAATTTCGCTGTAGAACTTCGCCAGTTTTAGAAATTCTGTCTTTCATAAAACTCAAATCTTCCATTCATCATTATCAAATTGTCTTTTTGTGTAGTTCAAAACCAGTAAATTTCGTGTTTTATTTCATAACAATTGCTTGTACTGCCACGCCTTTGTAAATAAGAGTTAAATGGAATCAGCATTAACTTACTTGAAGCAAATTGTTTCTTAGCGATTAACCGCAGTTTATAAGGTTGCATTGTACACATTTCTCCCAGAGATTTCATTAAGTCATTATTCGAAGTGGCAGCGCATAAAGAACATCTGCCCTCCGCTTTCTGTCAAACTCTGGCTCCATACACAGTAATTATAGAAAAAGTCAAATAGCGTGGATGCATTTACCAAACAGTTCCAGCTGGTTGCTTAGCTTGGCCCTAGGTGTCCATCGCATTAACTTCATTTCCTCCAGGTTATTTTGTAGTACATGAAAAGTTCCCGGCTTGCCTGAGTTTGTCGACACACGTCCGCTTGCGGAAGGTGAAAGTTGTCGTGTGGTACCTGTGGCTACTTCACGAATATCTTCGGCCTTTCTTTGCGAACGCATTCATCCGCCTGCTGTGCTTACTTAACAACGGCATCAGTAGCATAGGCGCTTCCTACTTTTTCTCAATCTCTACATGAGACAACGAATGATGTTCTTTAAAGAGTTTAATAAATTTCAGAATAATGGCAAGTTCTTTGCACTTTGGGATCCTCGTAAGGTATCCATTAGATTGTAACCTCCTGTGAACATAGAATTCGGAAGTAACAGATTAAGCAAGTAATATATCGCTCCAGGGTTTATTTTTATTTATTTTCTTACGTAATCGTCAAATCAAAATCAAAATCAAAATACGAAACAAGACTTCCTCAACATTAATCGGGCCACGAAAAATACACTGATCGAAAAACAAAATCTATTTTATATGAGCTTTAAATGCTGATCTGTGAGGAAGTATGGATACTCTTGGCAATCAGAGCAAATAAAGCTTATTTTAATATCTAAGAATTGTCATGTAAAACGCAAAAGTGCATTTTTATAATGTGTTTTATTCCAATTATTTTTAGCGAGATTTATATTTTACAAATAAAAATTAATAAAGAGCAGAATAAAGAGAAATGAATAAAGAAATTTTATTTTATTTCGAGCAGAATAAAGAAAATTAAGTTTTTTTTAAAGTGTTTGAACATTATAATTATTATAGAATTTAAATAATATTATTTATGGAAGTAATTTTGATGTATACATAATTTTATTTTAATTGATAATTTTAGAGAGAAAATGCCATCAAATATTCTTATAGTTCTCTTCGTATTTCGCTAAAGTGTTTCGGGAGATATCAATGTTTCAGCGTTTCGCAGAGTACAGTTTTAGAAATACTGTCAACGTTTGTTATAGACAAAAGTTATATAAATTTACTCGACTCCATTTTATTGTGCAGTTGAATAATTTAGCCCCTTTTCTAGCGGAGCACCACGAATAATTCGATTCTCATAATCAACATCCGTTTAAGGAGGCCTACACGTTATCCTACGAGCATATGAAATCAAAAATTAAACTAATAATAATCGTCGTCGTCCGGTAGCATCCTCTAGCAAGAGGGTTGCAGCAGATGAGCAGCTCTTCTCCATTTCTCTCTGTCTGTCGCTTCCATCATTCTTAAATCAGTCCATTCCACGATGTCATTAAACCACTCTCTAGTCGGTCTTCCACGTCTTCTCTTCTCCTCAACCTTCCCTTGTAATATAGTTCTTGTCAGGTGTCCCGAAGAACCTCTCAGAAGATGTCCTGCAAATCTGGTCTTTCTTTGCATAATATTCTTTAGCAGTATTCTTTCCATCCCAACTCGTCTTAAAACTTCTGGGTTTGATATTCTTTCTGTATAGCTAATCTTTTCCATCTTTCTATAACACCACATTTCCAATGCATTAATTCTTTCCATATCTCTCTTTCTGAGTGTCCATGACTCACTTCCATAACTTGCGATACGCCAAACTGTTGCTTTAACTATTTCAATTCTAACGCCTATTTTAGTGTTCTTGTTTATTAAAATTCTCTTCATTTCCATAAATGCCGATTTATCTTTGCCTATTCTATTTCTAATGTCCAACTCTGAAGTTCCTTTTTCTGAGATCCAGCTACCTAAATATTGAAATCTTTCCACTTCTTCTAAAATCTTTCCTCCACATCTTATTTTTACATTATCTCATATTTTTCTACCCATTATCATTATCTTGGTCTTTTTTGTGTTAATTCTTAGTCCATACTCTTTACAAGAGTTTTCAATTATTTGAATAATTTGTTGTAACCCATTTTCACTTTCTGCTATCACCACCACATCATCCGCATATCTTAAGTTATTAATGATTCTTCCGTTTATTTTTATTCCTTCTTCTACATCCTCAAGTGCCTCTCTAAACATTTGTTCACTATAAAAGTTAAACAATAATGGTGATAACTTGGATCCTTGTCTGACTCCTCTCTCCACCAGGAATTCTCCTGTTTCCTCTCCATTTACACATACTGACGCTATTTGTGACCAATATAATCTCTTTAAAATTTCCAAGTCGTAAGAGTCAATATCAGATGTATCAAATGCCTTTTCAAAATCTAGAAATCCCAAAAACAACTTTCCAGCATGGTTTAGTGTTTTCTCCCCAATAATTCTTAAACAAGTTATAGCCTCTCTAGTTCCTCTGTTGGTTCTGAATTCAAACTGTTCCTCATTCATTTCTTTTTCTATTTTATTCCTAATTCTCTGTAAAATTATTTGCCCAGAATTTTTACTGTGTGAGTTATAAGACTTATCGTTCTAAAATTGTTACAGTCTAAAACTCCCGTCTTTTTTGGAATGGGGATAAAAATTGATCTTCTAAACTCCTCTGGTAATTCTTGTCCTTCATAAATTCAGTTAATAATTTGCCATAACACTTCCATACCTTTTTCACCTATATTCTCTATAAGTTCTATCTGTATACCATCTATTCCAGGCGATTTTACTTCTTTCATCTTTTGAATTGCTAGATTCAATTCCTCCCTCATGATGCACAGTCTCTGACCACTGTGTTCTTTCCTTTGATTTTCTCCTCTTTCCCTGTATTCATAAAGTTTACTTACATATTCTTCCCATATCTGTAATATATTCTCTTTTTCTATCAGAATTTCACCTCTTTCATTCTTGATTGCTCCAGTCATTAGCATTTTTCTCCTTCCTGTCATCATATTAATGTTTTTATAAATACCTTTTATGTCCTTTCTTTCTGCCTTTGCTGTTGTATCTTTACTTATTTCATCTAACCACTTTTCCTTTTTCCTTCTTATCTCTCTTTGTATCTCCCTATTCAAGTCTTTATACTGCTTTTGTTTCTCCTCTGTTTTACTATTAACTAACTTTCTTCTTTGTGTTATTTTCTTCAAAATATTTTCCATCATCCATGTTTTCTTTCTTTTCTCTCTTTCCTCTTCTTTCTGGCTAAATGCAATTCTGTAGCAGTAATTATGCTTTCCTTCAGAATCTTCCATTTTTCACTTTCATCATCATTTACTTGTATATTTCTCTCGTTCATTTCTTCCTCTACTTTCTTTGAGAATTCATTCGCCGTACTTGGTATCTTCAGCCACTCCATGTTCCATGATTTGTTCCGTTTCCCTGTAGTTACCTTTTTTAGATTAATCCTTATCTTAGTTGACAACAATATGCGATCTGTATCACAGTCTGCTCCTGGATATGTTGTCACATCTTTTATAATGTTTCTGTATCTTTTGTTTATCAAAATATAATCTATCCGATTTCTTCTACTATTTATATCCTTCCCTGGGGCTTTCCATGTGTACAATCTTCTTGGATATTTCTTAAACCAAGTGTTCATAATTGCTAAATCATGCTTTCTACAGAAATCCAACAACATATCTCCTCTTTCATTTCTCACTCCCAATCGAAATATCCCAACAATATCTTCCTCCCTTCCTCTTCCGATTTTTGCATTCATATCACCTTGTATTATAATTATATATTTTGTTTCTTTACATTTCTTACATTTCAAGCCCTGTTCTATATCGCCATAAACTCTCTCTACCGTCTCATCCTCATAATCACAAGTAGGTAAATATATCTGGATAAGTAGAATATTTCTTGGTTTTGGTTTCAAATTTACCACTAAAACTCTGTCTGAGATTTGCCAGTAGCCTTCCACACATCCTGCCACTCGTTTATTCAATATTATTCCAACACCGGCTTGATGTTACTTTTCCCCCTCCTGAGTAAATTATTCTTATTCCATCCTCTGTTCTAAAATCTCCTTTTCCTTTCCATCTCACCTCAGTCATTCCCAGAACATCTATTTTCAATCTTAGCATCTCCATCTTTACAATCTCTAATCTTCCAGTTTGATGTAAGGTATTCACATTCCAAGATCCAATGCGAAAATTACTTTTAGCCCCTTTTCCACATGAATACTTTCCATCTTCCACTTCTCCACCTCCCGCTGGCTTTAGTAAAGAAGATTCATATGACTGACATGCAATCTGGTCCATATCCATACGGGAACAAGTGACCTCCCTGGTAGCCAATTGCGCAGTTCCGGACCCAGGGGACCCATCCTGAGCTGTACATCGCTCGTCATTTTGATCTTTACTGTTCATCCAAACTACGAAAAAAGTAGAAGCATAGTGGTTTCCCGTTGCCTTCTATGCATGAAGAGATGAAAAAAGTAGAAACATTGAAAGAATCACCCCTAGCCCTCGATTACTCTAATAGCATTGGGGGGAAGGAACAAGAAAGAAGAAAAGGATAGAAAGAAATAAGAGTAGGGAACATCCTATAGATAATATAACAGATGTATATTACATGAAATAAGGTATGGTCCAGCATCAGGTACTTCGGGTTCGCCACTCCCGTACTCACTAAAGTGAGCCCTTGAGACTAATAATAATAAGATAAAATAAAAATAGTAAAAAGATATGAAAATATTTAAAAATAAGAAATGAACATGAAAATATATTCCGATTAATATATTTAATTATCCCACTGTAACATGGGTTTACAACCTTCTGTAAGTAGGAATCAGAAAAATAAATAAATAAAATAGATAAAAGATCCTCGCCCCCCTCAGATAGGATTAGAAATATCAGTCTTTCTTATCAAAAGATTATTGCCGATATCTAATGAATTATGGAGGATGATTTATAATCGTTTAGAGTAATTTAATTCTTGCCAAACGATTTTAGTTTCTCATAACTGAAACCAATATATATATATATATATATATATATATATATATATATATATATATATATATATATATATATTGGTTTCAGTTAAAATTGAAAAATATTGTACTTTAGGCAAAACAGAGTTTAGAACAAGTAGTAGTTGTGTTTGAAATTGAGTTCGAGCGTTAGTTCTGGCTGAAGCACTGTGCGTGTGAATGATATCACGAGTGCGCCAAAACTGGATCACAGCGCTTTGTGAATCTGGTAGGCTTCAACTGAGATTGCTGTTTAGATGGGAAGGGTCGACAGTTATTTCTTTGGATTCCAAGATACGTCTTTCTAATTCATCGGAGCATTTATGGATGTCTGAAGTTGAGTTGCAGTCTATTTGATGTTGTCGTACTTCAACATTGATATTGGCCGAGAATAAAACGTGGCTGGATAGGGCACTATCACAGACTCTGTTATAAGAAATGTCACGTTGGTGTTCTTCTAGGCGGAAAGAGATCGACTTATCTGTCTGGCCATAATATGGTTTGCCGCAACTACAAATGATTCCTAAAGTAAAACAGAACCTTCTTCAGCTCCTGGGAGCTGAAGAAGGTTCTGTTTTACTTTAGGTTGACTGAAGTAAGATCCGAGTTTTGGAAAGGTGGAGAAATATGTTTTAACATTAAATCTCTTCAGGATTTTCGCTAGTTTAGGAGAAAGAGATCTTATATACGGTAAGGAGGTGTAGGCTGTTGGGTTTGAGTTATCTTCATTACTATGTTGATTACGTATACTAAAATGATTATAGATATTTTTAGGCCTAAAGTACAATATACTTTTAAGATGTTGTTTTCTACATCGTACTGTATTCACATGATGAAGTCGGCATTTCCGATGAAGCTAGCAGTGAAACCTTATTAAATCTCTTGTATTTTTTCTCGGTGTTTAAGTCAGTTAATAATTATAAACATGTCATTTAACCAAGTCAATTACTCTGTATATATATATATATATATTGAACTGGTACTCAACGGTGTTGCGTGCCGGCACCTTTATAGCTTTATTAACAGCGACACGTGACATACGGATGTGGAATCGTTTTAATTTTAAACTTTTCCTACTAATAAGAAATGTGTACTGGCACGTATTGTTTTACAAAACAAGCGATATATATATATATATATATATATATATATATATATTAGAAATATAGAAATAAATTAGAAATTATATATATATATATATATCAGAGTTACGGGGGTTGCATCATGGACGAAAATGATATGGATAAGACTGTTAAAAGAACAGACGTTGTGGAATGAAGGAACAGGATGAGAAGTTACAGCTATCGGTTTGGAGTTGAATTGGATGTGGTTGTTAACAGTGGAGAGGGAGAGAGAGAGAGAGAGAGAGAAAGAGAATCATTTATTAAACGAATAGCTTCCTTCTGCATACAATCAAGCATTCTGATGGTTTTTGGTTCCTGACCGAGATTGTGAGATTATGATTCTTTAATTAATGTAGATGACATTTAAAATTGATATATTTCACCTTAAGTGAGTTTATTATTATTATTAGTAGTAGTAGTAGTAGTACAAATACTTCCTGTAGTCAAAGACTTATCAAAGGTGTGTTTCTTAAAATAGTCACTATTTTCATACAGATGTATAACACAGTGAAACGTGTTATAAAATTTACTCATAAATTAAAGTAGAATTAGGAATATTTGTATCTAATAAATGAACATATACTTGTACATTTTTTTTTTTGTTTACCAGTTTGATATGAAAATGTATTACCATCTGTTCCCAATACTGCGCATAAAAAATCTTTACGGCTGAATGCTAACGATCATTGAAATAAAAGAGTATTGTGATTTCTGCAATTGTTGTTGCTGCTGTTTTCGTGGCTATAAATTTCAGACTTCTAGCCGCCAACTTTGCTTTTGACTTTTAAAAAATGTGTTCTCATTTCACTTGATTCCCCAAGTGTGGAAAATTATACCTTTGAAATGAAGCAACAACAACAACCGAATAAATTGAACATGTTCATAAATCAAATGACAGTAGACACGTATTACTTAGTTATGATAACAATACTGTTCTCATATATGCATGATCAGTCAATCTAACGTCATTCAATTATAGCCAAATAACAGTTACATGGAACACTTTTGACTTCAAAATAAATTATGAAAACAAACCCAGATTTCAAACTTTATGTTTCAGTTTCGTGCTGTCATATATAAGCCCTTCTATCAAAAATATTTCACGGATTTCCTTTAACATACTTAACATCAAAAATACTATGTTTAATGCTTTTGAAAAGTTAAGTACATACGTCAATGATTCTTGTTAATTTCAACTCAAAAATTTATTCATCATTTGTAAATAAACAAAGTATTTTATATATTATTTTATTGATAACCGGCAGCAAACACATTATAAGATTTCAGAAGTTTATTTTACTTTAATTAATTTCCTGAATATCATGCAACAAGCTTCTGCCTTTTATAAACCTAATTTTCCACCCTCGAAATCACTAACGATCATATTCAGTTACCAACAAGGAAATTTTAGACTTCCACAAAATTATCTTCATTCTTTATCCATTCATTAAATTTACAGAGGGAACATGTACCCAACTTTAAAACACTGGTTTATAGCGTGAGCGTAATGAACTAAGAATGTCGTCATTCAGATAAGCAATTTACTGAATCCTACTGATGGACAGGTTACGGTCTGCAGTCATATCAAAATGACACAGAGTTTAGATATGTTAATATAGTGTCAGAAGTAGTCAAATCCTTTCTTAAGACCCTTCAGGGTATATAGAACAAATATCACCAGTTCATTCACCTTGAATCTTAACTCCCTCTGACGTAGCACTTCAAATATCTATGGTAAAAAAAGAAAGGGCAGATCTTAAAATATCTCGAAAAACAGATTTAAAAAACAAATCTATTTAAAACAAAATCGTAATTCATTCGTACTTTAGTATGAGAATACTTCACAAACAGTCGGATCTCATTAAATTTCATTATATACAAATTATTCAAAAGTACCCATCTTTCGTATTTGTTTAGTATTCGAAGTCTGAACCATAAGTAAAAGATTTTTTCATTACTTTAAGGAACTTTTACTTTAAATATCATATCACAAAGTCGTTTTATGTTAAAAATTATTGCATATCTTGAAGAAAAAGAAAAAGAAGAAGAAACTTCGAAATTTTTGTTGCTCAATGTTTCTTATGCAGAAAACATATTTTTAAAAAATTTGTTGGATTTAAAACATTGCACTTTGTAACCCCGTCGTTCGTTCCCCACTTTCCTATTAGTTTTCTTATTTTTCTTTTTTAAATGCGATTCCATATCTATCCCGACTTCCCTTTAAATTTGAATTTTCAAAATAAAAGCTATCCTTTGGTGTGCATAAACTTCATAACAAACATCTCGTATATGTAAAACAGTGAACTAAGGAAGCAGGGAGTTGGCTGCTTAATCACATTATTTAAAACAATATGTAAAAGAATATGATATTGTTGTCACTGATATTAGGAGTATTGCTCGAATTTCAACGGATATTTACATTCTCAGTATTAAAGCAGTAATTACTGGCTCGCTTTTTATACATAAGATGTTTTTATGAGAAATCACTTTTTTTTTTTGAGAAAGTAGATAAAAGCCGTTATCGAATAAATTATCGAAATCGAATGAAATATAGTATGCACCGCTTAGCAGGGCCGGCAACATTTTCTTTTTTTTCCCCTTACATCATGTCTGCTATATTTTCAAACTGTACGAAAATTGTCAGCGAGGTTCTTTAGCAACGTAAAACCAAAACAAACAAACAAAAAAAAAATCTATATTCAAAATTTTGTCGAAATCGGTTATGCTATGAGACTTATACCCTTCATAAGGCTCACGTCTCCTATATTTCCGTATCATTTTAGCAAGTGTGGATTTAATACTTCATGGGAACTTAAGCAATATCGTAAATAGCAATATTCTAAATTTTGTCAAAATTTATTGAACGATGTGACCTGCAGATGTGCCTGCGGAGAAAGAAGAAGAAGAGGACAAGAGAAAAACGAGGATAAGAAAACTAATCATTTGTGTGTGTGGGTGGGTGGGTTATCGCTGTTTTCAAAGTGAAGTAATTTTAATTAATTGGATTTAAACGTTTTTGAAATTTTACAGTTCGTGACCTGTTGAAGGGCTCTGTCGAATAAAAGTAGTGGACTAATATTATTCACCTGAGAACGGAAGTTATTAAGTTGAATTTTTCAGAGACTTCGCTAAAACGTCACTGCTACGATTCTTGATTAGCTATCCCAGATATAGTTTGATATAGTCTGTAAAGTAATAATGGGCAACTTATGTATACTTTGAAGTCATTTTTTATCAATCAATACTCGGGATGGAGTCGGACTTAATATACTACAATATTTAAGATAAATATACACGTCCTATCATTTTTAAATACATGTTTTTCTGCTTAAGAAACATTGCACAATATTTCGTAAACACACACACACACACACACACACACACACACACACACACACACACACACACACACACACACACACACACACACACACACACACACACACACACACACACACACAGAGAGAGAGAGAGAGAGAGAGAGAGAGATTGAATATGCATGTTCTGTTGATATTCAATAATTCTAAGAAAAAAATATAAAACCGCCTAGAAAAACAACAGTTTCATTTACCTTCCGTTCAGTTTGAATTATGGCAGAAGGAAATAAGGCTTTGAGACCGAACTGTTCCTGTCAGAATAATTCGAATCGTACGCGGACAGTGTGTACTCTTCAGGTTTGTCTGTTTTGCAAATAAGAATCCAAGTTTCGGAGACGAAAAACCCTGCAATTTATGTATTAGGCCAATTAACTTGCCTTCGCTTGAAAAGTCCATAAAAGGTTAAGTTTGTTAAATATTCTTCGCAACACCGCTACAGAAGCTTTTTGATTTTATGCATTATTTGGTAGGATTACTTTCAAGGTTATTTATTTATTCTTATATTAATTACTTTTGTAGATTTCCGTCCACTAAATCTTGGATTCTACTGCGTACACATGTAGAGTCAACAAAACTGACTGCCACAGCTCTATAGGAAATTGATGGATATGACTGACGGGTGTTTACAGGGTGGAGAGCATGGCAGCTAACTGGTTTGAGTTTTACACCCCTGGAATTTAAAAGACTTGTTGACAGAACAGCAGTATAATTTTGCAATCTTTTCCCTTTTAGGATAAACTCAATTCGAATATCTTATTTATACTTTATTAGGTTTTCGAATGCACGATTAACTGCAGTATTTCTTTCGAGGATGCATTATTACTTGAATGATTCAATTAATTAACGTTATTCAAATGATAACGCGACGCTGTTGAAGTAAAGAACTCATGTACGAGAGTGATGTGCAAAGTAATGTTTTTTTAAGTATTGGGAACTAGATATTTTATTACAACAAATGCTTTAATCGATTTTATGGTATGCTTCGCCATGATTATTTCTCACCATTTCTTATTTCTCTATGGGGATCTACGAACTTCTATATTCAAGTAGATTCACGAAACGATTACGATAGAAATGAACAGTTTATTGACCGAATTATCATCACTTCTATTTTAATTTCATAATCTGAATGGAAGCAATGTTCTATCAAATGTTCCTTCAGTTTCGAAAAGAAATGGAAGACAGAAGGATTCATGTCTAGGCAGTAGGAGTGAGTGGCCCAAATCAGTGAATCAGTGGAATCATTCATGAGTTGTGCTGAGGCTTGGAATTGACATATTAGAGGAAAAACTACTGCATGTCAAGAGAACGAGGGCTTCAGGGCAGTTCTTTCAATTTCTGAAGTGGTCCGATAGCTTTCAGAACTGACTGTCATTGCAACAGTCATGAATTATGAAGGGCCTTTTCAATATACACGTCCTAGTAATCAGTGCCGAGGTTTTGGCATTGTGGACATGTCGTCGAAGATTACAGATGTTTACACATTCGTTTCTATAAACAATTTTATTCGTTACGAATATCAATTTGTGGAACGTTTACTACAATCAGAAACTCGGTCAATATACAGTTTAATATGCACTGTGGAGCGGTTACTTATTGAACAAAAAATCATTTTTTTATATATACAAAAGATTTTTTAAACTTTTCTCTTAAACAGAACATGTTATGGGCAAATAAAGAATTTCCATTTGGAAAACATCAGTGACATTTTTTGAGTGACTGAAATGGTCACGCAAGATAGATAAGATAGATTGAATTGCATAATAATAACGAGCTATCATTAGGGGGGGAGGTAACCATTCTTATTGATATAAATGGGATACATATCAAACTGGTTATGCTTTATGATTTACATAAATTGAACAAATTGTGAAGCATAACCTCACTTCATAACTTAGATTAATGTTGGCAATCACGTGACTATCTTTGTGGAAGAAATGTCAAGCTATTCACATAAGTATACTGTCGAATGCTTCAATTATCTCGAGTTGCAATGCTTATGAAAACGGAAAGGAAAATGTCTGTACATTCTTGCAATATCTAGAACTTTAATGAACTCTAATATTTATTTATTTTGTTATCATTTATTACGTGACACCTTGAAGGAGTCCAATGACTCATCACGGGAGGGCACACTACTCCACTAAACCCCACTCATCACCTCTCTTATTTAATCTTCCAACTACGTGACATTACTACCATCGACGTCGTTTACTGCCCACCACCAATAATATATTTGTCTGTAAATTGTGTGTGACCTCATGGCCGATTCGTCTGTATGCGGGATGAAAAACCAAATTTTCTGAGTGATTGAAGAAAAATCCTGCTACCTCCGTATGAGATCGGCAAACTAACCTTCGATTGAAAAAGCACATATAACGATTCTCCTCACCACGATGAGACTTGAACTCTGGTCTTTATATAGTGAAAGAAACGAAATATTATAACGTTGTGTTTGAATATCTTCGGGTTTATGATCTCATACGATTCGTAGAAATATAAAGAAGAGATACTGGTATTAATTGAAGAGGAGAAAAAGGTATTTTCAGACTTTAACTGGATTAGGTATGGACGATAAACTATTTGCCGCTTATGATTTAATAAGCTTAGAAAACAGGCATGAAATTGTCAATGCCATAGCAAATACGCCTGTAATTACCTAAAACAAAATGTGTGTACTAGAAACTAAGCGCCTGTATCCGTGGTGGTTAAGAGCAACAGCGCTTCGTTTCTGAGAACAAAATTGACGTATTTCATGATGATTCCAAGCGAATTTGGATAATCGATTAGTTTAAATGAATTTGGAATTTGTATATATAAGGCTATAAAGAAGTAAAATTTAGACAGATGAGTGCAATGACTTTTATCCGAGAAATAATACAAATTTGGCCAGAAAAAGCTTCTTTATTAAATTTTTATCTTCCAGTGGAAAAATCCACAATTAAGGTATTCGTGATAAATAATAAAACATTTTATATGTAATAAAGGATCATTTGTTATTGAGTAAGTTTGAATGCTATACTGAGTAACGTTTGAGTGATATTTTGAATATTGTATGAGAAATATATTTCGTAATATTTAAGTGCTATACTGAATGTTTGCACGGAGTTAGAGTGATATATCAAATAATGATGGAGAGATGTCTGAATGATATATTGACTAATAGAGTAACGTTTAAGTAATGCTTGAATAGTATTGGAGTAAAGTTTGAGTCATATATTAAGAAACATTTGAATGCTATACTGACTAATGTTTCATTAATGTTTGCATGATATATTGAGTAACGTTTGAGTGATATATTGAGAAATGTTTGAGCGGAGTTTGAGTGATACATCGGATAATGCTTGATCGGAGTTTGAGTGATATATTGAGTAACCTTTGAGTAAGGGTTCAGTGTAATACAGAGTAATATAGAGTTTGAGTAATATATCGAATAATGATTGAACGATGTTTGAGTCATACATTGAGTAATTTTGAGTAATATTTGAGTGACATATTAAGTAACATTTGGGTAAGTTTCAGTGATGTATTGAGTAGGTGGAGACCGAGTAATATACTGTGATGATTCCGTAAAGTTAGAGTGATATTTGTGTAACTTTTAATGGTGTTTCAATGATATATTGAGTAATGTTTCAGTAATACGTGAATGATATATTAAGTAACATTTCAGTGATACGTTCAGTAATACTTGGGTATAGTTGAGTGATATATATATATATATATATATATATATATATACACACACACACACGTGAGGTGTGGCTATTGAATAACGAGACTGGTTGCAAAAATGTGGTTTATTATTAAAATTGTACAACTTAATTGCTATCCCCTTCAACATACCCCCCTCCTCTATTTATATACCGTTGAATACGAATTTTCCATTGTTGGAAGCAGTGCTGCAAGTCATCAGATGTTATCTGCTTCAGTAGCGCTGCCATTTTCTCCTTTACCTCATCCACTGACTGAAAATCAGTGCCTGTCAATACATATTTCAACTTTTGAAAAAGGTAAAAGAGGCATGGAGCTAAGTCCGGCGAGTTAAAGTGGATGGTCCAAAACTGGGATCTTTTTATCAGCCAGATACTGCTTTACAGACAGTGCACTGTGGGCTGGAACGTTGTCCTGATAGAGAATACATATATATATATATAAATATATATATATATATATATATATATATCTTTCTTAATCCTCCTCTTCTACCTTTTATGGTGCAGGTTTTTTATTCTTACAACTGCAACCGTCTCGTGGATAAAGTGGTTGGCGCTATGCCCCCCCCCCCCATGTGCCATGTTTGTAGATGTGTGTTTACGGGTTTCTGGGGACGAAAAACCGGAGTTTCCGGTGAAAAAAATCCCTACCTTCGTATGAGACTGGCTAACTCATATTTCGTCGAAAGATACCAGATAAAGGTTTCTCAAGTCATAGACTGGAATCGAACCCAGGTCTTTCCGACCAAAGGGATTCGTCTATAACGGAGGCTCATATATATAATCAGCTAACGCCTTTTTATTCCCGTATAGGGAGTAGGCGGGACCGTTTAGCCCTATCTAACTTTTGGAGACTGAGTGAGCAGCTCAATCTTCACTGGCAGCCAATCAGAGATAGCTGGCCCAAGGCTATCACTAATTAAACGGTAAGGAGTGAAGAGAGACGGCTCAATAAGTGCCGCCATCTCGTGGTCCCTAACCCTATCACAATATATTTAATGTCTGAAATAATGTGGGTTCTACAGTCGATTTTCTTGAGCTTAAGGGACGAAAAACTCGAGTTTCCGGCAGAAAAAACCCGCTTGCCCGTGCCAGAGATCGACTAACTCGGGAACCGGTCGAAAAAAGGCTTAGAAAAATTTCCTCTAGCGATTTTAATGGTGCGCATCCGTGCCGAGTTTGTTAATTCGTTAGCAAAGCGTTGGTACCATTTTCAGACATTCTCGCAGTGCGTACGCTTCTTGATGTGTGTTTGTAATGTCTAAGAAAATCGAATCACCCGCCGCATGTGAAATTAGGTCAGTTATCTGTTTCTTGAAAGCGAGGAGCGTGAAAGCAGCTGAACTTTATCGGCAAATTGTTGAGGTTTATGGAGAACACGCATTCAGTGATTCAATGGTATGAAAATGGATAAGACTTTTTAATGAAGGAAGGACAGGTGCGCACAATGATGAACGGAGCGGGCGACCATCTTCAGTGACTGACGATTTGGTGCGTTCAGTTGAAGAGAAGATTCGGCATGCTTACTAGGGACGTTGTTTTGATTCATAATAACGCCCGCCCACACACGACCGGCTTAAAACTACAACTTCTCGCCACCTTCGGCTGGGAACAATTCCATCACCCCATACTGTATAGTCCTGACCTCGCGCCAAGCGACTTTCACCTCTTCAAATATTTGAAATCTTTTCTTGGTGGCCGGCGGTTTCAAGACGACGACGAGGTCAAAGAAGCAGTCAATACGTGGTTTGCGTCACAGGCGGCAATCTTCTACGACGAAGGTATGCAACTCTTGGTGAAGGTTATGATAAATGCCGGAATGGCGGAAATTATGTAGAAAAGTAGTGAAAGATGTCTACTTTAATTTCCAATAAAGATTTTTTTTTTTTGTTAGTATATTTTTGTTTCTCTGACAGCCCATCGGAACTTATTTTCTGGACGTTCCTCATATATACACAGAGAGAGGAGGGGGGTGAGTAATGCTTGAGTAATGTTCGAATGATATACTGAATAATACTTGAATAATATTTGAGTGAAACATTAGGTCACGTTTCTGAAATGCGATGATATTGAGTGATGTTGAGTAATATATTGACGATCGTTTGAGCAATATTTGATTGATATGCGATATACTTATGTTTGTCTAATCTTCTAGTGATATATTGAGTGATTGACTGCATAATGTATCAATGATATTCTCATTTTTATTTGAGTAAGGGTTGAGTAATATACTGAGTAATGCTTGCGTAGTGTTTCAATGATAGTGTGAGTAATTCATGAGTCATGCATGATTCATATATTGAGTAATGCTTGAATAATATTTGAGTTATATATTGAGCAATATTTGAGTTATATAATAAGCAAGTGTATTAGTTATATACCGAGCGATGTTTGAATTGTGATTGAGTGATATATTGGGTAATGTTTGAATAATATTTGAGTTATATATTGAGCAATAGTTGAGTTATATAATAAGCAAGTGTATTAGTTATATACTGAGCGATGTTTGAATTGTGATTGAGTGATATATTGGGTAATGTTTGAATAATATTTGAGTTATATATTGAGCAATATTTGAGTTATATAATAAGCAAGTGTATTAGTTATATACCGAGCGATGTTTGAATTGTGATTGAGTGATATATTGGGTAATGTTTGAAGAATATTTGAGTTATATATTGAGAAATATTTGAGTTATATAATAAGCAAGTGTATTAGTTATATACCGAGCGATGTTTGAATTGTGATTGAGTGATATATTGGGTAATGTTTGAATATATTGTGAATGATTGATTGAATAATGTATTAATAATATATTCTCATTTTTATTTGAGTAAGGGTTAAGTGATATACTTATTGAGAGATATACTGATATATTAAATAAAGTTTCAGTTTCAGTATTGTCTGAGTGATATATTGAGTAAGATTTGAATACTTTTTGAGTAATAATTGAGTTATTTGAGTGATATATAGAGTAATGATTAAACGATTTTTGAGTCATATATTGAGTACTGTTTCAGTAAATGTTTAAGTGATATGTAGAGTGACCTTTGTTTAATGTTTGAGTGATATGTAGAATAACATTTGACTAATGACTGAGTGCTTTGTTGGATAAGGTTTGAGTATTGTTTAAGTGATATCTTGAATAATGCTTGAGTAATGGTATATATTGGGTAACGTTTGACTAATATGTGTGACATATTAAGTAGAGTATGAATAACGTTTGAATGATGTATTGAGTAATATGCGAGTGATATATTGTAATATTTCAGAGATTTATTAACATTTCAGTGATATATTGAATAATACTTGAACCGCGCGGTTAGCCTAGTGGCTTTGCGCTTCGCAACCATATATGCTTGGGGAAGGAGTGTCCCAGGTTCGATTCCCGTTGTAAACGTGAGGAATTTGAGGATCTTCCTCAGGCATAGCCAAGTTAGCCGGTCTTGGGCGCGGTCAGTAGGGTTTTTTCCGCCAGTTTATCTGGCGTTTTTCATCCCGCAAACCGGCCCGTGAACATACGCCTCTACAGTCAAAAATATGTCCCCCCCCAGCGGCAGACCAGGCGACTGGTCGGTTGGGAGTAGTACTAACAAGAAGTCGCATCTAAGTAACACGCGGACCCTGCATGGGAAGCCGGAATAACGCGTAGTAGAAGAAGAAGATTGAATAATACTTGAGTAATTATTATTAAAATTAATGTTTTAAATAATGTTTTCATTGCGGAAATGAAGCTTATTAGCTCTTTATACTTGAGTAATGTTTTGAGTGATATATTAAGTAATGCTTGAGTAAAGTTTGGGTGATATATTGAACGATGCTTCCATTGAATTTGAAGAATATATATTTGAGTAATTTTCAGATTATATTTGAGTGATATATTGAGTAAAAGTTGAATAATGATGGAGTGATATATTGGTTTGTCTAATGTTTGAGTATGGTCTGATTGCTATACTGAGTAATGTTTGAGTGACATATTGAGTAATTTTGAGAATTATACTGAGTACGTTTGAGGATTATATTGAGTAATATTTGATTGATATACCGAGTAATGTTTGAGTGATGTATTGAGTCTTTTTGAAGATTATTTTCAATGATATTTCAATGATTTGAATAAAGTTTGTGTAATGTTTCAGTGGCATTTTTAGTAATGCTTGAGTAATATTTGAGTGATATATTAAGAAATGCTGAAGCGATATATTGAGTAATATTGAGCAGAGTGTGAGTAGTATATTGAATTTGAGTAAAGTGTGCGTAGTATATTCAGTATGAGTAGAGTGTGAATGATATATTGAATAATGTTTGAGTGATATATTGGGAAACGTTTGAGTAATATATTTAATAAAGTTTGAGTAAGGTTTTAGTGATATATGGATGTTTGAGATATATATAGAGTATCATTTGAATGATATATTGAGTAAAGTTTGAGTGATATTGAGTATGATTGATTGATATGCTGAGTAAATCTTGAGTGGTACATTGAGCAGTTTATTGAGTAAATCTTGAGATGTATATTGAGTAATATTTGAGTGATATATTGAGAATTTTTGTATAGTTATTAAGTTATACATTGAATAATGTTTGAGAAATATATCGAGTAATGTTTGAGAAATATATTGAGTAATGTTTGAGCAATATATTGAGTAATGTTTGAATAATATTAGAGTAATTTATTGAGGAATGCTTGAATGTTATATTGAATAACATTTATAATGCTTCAGTGATATACAGTGTATATATTGAGTGTCATTTGAGTAATTGCGCAAGAAAAGAGAAAGCAATGTTTAGCTAAGAGAGAAGATAAAATTAAGGAGAGAGTCTTGTACGGCGATTACGGCAAAAATTAATGATGTACACGAGGATGTTAGAGCGCAAAAAGGTAAAGTGAAAGAGTTGATGGTTTTGGCTGGAACGAATGATTTGTAAGAACTATGGTATGAGGGAGGACACGTTATGACAGAGTTCAGCTGGAAAGTAGGGCCATAATAGCAAATGAGTGATGCGTATGTTATACAGGAGGAACGATGTGCAATATCTGGACGTGCTGAGTGATTTTGACGGACGAAAGGTCTTGTACAGGAAGGATGGTTGCATCTGAATGGATTTGATGTTCAGAGTCTGAAAAAAGAAGTGTTGTTGAATGAAGTGAAAGTGGTGTGCAAAATCAGATAAACTAGAGCTTAAGGGGGGGGGGATGCTGTTGATCGGATGCACAAATGACAGTGAGACAGTTGAGTGTAAGAATGTGCATAAAATACCTAGTCAATATCACTGGTAACAAACCAGTATGGGATGGTTGGTATAAAGCGTAAGGACAGCGGTGGACCTATTGGGTTTTGCACTTTATGCATACTAATACCAGGAGCATTCGGAACGGAGGGGGAGAGTTTGGGGCATTTATTTTGGGGCATTGGTTAATTTATCCTGGCCAAAGGTTATTGGCATTAATGAGACATGGCTGATGGAAGATGATATGGTCAATCGGATAGAATGTGAAAGGTATAGTGTGTTAGGGAGGATAGAGAGGAGTATTATTGATGATGGCCGATGAACTGCAGCAAAAGAGAGTAGAAGTTCAACTGTAGTGAAAGCACACTGGAGGCCAACTGGTGTGAGATAATGACTAGCAGAACAAACTATACAGTTGGATGCTTTTATACACCATAGGATGTAAAGGATGATTGGGATAATGTGCATCAACAAATAAGCTCAATGAGTGGAGGTAGGGGGGATAATTATTATGGAGGGACTTCAACAATGGGAACATAGATTGGAAGGAGAAGAGGACACATGGGAGGAAGGAAATAGAATGCAGTTACTAAGGAATGATTACCAGAGACAGCATGTGATGGAGAATATTAGCGGTTTGAGTTCTAGATCTAGTAATTGCATCAGAGAATTTGTTTATAACCAGTATGACCACATTGCCACCAATTGGTGAGAGTAATCATATGCTCTTGATCTGGAATGTTGCTAAATGTGTGGAAATTTTCAATTAAGAAGGGGTATATGGGGTTACGAGCCTCCGCAGCTCAGTCAGTATAGAACGAAGCCCTTTGATCGGAAAGACCTGGGTTTCATTCCCGTCGGTGACGTGAGAAACCTTTATCTGGTCTCTTTCGACGAACAGAGGGTTGGCGTCTCATATGGAGGTAGAGGGTTTCATCCCCACCCCCAGAACAGGAAAACAGGCACCGGGAACACACATGGATTACAGTAATGAATAAATCCCAGCCACATGCCGGTCCTGAACCTGGATAAAATTGTGGGGGGTGGGGGGGCAACGGTGAACTATCCTGTAAAAAATCTCACCAAGAACACTTTGTGGCAATGCCTACAAAATCATCTGTGATCGGAAAAGACCGAAAGGGAAAACCCACTACCTAGGTACAAGGCTGGAAAGCATGAAAAGCTTAGAAACTAGTTGCATCAGCGCCATCTTATGTGAAACTGCAAGTGCTGAGTGTTCATAGTGCACGGGAAGTAGTAAGCGAGAATTTCAGGGAAGTAATAGCACACTGCATACCTAAAGTCAGGAGAATAAATCGTGGTAGTTAAAAGGATGAATACCATCATTAAGTCTGGAAAGTGCTAGGGAATAGGCACTGCCTTTGACTACGTTGTTTATTCTAGGTCTCGGCTCTGAGATAATCCCAAGAGGGTGGAAAAAGAGAAAAATAGTTCCATTGAATAAAGGAGGCTCCAAGACTGATGTAGCAAATTACCGACCGATCAGCATATTATGAATCGTAGTCATGGTACTGGAGAAGTTGGTTAAGAGCTAAATATAAGAATGGATAGACAGAAATGGAATAATATATGGGGGCAGCATGGTTTGTGAAGGGTAGGTCGTGCCTCAGTAACTTGCTTACGTTTTATAATATAGTGACAACTGAATGGACTAAAGGTAATAGGTTTACAGTGATTCTTCTAGATTTTGCAAAACCTTTTGACAAGATATCACATGGAATTCAAAGTAGTAAATTGCAGCACATGGGAATGGATATAAAGTTGGCGAATATCCATTGTTGGAAGTGTCACACATAATAGTTGGAGAGATATCAGAGAGTTATTTATTCAGGATAGAGTCAAGTAGAAGGCCTGTGACTAGTGACGTGCCATGGCGCTCTGTTCTTAGACTACTACTACTTAATTTGTTCATGAACGATATAAGAAAGGATCTGAGAGGAACTATTTAGTTGTTTGCCATTTATGCAAAATTGAGTAGATCAATAGTTAATACAGATGATGTTAAATTTTTGCAGGATAATTTCAATAGATTGGCAGTATGGGAAAAGGAGAATGGATGTCAGTTAAATATGGCAAAGTGTAAGGTTATTATTATCCTATATTGTTACTGTGTATACCACACTGTTGGAAGTGTACTCCACGAAATTAGTGCAAAAGTGGCTAAAGCAGCTCATCGGATTACTTGGTTATTGAAGAATACACTGAGGAGTAGACACAAGTTATCATACTTCTTTATAGAGCCTTGGTAAGATCGACTCTTGCGCACAGATTTGGTCACTTGGGTTTCTTAGGGATGAGGAGAAGGTGGAGAGGATCCAGATGATAATGACCAAGATGTAGCTGCTCTATTCAATGAACCTTATGAGAATAGATTGAAGCTTTGTGGATATAGAAATTGGTTGGCAGCAGAAAGGCGGATGATATGATTGAGACATAGAAATTACTGAAGGATTTTCACAAGATTAATACAGAGGAAATTTTTTGAGAACAGGTCTACACACACACACACACACACACACACACACATGTGGGTGTATACATACAGTATGTTGTACAATGAAGCAACAAACTTTAATTAGGTAGAATTTTATTATGATTTTTAAAAAAAAATCTACCAATTTTTCCTTTTTCCTTCTTCTCCATCGGCTTAAAAACAGTTTAATGTTTTAACAGCTAAAAAAGGTTAAAGCTTTAAAAGATTTCAGATTGTTATACATCCATAACTTTAGCTGTTCGAACTGTATAGCATTTAATACTTTATTGTAGTGTCAATACACAGTTATTCCTTCAGGCATACTGCAATTTATTATTCTTTCTCCCCCCCTCTCTCTCTCTCTGCTTTCTCTTTCCTTTCCTCCAGAAAAATCCAATCCAATATAATTTATCATGGTGATGTTTCGATTTTATCTGATTTTCCGGTTCTTTTATTTTATGACATTATATCAAAACTCAAAGTTGATACCATCGTAAAAGGGTATCAGTTTTTTTTTATGTCCGCAATTTGTCAGGAAATGTTTGAAAAATTCAAGTGTCCGACAGCGTGGCAACAACCAACAACGTCACTCCACTTCCGTTTCTTCTACGTAAGTCACGGTGTGGTAAATTTTCTTATTGGAGTAAGTTGGATTTTAGGTTGTAAAGGAAGGTAATGAACCAAGAAAAGGCAGACTACCTGGTTATGCGTGAGCACATGTGCGGATGATGTAGTAGGCGAACAGAGAGATAAAGTTAGCGTCATGCCGTGAAAATAGGCGAAAGTTTCTATGAGGTTCTTGACTTTTTATCGCTGTTATCGCCACCTTATACGAAAACGTATCGTAGTTCTTTCCGAGGATGAGCACTTTCATGGTAATTTACTTTTTAATTTTTGACAAGAACAGTTTGGTATTTGACAGGAAGTCGTTCGGAAGTAACGCTACCTGCCATAAAGAATGTTCGATAATAATAAAAACTGAGATAATATATAATCTCAGGTTATTCCTGTTATTTCTTGAACTTACTGCTAAATACACGAAAAACAAAAATCAATTTCAGGCGTAATTATTTATTGTTTATTGTTTAAAGGAAATACAGAATTCAAAAATATATTACGTAATGCTAAGATTCAATTTTTTTTCCGGATTTGGAACATCATATATTGATCGAGCCGAACTCTAACTGAGGCAGATAGAAAGCTTTTTTTTATTTGCTTTTTATTTTTTTTTTTATCTTCACTGCATCTCAGTGAAGCAGATATAAAAAATATTTCATTTGTCAGGATAACGGTTGTTGACAACTCAGCTCAAATAAAATTTAAAATATTTTTAAAAAATACAAATAATAATTTAAAACTAAATCATTCGTTTTTCTTATTAAATGCTAATTAACTACGTCAAGGCGCGTGATGCAGTTATTATAATTGCAATTTGGCAACAACAGAAATACTAATGTCTCTTTTGCTTGTTGATCGTGATACTTCATCAACAACAATTTTGAAAGTATTGTCACTATATAAAAAAGCTTAGTGAGAGAGAATGTAATGTGGAAATTCGAGGGTAAACTCGAATTTGGAGAGATCATGTAACAGAAACTGGTGCCTAAATGTTACTGTAATGCATTCGTTTCCACCTCTATACTGGAATACCTCATAGAAATATCTAGCATAAGTTGGAAGATATCGGAATGGATATGAAGCTATGTGGAATGGATGGACGGAGGGGAACTGACTGACAGACATCCGATGATAGTATATGAAGGAGTGGAGTCTAGGAAAATTCGAGTAACTAGTGGAGGGCCTCAAGGTTCTGTACTTGGCCACTAACAGAAGTTCTCTTTGTATATTAATCATACAGGGAATGCTTTATGGGAGAGATATTCAGTTATTTGCTGATGATGCAAAACTAATAGTTGATAAAGTTGATTCAGACATTGTGCTAGATGACTTAAATAGACTGTCAGAGTGAGAGAAGAATAGTGGTCGGCAATTTAATGTTGCAAAATGTAAGGTTATGTGCCGCAGGATGAAGAAATTTCGTTCTGTGTATTATATTGATGATATTGGATTGCAGGCAATTGACGAAGCTAGGGATTTGGGTGTCATGGTGAATAGAAAGTGAAAGTTTCAGAGGACATATTTCAAAAATTGGCAAATTAGCACATTGGATGTTGAAGAACACATTGACAAGTTTCTATCATTAGTTTCTATCATGTAATGTCTCTGCTGCTTGTTACTAAACTACAATTTAAACACCCTCAACCTCTCCTCATAGGAGCATTGCACAGACATGTCACCAGCTTGGTCACTCATCTCTGAATTCTCTCCACCACCTCCTGAACCCCTAAGAAACGAAGGTGATCAAAAGAACTTGTGTATCTTGACTACTTGTGCTGAGATTTGGTCACCTTCGTTTCCTGGGGCCCAGGAGGTTGTGGAGAGAATTCAGAGATGAGTGACCAAGCTGGTGACAGGTCTGTTCAATGTTCCCTAATAAGTTGCTAAAGGGATTCTATAAGATTGACGCAAAATAATTTTTTCAATACATGACGAGGAAGGAGATAATTAGGGATCACCCTGTAAGTTGCGTAAGAGTGTGAGGCCAGATTTTTGCTTGGAGAGTGATGAATGACTGGAATGGATTGCCAAAAACATTTCTGAGTGCCTGAAAAAGTGAATGAGTTTAAGCCAAGACATCATTATTTTAAGTGAATATCGATTAGTGTGGGTCTCCCACGATGAGTCTTCTGACTTCATGGAGTTACCCGTAATAATAATAATAATAATAATAATTCATCATAATAATTGTATGTTTCGCGCTTTCCCGTTTTCCAAGAAGAAAGTATTATTAGGATATAAATGAAAGAAAATAATATATAGGCTTTCTTGTAGTAAGTACATCAAAAAGAAGTTATGTTCGTTTAAGTGTAAATGTTTTACTTTTTTAATTTTACAAACTTTAAAAAAGTAATTTCTGAGTGAAAACTTCCTGAAATAAAAGTCAAACTATTAGTAAACGAAATTATCTGGATATAAGATTGACTTAAGAATTCCGTTCAAGTATAATTGTACGATTACAACGATTAATTATTTGTACGTGACGTGGAAGCATATCATGCGTTGAAATATTAATTGATAACATAATAAACATCTATCTTCCTCACCCGTATCTCTGTATCTGAAGGTGGTCCGTCATATTACTTAGGAACATCCTTGATTTTTTCCACTAAGTCACTGTGTATGAAATGTGTAAATTGGAACCAATAGTCTTAGTTCACTAGGTACATACTAAAAAAAGGAGGAGGAGGAAATGCAAATCAATAACCAGCTACTAACCTACCGAAGTCGCATTTAATTTGGGTTTGTTTCAGAAGAAAGAGGGGCAGGGAAAGAGATAGAGAGAGAGAGAGAGACTTTTACTCCAAGAAGGGATTTGTTTCCCGACCTCTCTTAATGGAGGAACCGAGAGGGGCGACTAAAACCCTGATGAGAGGTCAACAAACCTTGAAACATGTCGTAGGACGTGTTTCAGTGTTTGTTAGCTTCTCAATATGATATAAATAGGGAAGTTACACACACACACACACACACACACACTCTCTTTCTCTCTCAGGTTGATCTTTAAGTTTCTAAATTAAAAAATGATCAAAAAAATAAGTGATAAGCATGATAAGCAAAATAATAAACAATATGGAAAGAAAAGAAACTAATATTGAACAAGTTACTCAGTTTAACTATTTGGGATCACTCATCACTGAAGTTCTAAATTATATGAAAACAATAAATCATAGAATAGGTTTAGTAATAAAATAAGTAAACAGCAGAAACTAAAAATATACAACTCAATGGTATTGCTTACCTGTGGTCCTCTACGGATCTGAAAGCTGGATAACAAAGAAAAAGAAAGAAATAAAATTACAAGCATTTGAATCCAAATGCTTACGCAAAATAAACCAAAATAAATGTACTGATAAAAAGACCAATCAATTAGTGAGGGATGAATTAAATTAAAAGAACTACAATTAGACAAACTAAATAAGAAGAGATTAATGTGGTATGGGCATGTAAACAGAATGAATCAACAGAGATCACCTTACATTGCCCTAAAGGGACAGAAAACCACCAAACGAACAAGGGGCAGACCAAGGATTAGCTGGATCACCAATATTATGAAAGTTACTAAGATCAACAGCCTCAAGATCTTTCAAGAAAACTTCATTAAGAGAAGAGTGGAGAAGATGGATCCAAAGTACTCAATCCGTCTTGACGGATGAGAATCAATCATCATGTGTGTGTGTGTGTGTGTGTGTGTGTGTGTGTGTGTGTGTGTGTGTGTGTGTGTGTGTGTGTGTGTGTGTGTGAGTTTCTCGTTCTATCGTCTGTGGTCTTCATTTAAACTACTTAATGGAATCTCTTCCTGCTTGTAAACAAACAGAGTTTCATACTTAAAATGAACTACGTTTCCAAGAATGAAATGAAATTTTTTTTTGTCATTTTCGCAGTTCTTTCAGGTTATAAAAATACTATGGCTATGACAATATTGTCGATTGGGAGAAGTTGAGATATATAGACAACTAGATCGAGAATGACAGCATCCCAGTATTCCCTTATCCAACAAAAACAATGTGGAAAAAATGCCAGCGATTCTGGCATAGTCCATACTTACCTAAAAGGAAATAATCGACAGATTCCATAAATCTTTGTCGGTCAAGAATCATGGAATACCCTTAAATATTCTTGCAAATCAATATGAATTTGATATTTCTTGAAAATGTTGAGGAAAACCTAAATCGGGGGAAATCTTTCTAAATTAATATTAACATATACTAACGTACAGTTTTGAGAGACATGTACATTCTTATTGTCAAGTCGTTGGTGATTATTTGCTGCGCTATTTTTTCTGTATTGAAACTGAGCTTAATAAGTGATTTGACTTTTGGTAGTAACCAGAAATAATCTTTTTTTTCTTGTTAGAATGGAATGTCAATGCCTAAAACAAAACGTAAATAGCAAAAATCCAGTTTAGGAAAAAAAAAAACTTCTTATTTATCCAAGCAGAGATGAGAAATCTCGAGTTATCTTTTGTGCTAAATTTGGTTGTTACTGTAAGTTTTAATTTATTTTCTTAACTATTTCAAAAACATTCTTTATTTAATCATCTAAATCTTTAACAATTTAACTTAGCTCTCGTTAATAAACAACCACTGATGACTACGATCATTTGTATTTAAGAAATACCAATATTTTTATACTTACATCAAGCAATATTATGACCATGAGATACATTTTAAAATGTCCAACTTGAAAATAAGCCTATTATTTAATATGTGGAGTCTCAACCAAATTTTTGGAAATTGCATACATCATTTCCGATATGCGTTTAGTACAGGGTAATTTTGAAGGCTTTTGGAATGTTGAAATCGTGAACTATTCTAAGGTATACTTATGACAAGAACAAGGAGGAAAAGAATGAATGAATGTGTCATCCAGCGCCATCGCTTGGAGGCGGATTATTGCACAATATCACGGGAGGAATAATTATTTCTTATTATTCGTTACTCGTTATTATTGTCTTAAACATATCATTCACTTTCCCGATTCAATCATTTCATTCAAAGGAAGGAAAGAACGAGGACACCAGTGGGGATAATTCTTTACTGTTACTTCGTGAGTGAAATAATTATCAGTAGCATCCTTGCAGATACTTATTCTGCTTCATTCATCGGAATGCAGGCAGGGTAAACACAACTTGATCTGTGTTTCGTGTGAAAAGATTAAAGTTACTTTCGAACCTTTTGTCAATGTCTTTGAACTGATTAAAATCCCTCTTGTTATTTTTCGATTCACTTCTTTAGAGGACTGTAAACTTATTCACCCACAATAATGCTTGCATTCTTTTTTTTTTTTTTTTGAATAAAAATTGAAGAGCAACACCTGACAGTTTCACCCTTTTTGAACTGTAGTCTATTATGACATCAGAAAGACAATTCTTTGACCCTTTCATCACTGTAAAGCTCAATTTAGTTCACGACGTGACTTGGACTTCGCAGTACACACCTGGCTGCTCAACTTCGTCCTTGTCATTATCTCTCGCGTGCACTGTCACTTCGCCATTATTCATATCGAAATAACAACTGAATTGATTTATTTAAAAAAAAAAAGAAAAGAAACAGTAAAACAGTTACTCAGGAAAAAGAAAATCACCGGGTCCAGTTAAAAACCAGGACCATTCGTCATCTCGTCCGTTTTCTGAGAAGTAAAGATTGCATTTCTTAATAGTTCTAGGAAGAACTTGATGATCTGAGCGTGATAGCGTGGAAAGGTAGCACTTAACTTGACCTGCTGCCAAAGTTGCTGCTCTTCAGCTTTGCTCAGCGAGCGCTTAGAATTCGAGTTCTGCATCTGCAATCCTAATCATGTAATTAGCATGAGTGATCAAAGCAACTGTATGTTGTAATGTGCCGCACTATTAAAATTCAGAAAACAGCTACTTCCATGTTACATCGTCCTCCTTGTTTTCGGAGACCTGTTTTCAAACACGGTAGGGAACTATTTTCCTTACCGTGTTTGTTAGACTTCTGCCTTTTTTCTAATATGGAAAACTGTGAAACTGATTACTTTGTGACTGATTATGAAATCTTTGTTTTCCGTATCGATGCATTAAAAATGAAACTTTGGTGTTGGTTATGTTATGAGATTGAATTTACGTTGATATTTCTAGTTTTAGGACTTAGCGTCAAAAAGAAAAATCTGCGTGGTCCACATTTATTTTACAGTATATCATTATGCAGATATAAAATCATTTTCACAAACCAATTCAACACAGAACACCAGAGTTGAAAGTTGCGAAAAGGTGCGTGCCTTCAAATATTATAATATTAAGTCGCTCTTGCACCAGTCTGTAGAGCCAAAAATCAACGAATAAAATAAAATTAAGTAAAATAAAATGAAAATATGCTAATAAACCTTCAATAAATATCGTTTGGCGAAAATAAGGAGATGAGAAAACGTACCTGATAGTATGCCAATATTAGGATAATGTTTATAGTAATATCGGCATACAGATAATGTTATATTTCTCTCTATAGAAGAAATTGTATTCTTCATTTGACGAGTCAGACATATATATATATATATTCGGCAGACACCTTCCTTTACTTCTGCATACAAAAGAAAATGAAAATTTTACTTGCGCTCGCTTAGTTATGCTCTCCCGCTTCTTTTGCTGATTGCTCTCTTTAATATATATATGTGTGATAAATTTTTTAACTTGGGATATTGTATATTAGGATAACCAAGTTATTTTATAAACTTGGTTATTTTAACTCCTGATCCCAAGTATGCAAACAATTTCAGTACGCAAACAATTAAGTTTGCGCCTGAAACAAAGTTCAAGTCTAAAGATGGTACAACACCAGGGCAACTCATTGTAAAGGTGGGTAAAGCTCTGATCACTATTGTTAGTATTTTCCAATAATGTAAAGCACATCTCACTAGAAGATGTATACTGCAATGCATTATGGTCTGGGTCAATACCCAGACCGGTTTCAACCTTTTTTGAGGTCTCCTCAGTGAGTAGCTAGACCCTAAATACCAAGGTTAATAAGAAGTTGCAAACACCTTGTTGCAACTTCTATAGGTAAAGTTGATAAGGCTCCGTATTACTATAACCTTGGTATTTAGGGTGTAGCTACTCACTGAGGTGACCTCAAAAAAGGTTGAAACAGGTCTAGGTAGTGACCCCACCCATAATGCATTGCAGTATATATATTCTAGCGAGATGTGCTTTACATTATGGAAAATACTAAGAATAGTGATCAGAGCTTTACCCACCTTTACAATGAGTTTCCTTGGTGTTGTACCATCTTTAGACTTGAACTTTGTTTCAGCGGAAACTTAATTGTTTGCATACTTGGGATTAGGAGTTAAAATAACCAAGTTTATAAAATAACTTGGTTATCCTAATATATATATATATATATACAGGGTGTTCGGGATAAATTTGACAGTTTCGTAAGGAAAAAGAAAATCTTCTTTGTATCTATTAAATTTAATGAATTGACAAAAAAACATTACAGGCAGAGTTAATTACAATACTATCAACAAGATTTACTCAAAATAACCACCATTAGCATCGATCACAGCTTCAATTCTGCTTCGGAACCTCGAACAAGCTGATGCTACAGTCTCCCTGGGAAGGGCCGCAAAAACTGTTTTAATTTTATCCATTAACTGGGCTTTTGTATTACTGGAAGTGCGATTGGTGTCTTTTTCAACTGCGCCCCATACAAAATAATCCATGGGGTTAAGGTCTGGGGAGTTTGGAGGCCAAACATTTGGACTGGTGAAGTCGTAGAAATTTTCAGACAACCATTTTTGACTTTTCCCAGAGGTGTGGCAAGGGGCCGAATCCTGCTGCCATACATACGGCCTACCATTGGCTACCCTTGTTATCCAGGGCTTGACTACAGTTAGCAACTCCACGAACAAAGCCCGAATTCCAATGCCAGGGTTCTTCAACACCTGTTCCTGCAGATTTGCGAGGAATTCTGCTGTACGAACGCAATCAGATCGTCTGCTAGGGATCTTTCTTCTTGCTACATCCTCGTAGTCACCATTGCAAGTCTGTAGTTCATGCCTGATTGTTTTTACTGTATTCAGGGAGCATTGGGCAGCAGTCGTAATATCCTTATTTTGATGGCGGGCACGAATCATCATGATACAAGTTATTCTCTTCCATGATTCAGGTGGGTTCCAGCTATCCATCCTTTCTGACATCTTGTATATGAATGAAGAAGGGTCCAAACTTTTAAATGAAGAGAAGTGTGTGTTAATACATGTAACTTACGGAAAAATATAATTAATTATAAATATGTCAAATTTATCCCGAACACCCTGTATATATATATATATATATATATATATATATATATATATATATATATATATATATATATATATATATATATATATATATATATATATATATATATATATATATTATAGGAAGGCCTTCATTATTTGAATCTTCAGTCTTCAAATCACGTCCCATATCATATGTGGGACAACGGGACATATCATGTGTGTGTGTGTGTGAGAGTTGAACGTCAGTTCAATGAATATTAGAACGTATTTCCACAGCGCATGGTAAACTAGTTTCCAACTCGATAATTCGTCATCCCATAAAGCAAGATTTGCACACACACATGACTTCTTTTATAATAAAATAGTTTGTTTAAGAAACAAAGATGCAACGTAATAGATATCCCCTCATGCAATCAAGTTTCATTTGCTGCTCTTGTCCAAATGATATCGCACTTTTTATTTAATTAATTACGTTCTATGCTTGTGCGATTGATTTATTTTATCAAATTGCCTATACGTTTTTATTAATTTCCAATTTCCTATTAGCGAAGTACTCCTGTAGGCACTTTTAGCTTAAGAATAACTTAGTTCGAAAATTAGATCCAGTGCGTCGCAAACGTGTGCCACTGGATTAGGAGAAAAGCCCTGTTCCAACTACGATGTTGACACATCGAAGGAGGATTGCCATGGTGCTAAACTGTCGTATAGCGAACTGTGTTATATCAAAACGAGTAATGATTACTGCCCATTCAATTACAAACGTAAATTTTCATTGACCTGTGGCAGTAATCATTACTCGTTTTGATACAACACAGTATCAAAACGTTTAGATTTAATCTGCCTTTTAAATCTAATTATTTCCTTCCACTGATTGTAGTCTCAATACTTTTGAAACTGTACAGAATATTCTTTTCTACTTTAAATTCATATTATTTGATTGTTTTTACTTTTATTCTTAAAGCAAATTTAAATATTAACTACTGACTTTACACCTACTTTACACACAGCCCGAACACATACGCACACACACGCATTGCAGCGTCAGAAGATTTTGGCCCCGAAGTACGGGGAGAAATATAATCTATGAGCTCACTCCCTGTTTTCACGGCTGCTCTGAAGGATGATAACCTTTACGCAGCTAAAACTGGGGCAATGCGCGAATGAGATGAACTTCGGTTTATTTACAGGAACACCCTGTCAATTCGTTCGACTGAGCAAGTTAGGTTTCTCGAGTTGCACTGTATATCTCAGTAAGTCTGCTATGTACTTTCTTCTTTAAAAAGCATGATTTAAGGTAATCTATTAAACTAACAGTAAAACGCATTAAAAAAAATAAAATTTTTCGTTCCCTTCACCAGGGACAACAGCAGGCATTATGATACAGATGCTCACCAACGTTTGTGATTAAACAGTCAAAGCGTATATTGACAGATCATCTGGTGTGAATTTAAATTGGAAAATAGTGAATCACAAGGTTTATTCAAATATGAAATTGGAGAGATAATGATTGAAATATTACTTATTTTTTTGTTGCGCTTAATTATCTCTCTTCTTTTTCTTTCTTTTTCTTTTTTTAATTCCTATTAATTTGAAATAGACATTCCACGATAGAAAATTAAGTCGTCTGCCAACAGCAAATTTTTATACAAATGATTAAAAACTGAATGGACTCCAAAGAAATAAAATTCCTCATTACCTCGAATTAAGTGATCGAGAATTTCATAAGAAATTGTCGATTAATAAGCCTAAATAAATAAGATTTCGAAGAAACTAGAAACTCCCAGAATAGATCTCTGCTAAAGGACGATGTTGACTCATCAGAACAATGAAGAGCAACACTTCAAAAAGTGAAAATAAACACACATATACACACAGTACTCAGAAGATAACATCAGACAAGCGGAAAAGTTTATTGGTATGAATTATCAGAGGGGAAGTGGGAACTGCCATTGACTCCGGATGAAGGATCTCCGCACAGTTGCTTCGTATACTTACAGATTAGTCAGTTACATTGTTAACTATACAGGTTAGAAGTTTTCATAGAATTTACAAGCTAAACAACAATAAATGTTACTGAGAAATACGATTTGATGCAGTAGATCTATTAATGGTGTAATACGTCACTGATCACTTAACAACACTCAATGATTATTAACGATATAAGTTGACTTGCTGTCAGTTTTGATCTTGGTAGAAAGACTACAGTCTTAACGTAACATTTTACTCATTTTACGTGTTATTATCATCAAAAAAGGATTGGTTTCCTATGTTCATGTATGCATTATACAACAGCACACTACAACAGCGCTCTTCAACAATAGTTTCATTTTATTGGTTCACTGCCGCACCCTCTGGCGGGAGGCGTGTCCAACATAGCGCCGTTGTACTCGGTCACCTGTAAATTCTCCTGCACGAAGCCCCTATGACGGATATTTAGTATGTCGTGGGCGCTCGCCCGGTTGCTCCTCTTACGTTTTCAGGTGCGCGTGGCTGTTACGTGAATATGTGAAATATAATTGAAGGTTAATTTCTTTTCCTGTATTTTTTTTATTGCTCTTCTGCACGACAGATAAAAAAAAAAAAAAATGAGGAAAAAAGACTATCAGTTAGTTCAAGTAGTGATGCTGCTTAATTCTGATCTGTGTTTAGAAATACCTATAATTGGAAAATAATAATTAGTGGATAACCTTCCTTGATTGTTTTTTCACCAGCAGAGAAATAAAAGAAAATTTGGGTAAGTGACCATTTTTTATTTAACTGATAGTTTTATTATAAATTCTGAAATGTAAATATATATAAAATATCTTATCTGTGAGAAAAATTACGTTTAGTCCAATGGAATGAGAGGTTGGTAATTATTCCCATGAGTGAAAAAATGTAATCAGCTATTTCTGCTGTACGTATGCGTATATATATTCACATAGATTAGCAAAAAATAAAAGAAAATCTCATCGAGTGAATTACTGTATAAAATGACTCGTGAAATGAAATTTACACATAGAAAGTGTAAAAAAATGAATTTCTAATAAAAAAAAATATGAAAATTGTTTTCTCATTTTACGGACATTATTTTATCGTCTGAATTAGTCAGATGTTAATTTCAAACGCAATGTTTATAATTTAGCTATTTTTACAATGAAGTACAACGTTTTTCTGTATCTTATGTATTAAGAATAATAATTTGACGAACCATAATTTGATACTATCAAGAAACGGTGGGATTTATCTTTAAGGAAACATGAATTATTGTATGGATTAAAATAGTCAAGTGTAATACGATCCGTTCATAATGTTTTATTATCAAGGCAACGTGCTTATGCAAAAATGCGCGTCACGATATTACCATGTTTGTTCAGCCGTTTCGGAATACACTTACAGCAGTCATTATAAAATGTGCAAAGGGAAGAATAGATCAAGCCGGAAGCTCAGGTTGCATCGTCATTAGCACATCTGCTGGACACGATGTTCAATGTAAGTTTAAATTGAACACTTCGCCAAAGGACGAAGAAAGAAACAAAAGAAAGAAAGTCGTACGGAATAAATAACAACTTAATGTTCAAAATCTCAACGGTGCTTTTTTGTGTAAACCGACATTGATATGTATTTTCTTATTATAGGAAATAAAAGAGTTTACTTTTTTTTTCTTTAATAATATTAATAGGCTCTCTAAAGTGGGGAAATCCGACTCTGGTGTTTAAATCAAAAAAAAAAAAAAAAAAGGCTGTTCATAAAAACTTTATCGATCCAAAAGCATCAAATTGCTGAGAGCACTCAAAGCTGAGAGTGTTTGAGACCCCCTTGGTATAATGTAACAGAATATTTCAACAATATTGTATGGAATGTTGAAAGGTGCATTATAAAATTTTGGAATTTTAGAAAGTATTATAAACTCTTTATCATGTTGGGTTGCTTGGGATTATGACAGAAACAACCAAGGCTGTTTATTGAAGCAAATTTATTACGTCCGCTGTGTACATTCTTTTGTGTACCTGTTTTCGCTGGATGAAAAACCACAGTTTACCGAGGGGAAAAAGTTAGTCGCTTCCGCATGAACCCAAATAATTTATTGGCACTTAAAAAGTTCTTATGAAGGTTCCTCATCCTTCCTGGATCGAACCGCGATTGAGCTCTTAAAAAAAACACCTAGTTTTTTTTTTAAATCGATAAACTGTTCAATTTATTGCATTTCTCAGAGTATTTAAATATATGCAAATTATTGTAAATTTAAAACTTCTTACAGAATCAGATTAGCAATGGAGAAGATAAATACATAAGCAAAAAACAGTAATATATACGTAAAGTTTAAAAAGAACATTCTTTGATTGTCTCGTGAGGCATCATATGAGCAATACTCAGAATAACCAATGGTTATTCTGAGTATCGCTCAGAATACTCAGAATAATTTGAGTATTCTGAGTATCTGAATTCGGAAATCCTTATTTGAATTCGGAAATCCTCTGGCATCTTATCATGAACTGCAGAGATCTTGAGTGTATTTCATATCTTGCGTGTATTTCATATATTTCATATCACATATTGTGGATAATCTTTCCTCAAACTGGATTCAGTTATATATATATAATTAAAAAAAAAACTACTGTATAAACTAGTTGTAACGAAAACAAAGAATGGTTGAACGAGGGCGCTAACAAAGTCACTTAACCGGACACCCTGAAATAAGAGCATAGCCACTGAAGAATGCGAAATTCACCGTCATGGTTACATCCAATGGGAAACAACTCTCTCGACAGAGTTGGGAAAACGTGTATATATATAACTGGATTGGTATCCATCTACTCTTTAAGCTCCGATTTTCCCGATCTTCTTCTAGTCTTTTTAAGAAACCAGTGAACCAAAGGTATCATATCTGATTTGGAGGGGGGGGGAAATAATCTCGAAATTTGAATGAATATATCATTGAATTTGTCATTTGTCTTAGTTTAAGACCTTAAGTAATTCATCGGTTGCCTTGAGTTAATTACCGTGTCATAACTCCTCAAGTTCGTGAGTGAGTTACCTGGTGATGCAAAAAGTCAAAATGGTACATGTCTGTTTCCCCACTAACAAAAACACACCGAATATATTATAGTTGCGGTATATGAATTTATATACAATTCAAATGTTTTCGTCTTAGTCAATAAACAAACAAACAAAAATTATTTTCAAGTTCGTCTGTGAAATGATCGACCTGTATCAAATATGAATTAAGTTTTATTTTCATTAACACCCAAAGGAAGTGTTATTCATTTCATCTTAGAAACTAAAAATTCATCGCCAACTAAATAACAAATACAACGTTAACATCGCAAAGCTATTGTACAGACAAGAAAAACATCTGTCTCTAAAATAATCTGAATTCTCTAAGAATAATTGTCCCTAAGTCAGAATACTTTGGTGTAATGAGTTTCAAGCCATTTCACTAAAACAGAAAATAAATCGTAAATCCATTTTCATTTCATTTTCGTTTTATTGTTTCAGTGTCAGTCATAATTATGGTAAGAGTTGGTAAGGAAGCTTATAGATTTTATTTTTGTTTTTTAAAACTTTCTTCTTCTTCTTCTTCTTCTTCTTTTTTTTTAAATTAGGATGTGTCAATTCTTTAGGAGAATTGTAATACTTACTTTACTCAGATCGAACACTTTAAAAATGGCCAAATTTTTAAAGTGTTCGATCTGAGGAGCCCAATGTGTGTGTGTGTGGGGGGGGCTGGCGAGCATCATTTATCATTGGTGACATTTGCAGGTCTCCACGGAGTCATAAGACTCCTCATGCTTTGTCAAAAGAGAAATATCCTCTTTACGAGAGAAACAGAGAAATGATTTTGCCCATTAAAAATCGGATTCTGTTACAACACATCTTTCTTTACAATATACTTTACAATATGCAGTTTGAAGAAATGAAGGACCTATAAATTGCATGGTAGGCAACATTAAATTTTGTGGTATTTGCATTTCTTGTACATTTTTTAATATTTCTTATCCGAATTATTGTAATGTTTTCTAATAAAATTATTTGATTTTCATTGGCCTTAACGGCATCAACCTAGTTTAACGATACTCCCTGCTGGTTTATAGAACATAAAGAGAATAAATTGCTCGCTGGATTAAAATATGTGAGACTTCTTTAAAGTGTACTTTATTAACTGAGATCCATTCTGCAAAGAGCGATTCATGTATCTCTAAATATATTCCTACAACAAAAAGGTGTCAACCCTAGTTTCTATAGTTACATGTTATAAATAAAATAAAAAAAGTAAACTTAGCAGACGACTTTTTTTTTAATTCCCTTACTTATGGAAAATATATTTCATTTTTTTTTTAGTATTAAACCAATCGAGAAATGACTGATATCGTGCAAAAAGATATCAGATGATAGACTTCTTGCTGATAAACAGCCAAGCGGTAAATTTTGCCATGCTGAAGTAGGGTATGTGACCTCTCTGCAAGTGTTACGAGAGAGTAAAAAGAGAAATGAGTCTTTTTTTAACGAAAGAAAGAATTAATTTAACATTCTTTTAGAATGAAAAATTGGTTTGAAATGAAGGAAACAATAAACCAAACATAAACAAGTGAATTGAAGACGCACTTTGATGTGTTGTGTGTGTGTGTGTGTGTGGAGACGTGTTTGCTGCATTCGCCCGCTTTCTGTAATTACTATCATTAACGGAAAAATAAATATAAAGCACAGCACTCAAGATGAGAAACCTAGCCATTATGCTTCGACGTTAATGTCGGAATTTTATTCCTTTCAATCTTCTATTTGACTTGTATAACTCACTGGACAACCTCGGTGATGTGCAGTACGAAGCTTAATTCATACGAATATTTCATTTTTTGACAAGTTTGCTGATTTTTCTTATAGCTACATCGTCAAAAATAGATTTTATGGTCTCTCTTGAATATCGCGTTCGTGTATACCGAAGAAATGTTTCGCAGCAAAGGAAAGCGTGATCTGCATTGTATTTGTGATCTGTAATATTTTTAGTGCAGGATTTGGAAGAGCCTTCATTTAAATTCTATCATGGATGCGAATATATTTCCAAATCCTTCCAATGTAAATTGAAAAAAAAAAAAAAAAATAACGTAGAGGCACTTTCTAGCATTAAGTTGCTTTACGTACGCCAACTGACCTAAACCAAGCGAGAGACATGCGGCCTTCGAATGAAACGCTGCATTTCTTCTGAGATAATAGTAATAACACTGCTTGGTTAACTTTGAATTTTAAGTTACAGAAATTACTTCCATAAATAGCAGTTCTCATTCAACGCATGCGCATAACGGTTATGGATGTACAACAAACGTACCAATTGTCCTAACGCAAATTTTTCTTCTATTCTTTTTCGACGCTAATGTTGCAGTATGACTTTTAGCGGACTTTAACTTAAACTAATGTGAAAGGACACGTTTTATTATCTTAAATCGCGAAAGCCTTTGAATTATGAGTTTTATAAAATTAACAGGCAAAGGGGCCTTATTTTATATAACAAAAGACTTACTTCAGATTGATGTTTTAAATATAAAATTTTCATCAAAATATCAAGTGAATCTTCAGTATGAATTCGAAGTATAAAAAAATGATACAAGTAACATATAATAAAAATTCAAAAATGAGAACAGGTCAGCAACATATAAATAGAATAGCACGTTCAGATATCAACCGTAATGATATTTTTATATGTTATTACAAATTAACTAGGACGGACTCTATTCAGACCAGTGCAATGTAACAATGCAGAACTTATAAAAGAGGAAGGTTTATTAATCGGGTGAAAAGCTATTCTGAGACCAATGGCTTTTAAGTAATTTGGAGATTTGTTCAGAGACACCTTTGACATCGGGTTGGCAATAAGGTTGATAACTTCTTAGGAGAGTGGCGAAGAAGAAACTCCATTAACTGTTAATGACCTTGTTTACAAAAGACTCGGTGAAGCCGTTAGACAAGAAGATAGTTTTGATAAAATGTATTACTTGTGTTAATAACACCTTGTGCACACAGAGCGAGCTCGGTGAATAAGAGATTTAATGGTGTCTGGTTTTTGACAAGGTTGGTGGTATGCCTCACTATGGATATGAAGACCGGTGTGTTCTTTCTAAAGACAAAAACCGGAGGCTCCCATCTAGCGGACGAAGCATAAATAGGTCAAGGAAGGAAATGCGTTGATCCTTTTCAATTTCGAGAGTAAATTTTATTCAGGGATGAACACTACTGATTTTTTTAGACATTCTTGGATTTCTGACAAGGAATCTTATCATAATTCAAAGATAACGTTCGTTTATCTCTACTATACCGAAGGTCTTAGATGGATGTTACCGAGCAGTCGCTGTTCAGACAATTCCATAAAGTAATTCGTAAGAGTAAGAGGAATACTCTTTGTTTGGTGGTAAAACTTGTTCTGAAAAGTGAAGTAGTCCAAGTGAATGACAAAATCAAAGTGACGAACAAAATCGGAGTAATTTTAATGTTTCATCTAAAGGAAAATTCATGAAGCGAGACACGATATCAACATGATTAAAAGGTCACTTGGACTAAGACAAAGATCTGATGCGTTTTCTTCTATAGAATGAGAACTATTTCTGATAATAGTAGAATAATAGTAAATTAGAGAGAGATGCTTTGAAACTTTATAACAAAATTAATCTACACTGTCTATAAAGCCCATCTCCTATAAACAGAATTCTGCAGAAAAAGATTATTCCTACATGAAAGCCGTTTTCTTATGGAACGGTAGTATAAAGAAAGCTGGGAAACCTTGTTCCATTGTACCGGTCTCAATAAATCTGAAGGGCTCAAGTTATCCACTTTATGGGAAACTGTTCTTCGCTCAGCATTCCCAAGTTAATTTTTTAATAACATTATAAAACTGTTCATTTTTATATGCTAACATAATAAAGTAACAATTATAAAAGGATGTTCTGACTGTTGGTTCTTTATTATGTTACCTGTACCTTGTTTAACTTTAAATTCATACGGAAGATGGCATTGATACATGTGCGAAAATTTTATGCTAAAAATTATAACGTAAATGTTCCATTGGATCAATGTTTTCTTTGATTAAAAGTTTGATATTTGTGAAATAAAACGTAGACAGTCATGCTGTGTTTCAATTTCATTTAAATCTGAATATATATCAAATTAAATTTCAGATTTATTTTACTTGACATTCGTGTTAGAGTAAAGAGGAAAAATTAGACTGTGATGTGTTATTTTCTATTTCTTATGATGATGTTTTCTAGATGATATTAGAACGATTTTTCAAAATAATTTAAAAGTCAGCGTACGGGCTCTCTCATTAGAGAGCCCGTACATTACCCTGCTTGTTAAATACTTCAAGGTCTTTAATCTTTGAAAAAGTTCCATGTTTGGTCTCTAGAGCAGAATTTTAACATTACCCTGCTTGTTAAATACCTCAAGGTCTTTAATCTTTGAAAAAGTTCCATGTTTGGTCTCTAGAGCAGAATTTCTGGAGTATGCAACCCTTCGTCCGCCCACAGTACTAACATAGTACAGAATTACAACCTTTAGGGTTGAAAATCTGTTCTCATATAAAAAAGAGTCTATACAAATTAAAAGAATTTATGTAAAAAGAACAGTTACCGTCACGTACCCACACACTCCATCATCTGCATCTATTCTACGAAATCCATTTAGTAACTTGTATTTCTTTCTGTCATACTCATAATTTCCGTCTAATTTACCAATTTTGTAGCCCATCCTCTCAATATGTTCTCATAATCGACATTCTGAACACTCAGTTTTAACTTTGTTATATGCCTATGAACCCTCTTTACTGTCTTCTCATCAACGGAATTTCGGCGACCAAAGTCGAGCTCAGTAGTCTGGATGCTATCTTTTTAAAATTTTATTTCCTTTTTAGTTATTTTAGTTAGTTTTTTTTACTAACTACGTTAGTAAAATGACCAACTCCCTGTCCACTCTCATCAGCTTGTTTCCTTAAATCGTCACTCAAAAAGTACTAATCTCACAGTTGGAAACATCGAACTGACATCTATTTTCATTTACTCATGCCACATCAGCATCACCATCATTCATTATCCTCTTCTCAGTTTAATAATCAGCAAACAAATGGATATCTCCCTCCAATCCTTTCCCAATATCATTAATATATAGAAAATAAATAATATGGAAATCGTTTAATCTTAGACTACTCCGGAAAGATATTTATAAAGAAGAACTTTCCAACTCTTAATACTTTTAATGAATGAAATGCTTGTTGTTATTACAGTATGTTTTGCAACAAAAGCTGGGTTTCCGTTGTTTTGAAAGCGTCTACAAACAAGTGCTGTGTTTATGAAGTTACATTTATTTGTCTCAAAATATGAAGTTTAGATAAAATTAAGACATCATCCAAGCAGTGCAGATTGTTAAGTAGCAAACGATAAACGATTCCTTCTGTTCAATCTGATGAGGTTTGTTGACAAATTCTCAAAAATGATTTCATCTGATGACGAATTGACCTCTTCCTATCTATAGTAGAAGTAGAAGATTCACCATCAGCCAGTACTTCGATATCTTGTGGTGATGGTGTTGGCAGATGTTGGAAGGACGAAAGAGTGAAGTTCTGATTTTATTGTGTATTCTACATTCAGATAGGATACGAAATGCTCGTTTTCCTAGAAACTCAAATGTATCAGCTAAATAGAAGTAACATTATATTATATGATCTTTTCGTCCTCTTCAAATCTTTGGCATCTCAAAAAAGTCAAAGAGTGGTCTTTTCTCTGAATCTAGTCATTCATATTAATTTTACAAGATCTGTAGCAATAAAGAGTAGTTCATTTTTTAACTTACTTCTGTATTCCGTAAAATGTTTGCTCTCCGAATTGAATTAATATGTTTTGCAGTTGAATCAAAATGTTAGATGTAAACTGAGCACGTTATCTGCGCTTTGCTTAAAAAGGACTTTTACATCAGAAGAGAGAAATCACGACAGAAAAGTTCCGAAGAAATCTACAGATATCCAATTTCTTTGTCTACAAAAAAGTCACGCAATTACCAGCTCCGGATGTTATGGATTTTAGTCTAGTTATGCATTTGAAATAAATAGATTAATTAAATTAAAAGGAGTTGCGTATGAAAAACTGTTTTCATTTCAAAGAAAGAAAGAACCAAAAACTTAAAATTCTACAGAAACACTTCCGGATCGTCATGGCACTGTATTAATTTAACTAACAAAACAGAAAAACACATAAATATGTCAATGGGGGAACAGGAAAGAAAATAAACGAACATTATGATGTTGTACAACAGGATCAACAGTGCAATGCAAGTGAGAAGTTCATGTAACCAAGACTTTTCGATGATCCATAAACCAGTTTTTCAGATAACGACTTCTTACATTAAATATAAAAGACATCAATAAATGTATCAGAGGAACGTTAAATAACCCTTAACTAACAAGGAATTTCAAGTTTACTGTTGTTAGAATTTTTTTTTACTAGTTGCATTTCGATTTTAAAATTTTGAGATATAACTTTGAACACGGAGTAGTCCATAATGCAAAATCCACATCTGATCTGACGATTATCGTGTCCGAATGATAAAAGAGAGAGAGAGAGAGAGAGAGAGAGAGAGAGAGACTACTTACTAAGGAATGTAAAAAAAAAAAATTCATCTTTTAACGCTTTTTTGTCTACTTGAACTTGTGAGTTAACTGCATTCCTCACTCAAGCAACACTTTGTTGTTGTTCTTCTTCTTAATAAAATATTTAATTTATTCTTACTTCAGAATGCAAAAACAAGTACGTAAGATCATTCGCCATTCTGTTTCTATAAATGCAGCAGTAGTATGTCCAGTATATCGTTATTCTGAAATCAAAAGCGAAACGAGATGCAACTGTCATGCAAGTTCAATATTACGAAAAGTATTAGAGATAATACACATGGCTACAGTTGTGGCCTTTCACATGCTTCATCTACATCTACTTGGTTATTGTTGATTTCCTTGCGGATGTTCATTCATAGATCTTCTTTCTGGTTATTTATTTACAACACAGAATATCCGTTAGCTGTATCTAAATCGTCATCATTACGAATCTTAATAAAAACTGCGTCTTTCGGATACTTCTATGAATAGAGACGATCAATTCATTAGCAACATGACGAATAGAACTAGAGGATAATTCCTGTAAAATATCCAGCACTCTCTTTTGTTCTGAGAAATAAACGAGGGCGCTTACGACTTACTGAATATTCACTAGTGGCGAAGTAATTGTTTAGGTCGACCTCCATCCATCCAACCTTCCTTCCGGGAAATTGTCGACAGCTGTTTAAATGTCGTCGACATTCGTCTGTGACGCCTACTTTACTTCTAAAAGGCGCACCGAGAAGCTGTGACAAATTCGAATAATCTCCAAATATCACTCTGCTGACCTCGCTATTTACTGTTGTGAAAAGCTACAGATAAGATTAAAGAAGAGCAAATTATTTCTTGCTGTTTAACAGTAAGGATATCGTTACAATCTTCTCTTTCATTTCTGCTAATATTTTCTTCTTTTATTTTGCTTTTTGCGAGCAAATTCTCATATCTTATTCTAAAACTTAAAACCATCAGAACGTCTTTCCATTAATTACCATATTTTTCACGCTTCACAGAAATCTACACTTTCCTTAATGTGATTTTGTTCTTTTGTTAAAATGGAACAAAAATCACTCAGTGTAAAAGTGGGCGTCTTACTCTAATCCCAAAATGGAACACACATCACGTCTCACTTCTACGGGTTGCAAATATTGTGTGAAATCATGCAATCTAAGTTACTTAAAAGACTGTTTGCTCATATCATGCTCACTAGAATCAAAACGTTGAGTTTTTTCCTCGATCATAATGCCTGAATGAACATGGACGGGAAAGAAAAAAAAATATAAAAAAAAAATATATATATATATATAACATAAAACATGCACGTGCAGAGAATATCTAAAACGTGTCACCGGATTTCTCCAAGGAAGAAGAAAAAAAAGACTAGTTTGTAGAATGTAAGGTCAAGTAACAGATAACAGGTAATAATAAATAGTAATTGAGAGTAGGTTGATGTAAGACTATATCGATATAAGCATTATACTATTATGTGCTCCATACGGACTTAAATCAGAATTAGGAAAAGTTTCGTCTGCAACGTGAACTTATAGAAAACAGTATATTATTATTATTATTATTATTATTATTATTATTATTATTATTATTATTATTACTGGCGACTTCGGGGAGTCCTTAGACTCATCGAGGGAGGCCCTAAACATCATGTCCACACAACTATACGACATTCTCACAGTATCTATCATACCTTGCCTTGAACTCACTCACCGCCATAGCACCCACAACAGACTCTGGCAGCTTATTCCACTCATTTACCACTCTAAAAGTAAAGAACCCAGCTCTAACACCCCTGCTAACCACACTCTTGCCCAGCTTCCATAGGTGTCCCCTAGTTCTCCCACCACCAGTCCTGATCTCAAAAATATCCTCTGAATTAATCATATAGAAGCCCTTTAGCAATTTGAATGTCTCAATCATATCTCCCCTTTTCTGCCTATCAACTAATTTATGCAACCCACAAATCTTCAACCTATTCTCATATGGTTCATTCCATAGACCCGCTATCATCTTGGTCAGTCGTCTCTGGATCCTCTCCACCTCCTCCCCATCAAGAAGAAACCTAGATGACCAAATCTGGGAACAGTAGTCGAGATGAGGTCTTATCTAGGCTCGGTACAGAGGTACAATAACTTGCTTGTCTCTGCTCGTCAAGGTATTTTTCAACAACCAAGTGAGTTGATGAGCTGATTTAGCTACTTTTGCAATGTGCCCCCTAAATTTCATCTCCCTGTCCACCAACACTCCCAAGTCCCTGGCCTCATCAATCTCCTGGAGTACAGTTCCACCAATCTAGTATACTGCTGCTAATCTTTTCACCCCAAAATGCATGCATAACCTTACATTTTGGCACATTAAATTGACATCCATTCTCCTTAGCTTAGAACTACAATCTGTCCAAGTCGTCCTGCAAGATTTTGACATCTTCTGAATTCACTATCGCACTACCAAACTTTGCATCATCAACGAACAAATGAAATGTTCCTCTTAGATCCTTCCCTATATCGTTAATGAACAAATTAAACAGCAGTGGTTCAAGAACAGAACCCTGCGGCACACCACTAGTCACAGGCTGTCTTTTGGACTCTACTCTTGAATAAAGTACTCTTTGATATCTCTCCATCAACCACCCACCTATCCATCTCACCAACCCTATATCCATTCCCATATATTGTAGTTTACGGATTAGAATTCCATGTGGTATCCTGTCAAACGCCTTTGCCAGGTCCAGCAGTATCACTGTAAACCCATTACCCTTATCCAGTTCAGCCGTCACCTTGTTTTAAAACTTGAGCAAGTTACTGAGGCATGATCTACCCTTCACAAAGCCATGCTGGCTGTCCCCCGTATAGTATCTCATTTTCATCAATCCATTCCTGTATTTTTCCCTTGACAACGACTCCTGATATGCTGATCGGTCGGTAATTTGCATCAGTAGTCTTGGATCCTCCTTTATGCAGTGGAACTATTTTCCCCTCTTTCCACACCTTCGGGACTAAAGCAGACCCGAGACTCAGATTAAACAACATGGTCAAGGGCACTGATAATTCTTTAGCCGCTTCACGCAATACCCGTGCCGGTATACCATCCAATCTCACAGATGTATTCATATTAAGGTTCTGTAATAGACTACTCACCTCCACTTCATTCATCACAATTCCCGTATAAACTAATGGTTCCTTCATTTTTTTAATGTCACCACCTGGATGATATACTTGCCAAAGTTTATTAATGTAAATTTCAGACGATATCCAATCAAAGCTCAATTTACTGCCTTTGCACTTCAAACAGCGTGATCAGTTACAATGCAGAAAGCTCTACAAAGAATAAATTATAAAGACTCGTGCAGTACATTTATACATTTGAAATGCTTTTCTTCTGATAGATTCTATTCATCATCGATCTTCTGACGTTTGGAAATTCATTAGCCTTTTAATGAAGTTTCTCCACGGTTCTGTCCATAATCAACACCATGGACTGCTCTAGACAGACTGCCGAGAGTCTCTTCACTTGGTCATCCATTCAAATTAAGTCTACTCCTACTTTCGGACCCGTATATTTTACTTTGTATCACTTTTTTTTTGATTATATGACCGTATGCTTTCTTTATGTGTTTTTACGACATCAAATGGTCTATATCGTCATGATTAATTGCATTTAAAATACTTTCATTTGTTCTTTTCTAGACAGTTCAAGGATATCTAGAATCGAAACGATTCTCGCACGTTATTATCCATGATGATTCTCTAACCTTATCTCACAAGTATTCAGTCGGGTCTAGATAGTGAATCTGAGTTAGCTAGTCCATTAGAAGTATGTTCCCAAAGCAAGCTATAGATGACTTTTCTATGTGACAGAATTTGCTGGAATATTCATGTCACACGTAGGAGAAATTCAGAAGTAAGAAGAGGTGCAGCCTTATCTGAAAAGTAATTGTGCTCCTCTTTGTTCATGGCAGTATCACTAAAAACCGGTATGTTGGTTAGAGAGTGAAGACGCTATCCACTCGGCCTATCAGACTAACAAATATTGCAAACTCTCCTTGCCAGTGATGAAGTGACAGAAAGTTCTCGTACAGTGATCGAAGGATTTTAACTTCTGAAAATTTGAGTTTTTCCTCACACAAACCAGCAGGATAACATAAAAGTTTACAAATATAATCAAGTGGTGTTTTTAGCATTAGCTGATTCGACCGTAATGCAAAACAACAATTACAACCGATGGGGAACTTTAGATCTCCTCTGAGCGTCAAAAAACTTAGCCATTTACTATCAACAGAACCGGGAAGAGGAGAAGAGATATGGAGGAAGAGATTATGCATTTCTTATTTATAAGCATGAGCCTTGGCTTTATTCCTTTTCTTCCCTTACACCAGGGATTCCCAAAGTGGTCGGTAACAACCCCGGGGATCTTGTTCGTAAGTTTCAGGGGATTCTTCAGTCCTAATAAAGCTATTGGGGATCGGTAGGATTATTTTTGGGATCTTTAAAGAAAATATTTCCTTACAAAGATAATTCTAGAAATCTAGAATTAGTATACGAACTAAGTCGTTAACTCGTGCAATCAGAAAGTGGCTTATCCTCGTACACCTGGCAGCACATCAACTGTGTGCCCTTGAAAACAGAAATAAATTGTTTTAGTTAGTGTCCAAGCAGATTTTCGTTCGGTCGAGTGGTCGTGCTCGGTTTCCTTGTAGCGCCATTTCTGTCGTCAAACTTCGGTGCTATTTCTAATATCACCAGATATTTTCGTTTTGCAGTATCCGGGAGTGGATATTCATTTTGTTGTAATAGTTTCTTATTAAAATAATTATTTTATCAAGAGTTCGAGTTGTATTGAAATAATGTTTTAACCTCCCCCCCCCCAATGCTCATCTGACGAAAAATAAATAAATAAAATAAAAGTGTCGTCAATATTGAGTAGAATATTTAAATTTCGGGTTTGTGCCTTTTCCCAGTAATGAAACAAAACTGAAGTCTATTTTATGTGAGAAAACATTTAGCGATGATGATCCTATGAAAACATTAAAAATCAAAGAACATTTTAAAAGAGCATAATGATAAAAGCGACAAAGACTTTGAGTATTTCAAGACAATGAAGGAAAAATTCTTAAATCGTACAACGTTTAATCGTTGTATGATTTGTATAAAATTTCCCTGTATAATCATCATCTGCAGTACCGACAGCCAGTGCTGGACCACAAAGCATTGTATGACTCCTAATCACAAATGATATCCAACAACAGTAAATTCAGAGCTGAAAGAGGTTATGTTTGCTATGCAATCAGACGAGTCAACATTTGGAAATGTAATTATTTTAATATCATTTGTAAGCTATTACTGCACGAGTAAAAAAAAGCACTAATTGATAAATTCTTTTTTGCTAAATTTTTAAAAACGGATTTAAAAGGTGAAACAAATTTTAAGTGTGTGTGCAAGATTATTTTGAAAAGTATGACAATCCCTTTAGTAATATACCCGCAAACTGCAATGGATGGGGCTCCAGCTATGGTTGGTAAGTACAGAACATTTCAACTTTAGCTAAAAAAGAAAATCCTAAAGAACAAACAGTACATTGCGTTTTGCATAGACAACACCTTATTGCAAAAAACACAAGTGAAGAATTGCATACTGCTTTGAAATTTTGTGTTAAGGTAATAAATAAAATACAAGCATATGCCCTTAATCACCGACTGTTTGCTATACTATGTACGCAAAAAAAAAGACAAATTTCAACTAAATGCCCTTTCATACAGAAGTGAGATGGTTGTCAGAAGGTAACTGCCTAAGAAGGCTTGTAGAAATTTATAACTCAGTGGTGGAATTTCTGTCCGAGCACGATTTACCTTGCTGATATATTTTCAAAATTCGATGAAGCATAAAAAAAATAATAATAAAATAAATAAATAAAAACCTACAAGGTGAGAGTCGTACATGCTCATAAAAACTTCACTAGGTCGTAGAAATTTCCACTTCTTTCCAAATATGTCAACTTTAGAGATAGAAGCTGAAGGAAATCTTTCAAATGCCAACATATTTATTTATGTAGTTCACCTCGAACTCTTAAGAGAGGATTTTAAAAAATAGATTCAAGGATCTCGAAGATATCAAAGTTCGGATTATGTTTCCATTCTTTATTTGAGAAGCTAAATCACTGCACTCAAAATAAGGTTTCAGGGGATTTTAGGCAAGTAAAAATATTATTGAAATCTATCCTAAACTGTATAAAACTGTTCAGCCTTTAGTATTGATCTTTCCAAGTTCTTTACATGGTAGAAGCCGGGTTTAGCCATGCTAACAGTATTTTAACTAAGCAGAGAAATCGACTAGATCTGGATAATAATGAAGATCTAAGAAGATTACAACTAACAAATCAAGAACCGAATATTTCCTCTCTTCTAACAGCACATCAGCCTCATCCTTGACATTACCCATGCAATAGGTGTTTGTTTCATTAATTTTTTTAATATGCGTTGCAAATCACAGCTAGATATGTTTTTCTAAAAAATTGTTTATAAAATATATTAACTTCAAGCTTATTGCTCTTCGGGATCTTTTTATCACTGAATTTTTACTTAGGGGGTCTCTGACCAAACTCTTTGGAAATCCCTGCCTTATACCCATCTCTAATTATATTTTACGCCGTACTTCAATCTGAGTAAGCACATCGCATCATACTCTAACGACATTACTGAAATGCAAGATATTGCTACTACGTGAACTATTTTATTTCATACACGAATGATTTCATGTAAAAAATGTACTCTATTTTGTATGCCTGTATTAAATGAACTTCATTCATTATGAGTTTTCCAATACCTCTTCTTCGTTCTCTAATGTACTGAACTTCAGACCTTAATTAAGAATTTCGGACACATATTAATGAATTTTTTTCTTGATTTGAAGCTGCTTTTCGAAAAACTTAACAAGATTATCATAAACTGCAGGACAAAATCCAATGATGACACAGAGAGTCACTGGTACGAGACGCTGAACCAAACCACCAACATACAATGATACATTTCTATGAGAGAAACTGGGTGACATCGTACCCTAACCTTGGCCCGGTCATGGTTGCCTGCACAGCTAATGTTTGGTCTGCTGCACGACACGGAAGGAAGAGTCTGGACATACTACTCCACCTCTCTCTCTCTCTCTCTCTCTCTCTCTCTCTCTATATATATATATATATATATATATATATATATATATATATATTGTTTTCATTTTAACAATCATTTGACAGGTAAAGACGAGAGCGTTTATGAAACAGTCTTAATACTTCACTTAATGACATTTAATTCATGTTTACTTTTAAACAGTTTTTGAATAGAGTAGTAGAGTAGTAACCGTATTATTTTTAGTAGATATAGATGGAGCTAATACACGAAACATATTAGGAAAAACAACTTTTTCATCTACTGCTTCAGAAGTCATCTCTGTTAAGTAATGTATAGTTCTCAAGGAATTATAGTAGAAGGGAAATTATATATATAAGATAATGAAAATATACTACACACACACACACACACATACACACACACACTGATAGATAGAAAAGAGAGAATACTGTAAAATGAGTCAGAAATGATAAAAATTAGAACAAAATTCAAAATAAAGATATTCTGGACATCTGCAGTAATTACTTTGAATTATTGTCAAATGAAACATGAAATGACAGAAAGGAATGCCTTCAGAAATACATATCCATACTTGAGGTACAAAAAACCCACCAAAAACTAGTAGAAAGGCCTCTTCAGAAGATTGAATTTCAAATAATTGCAGTCTTCTACTGTACGTAGTACTCATCTTTAAAATTGATAGCGAGAATTACAGAGGAGCTTTCCTAGTAGGTATTCATTGAAAGAATCTGTGCAAGCATGCAAAAGGCGGAGACAAAGCATTGTATACCATCATAATGTTTCGGCTGTAGAAACTGCTCTTCCTCAGTCCGAACATTAGTCTGCTTTCTGAGCTAGAAATATATATTTCCTCCGTATTCTAAACAGTTATCTCTTGTGCTACAGTATTATGCTTCTTTATACTATTACATAATGTGATGAAGTAATAGCCATAATGTACAATTAACTGGAGACCAGCCATAATGTATAACTATTCGTTGATTAAGCTGCAACTTCGTAGACTGGTGAGTGCCAGATAAGAATTTATTGTAAGATTTATTGTACAAAACGGACCAAAATCGTCGAACATTTTTCATGTATTTAAAAAGAAAAAAAAAACTCTTTGCTATTTATAGAAAATAAGTGTATCCTCTATCGATGTACAGAATAAATTCAGTTTCTACTCATCCTCCCCTGGATATCTGTCTGTAGTGAACTAGAAACGGCAATCATGCTAACATCACGTGACAATCAGTTAAACATTGCGACTCTGCAAAAGAAAGATATGTGTATTGACTGGTTCATCGAAACAAAAGTCGTTATTCAAGTACGACGAAATTTCCGAATACAATTTCAAAAGCCTACATTCTCCAAGAACAGCATCAGTGTATAGTGCATGAAATATTTAGATACTAGAAGTGATCATAATCTGGAAAGAAACTGCCAGTCACACGAGTGAATGGATATATTATATTTTACAAGAAATTATATTATTGTTTTAATCACTTACCCAAGTGCAAGCAAACAAAGTTTACACGTAGAGTATCTTCACAACTGGTCTACATAAATACAGAGAATTTTGACTTCACATCAGCTGCCTCAATATCCCATAAAGCAAAATGCACTTCCTCTCGACGTATATGTCGCTATACATTATCAAAATATACGAACTTCTGCACTGATTTAACCTTATTATCGTCATCAATCTAGCTCCCACTGAGGAGACCTTAATAAATATCGAAACCGGTCTGAGTAGTGACCTTTTACATAATGTTTTAAGCATTCTTTACCAGCAACATACTCTAAAAAGCGAAATCGGCAGCCTCTGTATACAAATAGACTAGTCGTCAAGATACTTCTTTCTCAAACTTTTCTTACGCTTGGGTAAAGTATAAAAACAATAATATAATTTATTTTGTAGTATAATACACCTTTCTAATCAAGTGAAAAAACTTTCCGCAAGTGAATCACATTTTCTCCTACAAGATGCAGGAGAAGAGATGCACAAGAGGATGACAAAAACTACTTCTATTGCAATTTACAAAACGAGGATGTTTATGCTACCGAACAACGTTTACAGATACCTGTTGTCAGACCACCCTGGAAATTTTTGTTTACGGATTAGTCAACGTTTTTCATTTCTCGAAAAGTTAATTGGCATAGTGGGAAGATTTGAGGTTTCCGCAAATGCATATCATGTTATTGACATGTCAACGACAGTTCTGAGGTTGATGTGCGTGGTGTGAGTTCATATCTAATCGTATTGTCGGATTAGACATACTCCAGCTATTCGCAGTGTCTCAAAACGCCAAAGACACGGTGATATTGCAGTACACATGACGACTTTCACACTGCATAGCTGTCTCGAAGGGAAATTTCAAAATCGATGGATAGGAAGGGATAATCCCATTGAAGATCTGAAGGTCTGTATCAGGGATGGTATCTCAGCCATCAGTAAAGAACGCTGGCTTAGGTTGACTGCTACGTACATCTAGTTGGTCGAATGGAAAGCGTGTTTATACGTTCTCCAACAAATATGCTATTCAAATTCCATTCTTGCCATGGCTGTATTTAAGTGGTAGCTGAATTTCATCACCTGTTGTCAGACCACCCTGTTAACTGAAGGCCAGAAGAGGCTTAAAATTCCATTTTTAGTCCTTAGAACAGAGTTCCGGATTATCTGGCTTTTGAACACACCCACCATTTGATGTTACAAGTTTAATAATTTTCGTAAGAGCGTTCCCATTAATACAACAACAACAACTACTACTACTACTACTAATAATAATAATAATAATAATAACTTCTGTAAAGCCACGTAACTTTCGACATACGTAATACGTAACATTTCTTTCTCCCCATGTATAAAAAATTATCATTATACATGGGGGAATAGAATTTTAATTTATATTTTAATTCATATTAAACACGTTCAAAGACTTTTGAACCATGACTCATTTCAAAGACAAAGTAGAAGAAAATTTCCTCAATAGCTATAGACAATAACAACAACAACAACAACATCTGTTAGGTCGTTAAACTAGCAATTATCCATGCGATGTGAATTATTCAAGAACTTGTTTCTGAACTGGTAGGGCAGTCGTACGAATAGCACGTGCATGCAGATTGCATTTCGGTAACAAACATTTATATTGTGTTTGTTAAGCAATTTGTTCCGTTTGTCTTTAACTCATAATTAATGCGGGAATTATTTGTATAAATGAAATCATCATTGCAAAAGTCTTGGCTAAAGGTCAATTTCCTTTTTACGGAATGGTTCAGTTCAAGAAGGAAATTAAATAGCAATTTTTGATATTTCTAGTACATTTGTGAAGGGCACGAAGTACGAAACTTTTTTTTTTTTACAAAGGAAGTCATTAACCGAATCGAACAAAGTAAATTAGACATGTCACGTGATATGGAAATTATCTTTGGTTTCGTAACCTTTTCCCACCCCTTATGTTTTATTTCTTGCTTTTAAGCGTTCTTTACCAGTGAGCTGATGGATTTATTTAGGATTGTAGCATCATTTACCAAAAAAAAAAAAAAAAAAAGAAGAAGAAGAAGAAGAAGTCTACTCTATTATTTATGATTTTCATATCAATATTAACAATGTGTGGAACTTTTAGCATAGCGAATGTATAAAATTATATTTGATACTAACAAAAATGGCATTTGAATTTATAAGAAGTTACAGAAGAAATTGTAATGCAACTTTGTTTTAGAACTTTGGAGAAATCACTGTTACCAGCTCTCTGATATTTTATAAAGCAAAAAAGTAAACATTTTGTGGCACAGTTCAGGGAGCACATTGTATACTATTATGTAAAAGTATCAAAAGTATAAATTAAAAATTAACAAACCCTAGTCCACTCAAAGGACCAATGTATTATATCTTTGCAGTCTTTCATGGGTGGGAATCACAAATAATACTTCTAAGCTTTTTTGCTGATATTACGTTAAACATGAGACTTGAAGCACGAAAACTGAATATTTCATTAACAGATGGTGAAAAAAAAATGTTCATCTGCTCAAAATTTCGTATTCGATGTATTGAATTTGGGTTTATGTATTTATAGTCACTGCACAAGCGACGGTGACTGCGACTGCGAGACAAATTAATCTAGCCAGTAGCCGTTTAAGGTTGGCATGCAAATATGTTTGCAATGTGCAGATGAGAAAAAAGGAAAACTCATTTCCGATATGAACATTATAATCTTAACAATGACTTCCCTGTTAGGAAATAATAATAATAATAATAATAATAATAATAATAATAATAATAATAATAATAATAATAATAATAATAATAATTATTATTATTATTATTATTATTATTATTATTAGAGACCTCCAGGTAGTCAGGAACTCTTCGAGGGAGGCCAGATACTACACGCAGCAGTTTTCATATTTATTCTTGAAATCATTAACATTGCATGCACACACAACTTCCAATAGCAATCCATTCCGTGATTGGAATGGATTGCCATTAGATGAGAAAAACCTTAGCTTCCAAGGATGCCTGCCCTCTTGTCCTTTCCCCAGCTTCCATAAAATGAAAAATTCCATCAGCTGGAATCTTATATGACCCTTTCAGAAGTTTGTAAGTCTCAGTCATATCACCCCTCTTTCTCCTGTTTGCTAGTGTCAGCAGTCTACAAATTCTCAAGCTGTCTTCATAATCAGTATTCCACAATCCTGATATCATTTTTAACACTCTCATTTGCACTCTTTTCACTGTATCAGAATCACAACGGAAACCAGCAGACCAGATCTGCGCACAATAGTTCATGTGAGTTCTTATCAAGGCCTTGTAAAGAGGCAAAATGGCATGCTTATCTTTACATGCGAAAGTTCATTTCAGCATTGCAATTATCTTTTGAGTTGTATTTCCTTTCGTTGCTACATGGCCCCTGAACGTCAACTTGCTATCTACTAACACTCCAAGATCCGTAGCCTGATCACTTTCTTCTAACATAATATCACCATTATAATGCTACATTGGATATCTAATCACGCTAAAGTGCATGACTTTACATTGATTAATATTGAAATGACATTCATTTTCACATGACCATAATTCCATCTTTTTTAAATCATTCTGAAAAATGCTGCATATCAGCAGCATTCGTAATTACCCTACTTATCTTTGCATCATCAGCAAATAGCTGTAAGTCGGATGGTGCCAATATCATTAATGTAAAGATTGAATAATAGTGGACCAAGGACTGATCTCCTTATGGTACGCCACTAGTTACCTTAAATCTTGCAGACTCACATCCCCCGTATACTACTTTTTGATATTTGTCAGTCAGTCATCCTCTTATCCACGCTAATATTTCGTAATCCAAACCCATATTCTCTAATTTATGCAACAGTTTTCCATGCAATATTCTGTCAAAAGCCTTAGCAAAATCTTAAAGTATCAAGGTGTATTCATTCCCCTTATCCAGTACATTATTATAGAATGTGAGCAAGTTGCTAAAACATGACCTTCTCTTAGTAAACCCATACTGTTCATTGCAAAGTAGAGATTCACTGTCACCCCATTTCTGAATAACGTAAAGATTCAATCTTTACATTATTCAGAAATTTACAGTATTCGAGCCCCCAACCAAATTTTCCAAAATTTTCACCACCATTCCTGAGATATTGATTGGTCGATAGTTGGATATATCGGTCTTTGTACCACCCTTGTGCATTGGGATTACCATACATTCTTTCCACTCCTGCGCAATCTTCCCTGTTCTGAGACTCAAATTAAACAGCCTGGTCAAAGGAATAGCTAGTTCAACCGAACACTCTTTTAGCAACAGTGCTGATATCCCCCAAACCAGTCCCTATTGCTGAATTGATATTCAGTTCAGAATTAGGTATTAGGAGGTATTAGAGTTGCAACAGCTCTAATACGTCCTCTTCATACATCTGAGTTTCTTCATTCAGTGATGAGGTAGCAGTGAACTCAATGTTGCGTACACAAGGTTGATGGCTTTTAGAAAATGGGCACTCATTAGTTGAACAATCTCTTTTGTATCTGTCACCCTCAAACCATCTGCATTCAGAAGAGTTATTCTTTCATATTCATTATTTATTTTATTTCTAGTCATCGATAGAATTCTCATGGGTTGTCTTAAAGAGATAGGAAGGCGAGAAGAAGATACGTGTCAGGTTAGGAAACCGTTAACCTGTTCACACAAGCAATACATCTAAAATAAACTACCGGTCACAACTACCGAAATTGTCAACCAACTGGAGAAAAACACAATTTTCAAATCTACTTTCAAAATGAAAAACAACAATACACCTTTAAAAAAATAACACCACGGCTACCAATCGATTCTCGAACTTAAACAATAAATGACGCAGTAACAAATACCGAACTAAGTTCAAATCACCCAAAGGGAGAAAGAAACGCTGAAGCACACACTACTGGAAATATTACAGGAAAATTTGTGGAATAATGTTTTTTCCTCCCAAGAGAAAACTTTACAAGAATTAAATTATTTAATAGTAAAAAACAGTATCTGGTGTTTTTAAGCTACATTAAAAATAATAAAATAAAATGTTAATTGACAAAGACTGCATTAAAGGAAATATTACTGGTCGTGAGTAATATCCAATATGTTCCGGAAATACTCATACCAATAATCCTTGTTAAGAATGAAGACATTTAAATAGCTAGGAATAATGTTTTCTCCCCATGGTGGAGGGATTTTGTTTGTTGAAAGATGTAGACAAAGCTACGTTAGTTGTAGGGATAGAGAGAGAGAGAAAGAGAGAGAGAGAGAGAGAGAGATTGCCACTTAATGCGGAGAAGAGGTAAATTACATTCTACGCAGCCAGCCACGCAATCGAAGTGACGTAGTCTATTACACTGTATCTACGTTTGAGAAGTCACGTAATTTATTCCTCTGGGTTCACTTTCAGAAATCTCCGATCAGCTCAGTTCAGATGAGACAGTGTGGGTACCACACCGTCCTTCTGTCTGTTACTCAGTCATCCAAGAAAGTGCGAGTTTAGCTGGCAGAAAAGCAAGGCAGAGAAATTCACAAAGTATGCAAATGTTATTTCTAATTTTTCTAATTAAAAATTATAAATTAGAAATAATTTCTAATTAGAAATAACTAATAAGAAATAATTTATAATTAGAAATAACTAATAAGAAATAAAAAATCTGCTTCTTACTATTCAGTCACTGTAGTACTTATGAAGGAGTTTTTTTCTGAAACAGATATGCAGTAATTTGTTTTAATATTTAGTGCAGTAACATGCTAAATTAAGAACATGCGATTCTTTAAAAATATCGATATATTCATATAGTAAAGATGTGTTTCTCTACAATAGAATTTCAAATAAAATTATATATGGGTATTGTTTCCCTACTTTTGTAGGGGGGGGGGGTTAGAATCATTTTTTGACAGGCTCGAGCGATGACGTCTGTGTTTCTCAGTAATGTGGTTTTTTACGCATGTATTATTTCTTGGTTTTCGTATTGAGAGTTAATTTTAATATTTCCTTTTGCTCTGTGTGACTGTCAGAGTTTTCGTAGTTGTGTAGGATGAGTTGGAATTAATTCCCTGCATGAAAGTGAGTTTGTTGCTAGGTGGTCGTGGTTTTAATTTTTTAAAGATGCATTGTTATTGATTTTCGCTTTGAAAATAGATTTCAAAATTTCGCTTTCTTCTACATGCTTGACAATTTCTGTAGTCGTGGCGAGTGATATATTTTAAATGTATTGTTTGTGTGAACAGGTTAATAATAAACGTAACTTCTCTTTGCCTTTCCTTGTGAAGAATGAGTAGAAAAAATGTCTATTTGATAATTTTGTGTTTCCTGTAGTGTGCGCTTCGGTGTTTACTTCTTCCTATTGGTGATTTGAACTTGATTTTGTATTTTTCACTGTATCGTTTTTTGTTTAAGTTTTAGAGGTTGTTCAACTGAGTGCCCATTTTTGCTAAAAGCTATCAACCTGGTGTACGCAACATTGAACTCAATGTTGCGTACACCAGGTACTAAGTTTCTTCAATGAATGAAGAAACTTAGGTGTAAATAGAGGAGGTATTACAGCTTGTATTGAATTGTTGTTGTTTTTCGTTTTGAAAATAGATTTGAAAATTTTGTTTTTCTCTAGCTGGTTGACAGTTTTAGTAGTTGTGACCGGTGGTTTGTTTTAGATGTATTGCTTGTGTGAACAGGGTAATGGTTTCCTAACTCGAAACGTATCTTCTCTTCCCTTCTCCTTACAGGTTTGAAGAAATGTCTATTTGATGTTTTTATGTTTCCTGTAGTACGTGTTTCTGTGTTTCTTGTGTATTTCTCACTGTGTCATTTCTTGTTTAAGTCGCCAATCAAGGCGACAATAGAGAAATCATCAAATCCTCAAGAAATCACACCCCAGTACATCTGAACATCAATAAAGAAATAAAACTTATAAAATTCAATTACAGCCTTACTAATATTCAATCCTGCATACAGAAAATTCTTTATATATATATATATATATATATATATATATATATATATATATATATATATATATATATATATATATATATATATATATATATAACCATCTTCTGCATGGAATGCAAAACACAATAATGATATTTGTTTATCCAAAAGATCAATGCAGCCCAACTGAGCATTATGCATGTACAAACAAAAGTACCCAATCAAAATCACAACATAAAGGAAAATTAGGTAATATGATAACCCAAGTAATCTCCTCACCACACAAAAAATATTATACCTATAGAGATCTACACCACCATCCCATAAAAATAGACGCACCCACCAGTGACACGGAATTCCAAAGGTTAAGAGATACAATTAACATCGCCGCTACCTACACTCGACCTGGGAAACACCCAGGGGACAACGAACATGTACCTCTCTCATCATACCATTTCCAACTCCCACTCCCCACGCGCCACCGGGTAAACACCGAGGGCAACAACGAACACTTCACCTCCTCTCCGAACACACATCAGCTGGATCTCCTCATACCCTCAGGATGTTGTAAATTCGGTTCAAAGTAACACATATCTCTCTTATGCACAAACCACCTTTGTAACAAACAAAATAAATGTGTGTAAAATAATGTGTAATTTAGAAAATCAAGATATGTGCTATGCTTCAAGTTGCGTTTAATTTAACCTTGCCTAAAGAAGAGGTGTAGTTTTGTAGACTGAAATGAACAGCACGAAGGAACTAAAGCGGTGTACATTCATGAAGTTAATCTGGAACTCTTTTAGAGGTTTTCCTTTTTGACATGCAGTCTTTTTCTCTTTGATTGACTTTTCATGATTGTTGCTTGAATTGAATTGAAATTGGGAAGAATCCTGGGATCTACAGTAATGGATTCTTTAATGAACCATACATATGAAGAATTTCATCTATATAGTTACTGGAAACTATCTTGGTAGTGTTCACCCTCCCCACCCACCCACATACAATGAATTTATTTATTTATTCATATGGAGTTTCTTCCCTTTTCTCCCCGTCCCTATTGGGGCGAGTTGAGCCTCCTCATGGGGGTTAAGTATTTATGGCTGTAGATCCGTGTGTTCAGGGGGCCGGTTTGCCTGCTTGCGGGATGAAAACCCCCAGATAAACTGGGGGGGGGGGGGGACCCTGCTGTCCACGCCCAAGACCGGCTAACTTGGCTATGGCTAAGGAAGATCCTTAAGCTCTTCACGTCGGCGAAGGGAATCGAACCCAGGACACTCCTTCCCCAGGCATATGGTTGCGAAGTGCATAGCCACTAGGCTAACCGCGCGGACATACAATGAATGATAACATTGGACTCCCTTCAAGCACATAGCAAAATATTAGCTACAAGATGATTCGTCAACTGGTCTGGACACCTCCTAAAGAGTTCATTAGTTCCTTGAGTATACTATCTAGGATGCAGAATAACAGTTTTAAACCTTTATCTTTGAAAGTAAAAATGCAGCTTCTGTACACGATGTCTGACCTAACTCTGAAACATCACTCATATTACATGCTGATAATACATGATGATAAAATTATAAAATCAAATACTAATGATAAAACAGTGTAGTTATTTTAAAATAAGGGTTGTGTTGAGTTGGATGGAATTAGGGTCGACGCAACTAAGGCTCTAACGCCAGTTTATTATGTCTGTTAATTGCTTGCGTTCCCACAATGGTGGGAATCTCATATGACACAGTGTAATGCAATGCAAGTGATCCGCATTATTTCAGGATAAGCACATAACATAAATTCTGTAAATAACATAAATAATATTTTGTTTAAATTATTTTTTTATTTTTTTGTTGATTTAATATTTAAAATGAAATATTCCGTGTTTAATTGGAGTCTTCTATAAATCCTTCCTTCCTGATTGACGCTTCCCTGTAAAACCCACATTTCACCGTACAGGTATTCGAAATCCAGTCTGAGGAATAGGTTAGTTAATCCTTATTTCCCCAAGAGTCTTATGTCTGTAATGTATAGTGTATGTGTTCTTCTAGCTGGATTGTTTGTTTTTGAAAGAAGCAAAACCCGAGTTCCCGGGAGAGAAAAAAAAATCCTCCACCTCGTTATGATACCGGCTAACTCACCATTCGATTGAAGATACCTGATAAAGGGTCTTCACGTCAGAGACGGGATTCGAATCCTGCTATTCCCAACCAAAGTGCTCATCTAAACGAACTGAGTTAGGGAAACTCATTTCTATAAATGCTGATATTTTTATTTTGAGAGTAGAATATTATTTTCAACCTGCAACCTTGAGGATTCATTATTATTGTGCATATCTGAACCAAGCAAGTTGAAATGACTCATTCGTAAACATACTCTAATGATCTTCGGTTCCAGTAGCATTGTGTTGTATCCATTTTACTCGAATGATCCACAGTCCTTTCTCTCCGCCCCCCTCCTTCAGTCTGGTAATTTTTATATTTTTATTTTTTTGTTGATTTATTTTACTTTTTTTTATACGATAAGTTGTTAAACTAATATACGAACAATAATTAGAAATATCCTTGTAGAATCAGATAGCCTACTATTCTGCAATAGGTCATATTTACCAGTTTATGCTTAAATAGCTTATTTCACTGTTTAATTTATAGAAATTAATCCCAGCATATGGAAGATAGTCCTAATTTTCAGAGCTTGCTATATAGTGAATAACATTTGAAGATACTTTATATATGGGTAGATCGTATGGCAGAAACCAAGGTAAGCCTGAAATAAGACTAGCAGGGTATCCGGGGTAATGAGATTAAATGATACTAAGGAAAGGAAGGAAAGAAAGAGGTTATTATTTATTCTGAAGACCATCAAATTAATGATATAAAAATATGGGATAAAATTTATAAAATGAGCATAAAAGGAAGATGTAAAATGAACTAAGTAAAGAGAAAGAAAACAAAGAAATTCTTTCATGTGAAGATGGATTAGTGAGGCGAAACCAAGGCACTGTTCATTATTTAGCTTCTTTTTTTTATTTAAATTTATTCCATTTTAATGTTATTCCTCATTTCTTCACCTATGTGATATGTTCAAGTTAAAAAAAATCATTTCACTCTTCCCGTTCCCTTATTTCCATGAAGATGGAGTTCTGTATAAGCTTACCAATCCAGAAGGTATAAAACTCACCTTCTGGCTTGGTAAGTCTCATTTCCAGGTTTCTTTCATAAATTAATACCACAAGCAAAGCGGAATAAATAAAAAAAAAGGTGGGGGGGGGAGTGCACCGTTATATATCAGCTTTAGCATTAGTTCTATTAATTAATTTGAATAACACGTATCTCATTATACCATTACACATCTCTACATTCAGATTACGCTCACTGGATGCTATGCTGGTTTTCTGTTTTGTATCAAACACACTCAGAGTATCAAATAGTATCCCGGTTTTCTCTGGATATGCAAAATGAATGTCTCATTTCCTGCAGAAAATTTTCGCAATCTTGAAACTCTCCCGGTTTTACGCTAACAATTTCGACTGACTTATACTTACAAATTTCATCACTCTGAAAACATAATTTCTATCAAGATGAAGAAGACGTTCATAGCGAAGTACTCAGAAATGAGAATATGTTAGGTTATATGAAATGCTTTGGACATTTATTCCAAATATCTTGTATATATCAAATATACACCAGCACGAAAGCATTTGCTCCTCCCAAATGAATGCCGCTATTCTTCTCGATATTCTTGTTGGATTACTGAGAAAGAATCGGATTATGGATAGCCGATAATTCTCGATCTCGAACTGTTTTGAAGCTGTCTCTCCTCCATTAGCTTTAAATACTTCATTTAAAGCGCTATGTATCTTTTGGAATTAAATGCTCATCTTCGGGGTACCTTTATAACCCTGTGAAAATGACGGTTGCTTCCAAAATGCTGTTCTATTGAAGAAAATTGCTGTAGGTTCGATTCTAGTTAGTTGATCTTTGACACGTCCAAGTAGGTTTATTCTCATAGAAACTAATCCCGCTACTCAAGAAAAATCGATCTAGAACTCACACTGTTTCAGACAATAGTACAGAGTGTTCGTGTTAAATAAAACATTAACACTTTGTACTATACGTTTTGTATTTTGTACTGCAGAATACATATACAAAGTGTATGTATTCTGCAGTATTTTCCTTTCCGGATATCTTTGGATCATTGATAATCTTGGGCTAGCTAAGTGATGGTCAAAGGTCGAAATTGACTAACCATTGATCTTCAAAAAAAAAAAAAAAAGTTAGGGCTAAAACTGCCTTGCTTACTTCCTTTGGATAATAAAGTACGTAAGAAGATTTATTTTTTAACACTCATCTTCATCGTTTACTTACCAAATGTGGAAAAGGACTGTCGTGTTTTGTTTTCTTGGTCGCTTCTCTAAATCTATTTTTATGTGACTCTCACCCACCTAAAGTTGTAAATCTTAGCACGTTGGCAGAATGAAGAATTATTATTATTTTTAATGTTTTTTACATAATCCAGAAACCCTGCTTAAGTGACAAAACATGCAAATTTTTCAAGCATATCAAGATACCAATAAACAGAGCGGTGATCTTAGAGAGTCATAAACATCCATATCTTCTTCTTCTACGCGTTATTCCCGCTTCCCATGCAGGGTCCGCGTGTTACTTAGATGCGACTTCTTGTTAGTACTACTCCCAACAGACCCGTCGCCTGGTCTGCCGCTGGGGGGGGATATATTTTTAACTGTAGAGGCGTATGTTCATGGGGCCGGTTTGCCTGTTTGCGGGATGAAAAACGCCAGATAAACTGGCGGGAAAAACCCTACTGACCGCGCCCAAGACCGGCTAACTTGGCTATGCCTGAGGAAGATCCTCAAATTCCTCACGTCTACAACGGGAATCGAACCTGGGACACTCCTTCCCCAGGCATATGGTTGCGAAGCGCAAAGCCACTAGGCTAACCGCGCGGTCCATAAACATCCATATCCACTGAAGAATTCAATCCAGCATATCTGTTCGATAGAAAGTATACTAATCACTCAGCTAACCAGGTCGGCCAAATTTTCACCGTATTTCGTATATTTTCTAAGAATTCCTCTTATAATCATTATGGATTTAAAAAAATAAAAAATAGAAAGATTATATGTTTAAAAAAAAGCGACTATTATTTAAACTGATTATGGATTCATCATTCGTATTTCCTTATCATTTAGATGCAAACTTATGTAATTTTTACGTGACTTACACCGATGAAAGGTTTGTAAATATATTCTACATTTAACGCGGTTACCGAGCTTAGGATTAGATAAACAGGATAATTAGAAAATCTATTCTAGAGACCAAACATGGCATACTTTTTCAAGCCTTCGATAAGTAGGAAGATGATAAAACGGGGTGACAAAAGTTGTCAACCATGTCAAGATATTTGTAATTTCTCATTTCATTTGTTATTTTCACATAGTTTCTGAAACTTACTTATCTTTTATGTAGACTTATCATATGTTTTGTTTTAGACAAGTCATTTCTATTTTAGAATTCTTATTCTCCATAAGTGTCCGGCTCTGTCCTGAAAGCTCTATATAAACACATTTTTAAACTTTAAATAATTATTTCTTGGGGGATGGATTATATTTCTCCAAAACCATATTAGAACAATAGAAAAACCATTCACCAAAGGTACTTCACCGGAATCAATTCTGACGGTTTGCGAATGTTCTAAGTAGAGAGGTCAATCTTTATTAGGAGTCCATGTTCTCAATAGTCCTCGATCATAAGAGGATGTAAAAATAAATATAATAGGTCACTCAAAACGGATTACTATTAAAGGTGGCGAATAATTTTAGTAAGAAATCATGCTCCCTGTATAGACATATAACCAGAAAGGAGGAACCAACCGTTTAGGAAAACTCAAATATCATATAAAAACATTTCCCGTAAAAAGAAAAGTTTTGATATGAGTTACGAACAATATTTATGGGTATATAAATAGACACGTAGTAACTTCGATAACTGTAGATCGAAAGGGAAAAAATAAATAAAATTAAAAATTAAAAAAAAATTATTTTGTCATTGACTAAAGAACTTTTTAGACCTTGTTTCCGAATGGTTTCCTAATTAGTTAATGATCAATAGAGCAAGTAAATAGTTTTTTTTTTCTTTTTTCCTAAAAGAAACTCAGGATTTTACCCTCACAGGTCAGAAAAACAGATCACAGAACACACCCAATAATACTAACAGATAATACTAGCTAGAATTAAGACATTAAAAAAAAAATAGTTCACAGTCGTGTTCCCATCACTTCCTTCTAGCACGTTGAAAGAAATGCATTTAACTGCCTCAATGGGTAAGGTTGACAACCACCAGCAGTTAAAAAAAAAATTAAAGCAGTGCCACATACCCTCTTAACAGAATGAAAAGCGATGAGAGGAGGTATGATATTATTTTCACTTCTGTGATCTAAAAGGTATTCCTGCAAGTCGTATAACTGAATTCTGCACACTAACGAACAATTCTGAGGCAGCGCTTAAATTAATATCGATTTTTAATTTTTAATATTTTTAGTTTGATATGCTTTTTAAGCATATTTTTATTTATATGTACTGTTCTACGCAATGATATTTCTTGTCTTTGAAATTCAGCTCATTAGATTCCTTAATTATGTGTAAAGTGCGTTGCAGCATACTTGATTCACTACCTTAAATTACAAAATACTTTGTATCTTTCAATGCATTTTAAACTTATTTCGAAATACTGTATTTCGTTTTATGGAACTCTTGCGGCATCCTTACTAAAATATTCTAGAACACTGCGATGCATTTATGCATCAACAGCAACGATACCGAAGCGTAGTTAGTAGATTAAGGTTATTCGCTCAATAATTTTTACTTCCTCCTAATCGTAATGAAATACAGTCGAATCCCAACTGGTCTTTGCTCCTATTTTTCGTAGTCATACTCTGAATAAATCTGTGTGTGTGTGTGTGTGTGTGTGACAATAACGTCTGTGTGTATGTGTGGGTATTTCTTCTTTATAGCCTAAAGGAAGGGTGGACAGACAGGTGAGATATGAATTTAGGAAAAGAGCAATCTTACTCAGTAAACTGAAGGCTCTTTAATAAGAAAACAGATATAAATGGAACACTTTAATAAAAAGAAAAAAGAAAACGATGTGCTTGTCCCATCTTTAAGAAAGTTTCCTGCTCAATACATAAAAATAGTCCGGTTTCTGAAAGACAGGACAAAGATGTACGTGTGTGATTTAAAGGACGAATCAGGTTATCGGGTAACCCGATTCCCCACTACGAGTGATTTGAATAGTTCTGCATGGAAAGATATCAAGCAAAATAAATTTCAAGAATTTCGAAGAATCCTCATCAAACTGCAAAAAAACAATATACAATAAAGTGTACAAATGAATCAAGGGTAGCAGTCAAAATAAACAGATTTATTTTGGGTACATTGAGGATCATCTGCTGCGTTGCTAATTTATTTTTTTAAAGTTTATCCCCTACATGACCTACTTCAAGAATCACGCTTGGAGTTTTAATAATTAAGTTTTTGAAGTACTCGTATCTACTCTGGACTCTTCCCCATCTAGACTCCCTTCCGGCGATTACCCCCCCCCCCCACACACACACACTAAAAGTATCTCTACTATCCGTTGATTCGAAGCTACTATGTCCATCAACATATCCTCTTTCAAACCTACTATCATCAGTTGGGAATTGTCGTGTTTTAATCTATTTTTTACTCTGCATTCCTTTACTTGTCAACATAAAGTCGATGAATTAAAGTATTCAAATCAAAAGTCTTCTTAAAAATGTTGTCCAAATGGCAGGGCGTGCTGCAATACTCTTATGATCCTTTAAAAATAATGAATCACTTTTAAGGGATTTTTTTTTTGTCTCCTTCATCGATCTAAATTTCTCAAATCTACAGGCTTCATGCAATGTCATTTGTTACTGAAAAAATAAAATAAAATGAAAAAAAATGTTTTGAACATTTCAGATGAATTTATTTATATTTTTGTGACTATAATAATTACTGTAATGTCTGCCTTACTATATTTTGAAATTAGCAATCATTCGAAATTTATAAAATTATTTTAAAAATACATTTAAGACATTAACCAGTAAACTGAATACTTCAACATTTTTCTACGAAAAGTGTTTATTTTTTCTTTGAGATATAACAAACATATTCTAGATACATTCTTTCGGCAATCGCTTCGAATAATAAAAAGCATCTTGTGTGGAACGATGCAGAGCATTCCTCTTATTTAGAATAGTTTTAATTCTATACACACACTCTGCCTCTTTTAATTAATCACTATGCAAAAAAATCGCTTCTTTAGCTGTTTGCTGTTTCTAAACACATGTTCCAAATAATGAGACTTGCATTCTGCTAATTTATTTATTTTTTTAAAATCTAGTTTAAAGTTAAGAATGCACTCTGGTGCAGACAGCACATCCTGTGGATGATCCTTTCTTATTCCAAGAAGCATAATGTTATTGGAAAATATAAAGATGTACTTTATTAAAAATATGTACTTTTATAGAGTATTACATATTTGCAGACTCTTAAAATTAATATACAACTGTCTATAAATTTGCAATCGAAATTATCGCCAATAATAGAAACGAAGTTTATTTAAAATTGAAAAGATAGCTACTATATAAGAAATATGACCTTTCATATTTTAAGTACACAAGTTCTTGCAGAAGATTCGATTAATTAGGTTCTTGAAAGGAAGTTCGCAAATAAAAGACAATCAGAATAATATATATATATATATATATATATATATATATATATAGAGAGAGAGAGAGAGAGAGAGAGAGAGAGAGAGAGAGAGAAACTAAAAGGCAAATGAAGTCTTTCAAGGTTCTTTTTAGTATTGTGATGCTGATAGCATACGGTATTTGCATACGGAAACATCTCTCTCTCTCTCTCTCTCTCTCTCTCTCTCTCTCTCTCGCTCTCTCTCTCTCTGTATCAGGAACTCAAGATTCCTGGGTGGCTAATAAATAAGATCTGGAAGGTGTACTAATTAGAACTTTTTTTGCAGAGTTACTGTCTTTTAATTAGTCTGGCCTTGAGGCAGCTTATGTCTGTATTAGACTATGAGTTTCATAATGTAAAGAGCATGATGACAGCTTATTGAATCTTCTGCAAGAACTTATGTACTTAAAATGTGAAAGGTCATATTTCTTATATAATAGCTATCTTTTCTATTTTAAATAAACTTCGTTATATATATATATATATAACGAATATATGTATATATATATATATATAACGAATATATGTATATATATATATATATATATATATATATATATACTGTATATGTGCGCGTGTGCGCGTGTGTGTGTGTGTGTCTGTGTGTGTGTGTGTAGCATGTGTTTTGTGATTGTCCCATTGATTCAAATACATTCATACGTACAAATAGATGCATTGTCTCGAGATGGATTGGGTCGCCATGGGAGTAGTAGACCAACCCCCTCTAACATATGGGAGAGGCTTTTATCCTGCATTGCCAATTTCCAGGCTTAATATCATCATCGTCATCATATATATATATATATATATATATATATCCTGGTTAGGGGTTTTAGAAACATTTAATGCAGCTGGCTTACTATTTCTCTGAGGCAAATCCCATAACAGTGGCCTGTTGTGTGTGTTTGCTCACGACCCGATTTGCTTGATGGGAAGAAAACCACCAGTTCCGGGAAGAAAACATTCTTCGATGCCCGTATGTGACTAGCTTACTCACTTTCATTTGAAAAGCTTTATTAAAAGGTGCTTCATATCATCGACTGAATTCGGACCCATGTCGTTCTAACCAAAGGGCATACGTCCCTATTTTTTCCTCCCGACTAAACTACAAAGGTTTCATATAAGTTTTATGAAAGGTTTTATAACCCCCCCCCCCCACACACACACACATACACACTAGGAGAGATCTTATTTAGTAACGTGTGTGGGAAGATCTGAACTGTCCCAAAGACTGATTATTTGATAACTTTTACAAGAAATCATTGGTAGCACTTGCTTAGTTTTGAAAGGGCACTTCGCATAAAATGATTTTCTTCTTATGCGAAGAAAATCATCTCATTT